>NC_136272.1:45485103-45862603 GCF_964187855.1 Myxine glutinosa | reverse complement strand
AGTGACGTGGTTCGGCCGCCATCTTGGATAAACCGAATAAATTTGCACCTCTATATCTCCGAAAGTACTGAACAGAAAAAATTGAGACATGGCTCATTGTAAAGAACTCTCCATGGGGAATAAAATATGTTAATGATGACGTCATATGTCACGTGGTCGGCCGCCATCTTGGAAAAACGGCAAAAATTTGCACCACTATATCTCCAAAAGTGCTGAACAGAAAAAATTGAGACATGGCTCATTGTAAAGAACTCTCCATGGCGAATAAAATATGTTAATGATGACGTCATATGTCACGTGGTCGGCCGCCATCTTGGAAAAACCGAAAAACTTTGCACCTCCATATCTCCGGAAGTGCTGAACAGAAAAAATTGAGACATGGCTCATTGGTAAGAACTCTCCATGGGGAATAAAATATGTTAATGATGACGTCATATGTCACGTGGTCGGCCGCCATCTTGGAAAAACGGCAAAACTTTGCACCACGATATCTCCAAAAGTGCTGAACAGAAAAAATTGAGACATGGCTCATTGTAAAGAACTCTCCATGGCGAATAAAATATGTTAATGATGACGTCATATGTCACGTGGTCGGCCGCCATCTTGGAAAAACCGAAAAACTTTGCACCTCCATATCTCCGGAAGTGCTGAACAGAAAAAATTGAGACATGGCTCATTGGTAAGAACTCTCCATGGGGAATAAAATATGTTAATGATGACGTCATATGTCACGTGGTCGGCCGCCATCTTGGAAAAACCGAAACACTTTGCACCTCCATATCTCCGAAAGTGCTGAATAGAAAAAATTGAGACATGGCTCATTGTAAAGAACTCTCCATGGGGAATAAAATATGTTAATGATGATATCATCGGTCATGTGGTTCGGCCGCCATCTTGGAAAAACCGAAAAACTCTGCACCTCCACATCTCCAAAAGTCCTGAATAGAAAAAATTGAGGTATGGCTCATTGTAAAGAACTCTCCATGGGGAATAAAATATGTTAATGATGACGTCATCGGTCACGTGGTTCGGCCGCCCTATTTGTCCTAAATGGCCGATAAAAAAGTACATTCCGGCAAGTCCTCGGTCTCTGACCGATTTTTCATTTGTCTGTCTGTCTGTTTGTCTGTCTGTTTGTCTGTCTGTTTGTCTGTTTGCAGCACTGCGTCTACACCGTTGCACGGAGAATCGCCAAACTTTGCACACATAATGGTCTTGCCCTCTAATATACTGTGCCTCAATGATGACGTCATCAGTGACGTGGTTCGGCCGCCATCTTGGAAAAACCGAATAAATTTGCACCTCTATATCTCCGAAAGTACTGAACAGAAAAAATTGAGACATGGCTCATTGTAAAGAACTCTCCATGGGGAATAAAATATGTTAATGATGACGTCATATGTCACGTGGTCGGCCGCCATCTTGGAAAAACGGCAAAAATTTGCACCACTATATCTCCAAAAGTGCTGAACAGAAAAAATTGAGACATGGCTCATTGTAAAGAACTCTCCATGGGGAATAAAATATGTAAATGATGACGTCATCAGTCACGTGGTTCGGTCGCCATCTTGGAAAAACGGCAAATCGTTGCGCCACTATATCTCCAAAAGTGCTGAACAGAAAAAATTGAGACATGGCTCATTGGAAAGAACTCTCCATGGGGAATAAAATATGTTAATGATGACGTCATATGTCACGTGGTCGGCCGCCATCTTGGAAAAACGGCAAAACTTTGCACCACTATATCTCCAAAAGTGCTGAACAGAATAATTGAGACATGGCTCATTGTAAAGAACTCTCCATGGGGAATAAAATATGTTAATGATGACGTCATCAGTCACGTGGTCGGCCGCCATCTTGGAAAAACGGCAAAACTTTGCACCACAAAATCTCCAAAAGTGCTGAACAGAAAAAATTGAGACATGGCTCATTGTAAAGAACTCTCCATGGGGAATAAAATATGTTAATGATGACGCCATCGGTCACGTGGTTCGGCCGCCATCTTGGAAAAATGGGAAAACTTTGCACCACTATATCTCCAAAAGTGCAGAATGGAAAAAATTGAGACATGGCTCATTGTAAAGAACTCTCAATGGGGAATAAAATATGTTAATGATGACGTCATATGTCACGTGGTTCGGCCGCCATCTTGGAAAAACCGAAAAATTGTGCACCTCCATATCTCTGAAAGTGCTGAATAGAAAAAATTGAGACATGGCTCATTGTAAAGAACTCTCCATGGGGAATAAAATATGTTAATGATGACATCATAGGTCACGTGGTTCGGCTGCCATCTTGGAAAAACCGAAAAACGTAGCACCTCCATATCTCCAAAAGTGCTGAATAGAAAAAGTTGAGACATGGCTCTTTGTGAAGAACTCTCCATGGGGAATAATATATGTTAATGATGACGTCATCTATCACGTGGTTCGGACGCCATATTTGTCTTAAATGGCCGACAAAAGAGTACATTCCGGCAAGTCCTCGGTCTCTGACCGATTTTTCATTACTTGCCGGAAATTTTTTTCCGGCAAGTATGTTGATCTGTTCGTTACTTGCCGGAAAAATTTTCCGGCAAGTATGTTGATCTGTTCGTTTGTTTGTCTGTCTGTCTGTTTGTCTGTCTGTTTGTCTGTCTGTTTGTCTGTTTGCAGCACTGCGTCTACACCGTTGCACGGAGAATCGCCAAACTTTGCACACATAATGGTCTTGCCCTCTAATATACTGTGCCTCAATGATGACGTCATCAGTGACGTGGTTCGGCCGCCATCTTGGAAAAACCGAATAAATTTGCACCTCTATATCTCCGAAAGTACTGAACAGAAAAAATTGAGACATGGCTCATTGTAAAGAACTCTCCATGGGGAATAAAATATGTTAATGATGACGTCATATGTCACGTGGTCGGCCGCCATCTTGGAAAAACGGCAAAACTTTGCACCACTATATCTCCAAAAGTGCTGAACAGAAAAAATTGAGACATGGCTCATTGTAAAGAACTCTCCATGGGGAATAAAATATGTTAATGATGACGTCATCAGTCACGTGGTCGGCCGCCATCTTGGAAAAACGGCAAAACTTTGCACCACAAAATCTCCAAAAGTGCTGAACAGAAAAAATTGAGACATGGCTCATTGTAAAGAACTCTCCATGGGGAATAAAATATGTTAATGATGACGCCATCGGTCACGTGGTTCGGCCGCCATCTTGGAAAAATGGGAAAACTTTGCACCACTATATCTCCAAAAGTGCAGAATGGAAAAAATTGAGACATGGCTCATTGTAAAGAACTCTCAATGGGGAATAAAATATGTTAATGATGACGTCATATGTCACGTGGTTCGGCCGCCATCTTGGAAAAACCGAAAAATTGTGCACCTCCATATCTCTGAAAGTGCTGAATAGAAAAAATTGAGACATGGCTCATTGTAAAGAACTCTCCATGGGGAATAAAATATGTTAATGATGACATCATAGGTCACGTGGTTCGGCTGCCATCTTGGAAAAACCGAAAAACGTAGCACCTCCATATCTCCAAAAGTGCTGAATAGAAAAAGTTGAGACATGGCTCTTTGTGAAGAACTCTCCATGGGGAATAATATATGTTAATGATGACGTCATCTATCACGTGGTTCGGACGCCATATTTGTCTTAAATGGCCGATAAAAGAGTACATTCCGGCAAGTCCTCGGTCTCTGACCGATTTTTCATTTGTCTGTCTGTCTGTTTGTCTGTCTGTTTGTCTGTCTGTTTGTCTGTTTGCAGCACTGCGTCTACACCGTTGCACGGAGAATCGCCAAACTTTGCACACATAATGGTCTTGCCCTCTAATATACTGTGCCTCAATGATGACGTCATCGGTGACGTGGTTCGGCCGCCATCTTGGAAAAACCGAATAAATTTGCACCTCTATATCTCCGAAAGTACTGAACAGAAAAAATTGAGACATGGCTCATTGTAAAGAACTCTCCATGGGGAATAAAATATGTTAATGATGACGCCATCGGTCACGTGGTCGGCCGCCATCTTGGAAAAACGGCAAAACTTTACACCACAAAATCTCCAAAAGTGCTGAACAGAAAAAATTGAGACATGGCTCATTGTAAAGAACTCTCCATGGGGAATAAAATATGTTAATGATGACGCCATCGGTCACGTGGTTCGGCCGCCATCTTGGAAAAATGGGAAAACTTTGCACCACTATATCTCCAAAAGTGCAGAATGGAAAAAATTGCGACATGGCTCATTGTAAAGAACTCTCAATGGGGAATAAAATATGTTAATGATGACGTCATATGTCACGTGGTTCGGCCGCCATCTTGGAAAAACCGAAAAATTGTGCACCTCCATATCTCTGAAAGTGCTGAATAGAAAAAATTGAGACATGGCTCATTGTAAAGAACTCTCCATGGGGAATAAAATATGTTAATGATGACATCATAGGTCACGTGGTTCGGCTGCCATCTTGGAAAAACCGAAAAACGTAGCACCTCCATATCTCCAAAAGTGCTGAATAGAAAAAGTTGAGACATGGCTCTTTGTAAAGAACTCTCCATGGGGAATAATATATGTTAATGATGACGTCATCTATCACGTGGTTCGGACGCCATATTTGTCTTAAATGGCCGATAAAAGAGTACATTCCGGCAAGTCCTCGGTCTCTGACCGATTTTTCATTTGTCTGTCTGTCTGTTTGTCTGTCTGTTTGTCTGTCTGTTTGTCTGTTTGCAGCACTGCGTCTACACCGTTGCACGGAGAATCGCCAAACTTTGCACACATAATGGTCTTGCCCTCTAATATACTGTGCCTCAATGATGACGTCATCAGTGACGTGGTTCGGCCGCCATCTTGGAAAAACCGAATAAATTTGCACCTCTATATCTCCGAAAGTACTGAACAGAAAAAATTGAGACATGGCTCATTGTAAAGAACTCTCCATGGGGAATAAAATATGTTAATGATGACGTCATATGTCACGTGGTCGGCCGCCATCTTGGAAAAACGGCAAAAATTTGCACCACTATATCTCCAAAAGTGCTGAACAGAAAAAATTGAGACATGGCTCATTGTAAAGAACTCTCCATGGGGAATAAAATATGTAAATGATGACGTCATCAGTCACGTGGTTCGGTCGCCATCTTGGAAAAACGGCAAATCGTTGCGCCACTATATCTCCAAAAGTGCTGAACAGAAAAAATTGAGACATGGCTCATTGGAAAGAACTCTCCATGGGGAATAAAATATGTTAATGATGACGTCATATGTCACGTGGTCGGCCGCCATCTTGGAAAAACGGCAAAACTTTGCACCACTATATCTCCAAAAGTGCTGAACAGAATAATTGAGACATGGCTCATTGTAAAGAACTCTCCATGGGGAATAAAATATGTTAATGATGACGTCATCAGTCACGTGGTCGGCCGCCATCTTGGAAAAACGGCAAAACTTTGCACCACAAAATCTCCAAAAGTGCTGAACAGAAAAAATTGAGACATGGCTCATTGTAAAGAACTCTCCATGGGGAATAAAATATGTTAATGATGACGCCATCGGTCACGTGGTTCGGCCGCCATCTTGGAAAAATGGGAAAACTTTGCACCACTATATCTCCAAAAGTGCAGAATGGAAAAAATTGAGACATGGCTCATTGTAAAGAACTCTCAATGGGGAATAAAATATGTTAATGATGACGTCATATGTCACGTGGTTCGGCCGCCATCTTGGAAAAACCGAAAAATTGTGCACCTCCATATCTCTGAAAGTGCTGAATAGAAAAAATTGAGACATGGCTCATTGTAAAGAACTCTCCATGGGGAATAAAATATGTTAATGATGACATCATAGGTCACGTGGTTCGGCTGCCATCTTGGAAAAACCGAAAAACGTAGCACCTCCATATCTCCAAAAGTGCTGAATAGAAAAAGTTGAGACATGGCTCTTTGTGAAGAACTCTCCATGGGGAATAATATATGTTAATGATGACGTCATCTATCACGTGGTTCGGACGCCATATTTGTCTTAAATGGCCGACAAAAGAGTACATTCCGGCAAGTCCTCGGTCTCTGACCGATTTTTCATTTGTCTGTCTGTTTGTCTGTCTGTCTGTTTGCAGCACTGCGTCTACACCGTTGCACGGAGAATCGCCAAACTTTGCACACATATTCGTCTTGCCCTGGAATAGACTGTGCCCAATTTATGACGTCATCGGTCACGTGTTTCGACCGCCATCTTGGAAAAACCGAAAAACTTTGCTCCTCAATATCTCCGGAAGTGCTGAATAGAAAAAATTGAGACATGGCTCATTGGAAAGAACTCTCCATGGGGAATAAAATATGTTAATGATGACGTCATCAGTCACGTGGTTCGGCCGCCATCTTGGAAAAACCGAAAATATTTGCACCGCCATATCTACGAAAGTACTGAACAGAAAAAATTGAGACATGGCTTATTGTAAAGAACTCTCCTTGGGGAATAAAATATGTTAATGATGATGTCATATGTCACGTGGTCGGCCGCCATCTTGGAAAAACGGCAAAACTTTGCACCACTATATCTCCAAAAGTGCTGAACAGAAAAAATTGAGACATGGCTCATTGTAAAGAACTCTCCATGGGGAATAAAACATGTTAATGATGACGTCATTGGTCACGTGGTGCGGCCGCCATCTTGGAAAAACGGAAAAATTTTGCACCTCCGTATCTCCGAAAGTGCTGAATAGAAAAAATTGAGACATGGCTCATTGGAAAGAACTCTCCATGGGGAATAAAATATGTTAATGATGACGTCATCGGTCACGTGGTTCGGCCGCCATATTTGTCCGAAATGGACAACAAAAAAGTACATTCCGGCAAGTCCTCGGTCTCTGACCGATTTTTCATTACTTGCCGGAAAAATTTTCCGGCAAGTATGTTGATCTGTTCGTTTGTTACTTGCCGGAAAAATTTTCCGGCAAGTATGTTGATCTGTTCGTTTGTTTGTCTGTCTGTCTGTTTGTCTGTCTGTTTGTCTGTCTGTTTGTCTGTTTGCAGCACTGCGTCTACACCGTTGCACGGAGAATCGCCAAACTTTGCACACATAATGGTCTTGCCCTCTAATATACTGTGCCTCAATGATGACGTCATCAGTGACGTGGTTCGGCCGCCATCTTGGATAAACCGAAAAACTTTGCACCTCTATATCTCCGAAAGTACTGAACAGAAAAAATGGAGACATGGCTCATTGTAAAGAACTCTCCATGGGGAATAAAATATGTTAATGATGACGTCATATGTCACGTGGTCGGCCGCCATCTTGGAAAAACGGCAAAAATTTGCACCACTATACTGTATCTCCAAAAGTGCTGAACAGAAAAAATTGAGACATGGCTCATTGTAAAGAACTCTCCATGGGGAATAAAATATGTTAACGATGACGTCATATGTCACGTGGTCGGCCGCCATCTTGGAAAAACGGCAAAAATTTGCACCACTATATCTCCAAAAGTGCTGAACAGAAAAAATTGAGACATGGCTCATTGTAAAGAACTCTCCATGGGGAATAAAATATGTTAATGATGACGTCATCAGTCACGTGGTCGGCCGCCATCTTGGAAAAACGGCAAAACTTTGCACCACGATATCTCCAAAAGTGCTGAACAGAAAAAATTGAGACATGGCTCATTGTAAAGAACGCTCCATGGGGAATAAAATATGTTAATGATGACGTCATCAGTCACGTGGTCGGCCGCCATCTTGGAAAAACCGAAAAACCTAGCACCTCCATATCTCCGAAAGTGCTGAATAGAAAAAATTGAGACATGGCTCATTGTCAAGAACTCTCCATGTGGAATAAAATATGTTAATGATGACGTCATCGGTCACGTGGTGCGGCCGCCATCTTGGAAAAACGGGGAAAAAATCACCTCCATATCTCCGAAAGTGCTGAATAGAAAAAATTGAGACATGGCTCATTGGAAAGAACTCTCCATGGGGAATAAAATATGTTAATGATGACGTCATCGGTCACGTGGTTCGGCCGCCATCTTGGAAAATCCGAAAAACGTTGCACCTCTATCTCCAAAAGTGCTGAACAGAAAAAATTGAGACATGGCTCATTGGAAAGAACTCTCCAGGGGGAATAAAATATGTTAATGATGATGTCATCGGTCAGGTGGTTCAGCCGCCATATTTGTCCTAAATGGCCAATAAAAAAGTAAATTCCGGCAAGTCCTCGGTCTCTGACCGATTTTTCATTTGTCTGTCTGTCTGTTTGTCTGTCTGTTTGTCTGTCTGTTTGTCTGTTTGCAGCACTGCGTCTACACCGTTGCACGGAGAATCGCCAAACTTTGCACACATAATGGTCTTGCCCTCTAATATACTGTGCCTCAATGATGACGTCATCAGTGACGTGGTTCGGCCGCCATCTTGGAAAAACCGAATAAATTTGCACCTCTATATCTCCGAAAGTACTGAACAGAAAAAATTGAGACATGGCTCATTGTAAAGAACTCTCCATGGGGAATAAAATATGTTAATGATGACGTCATATGTCACGTGGTCGGCCGCCATCTTGGAAAAACGGCAAAAATTTGCACCACTATATCTCCAAAAGTGCTGAACAGAAAAAATTGAGACATGGCTCATTGTAAAGAACTCTCCATGGGGAATAAAATATGTAAATGATGACGTCATCAGTCACGTGGTTCGGTCGCCATCTTGGAAAAACGGCAAATCGTTGCGCCACTATATCTCCAAAAGTGCTGAACAGAAAAAATTGAGACATGGCTCATTGGAAAGAACTCTCCATGGGGAATAAAATATGTTAATGATGACGTCATATGTCACGTGGTCGGCCGCCATCTTGGAAAAACGGCAAAACTTTGCACCACTATATCTCCAAAAGTGCTGAACAGAATAATTGAGACATGGCTCATTGTAAAGAACTCTCCATGGGGAATAAAATATGTTAATGATGACGTCATCAGTCACGTGGTCGGCCGCCATCTTGGAAAAACGGCAAAACTTTGCACCACAAAATCTCCAAAAGTGCTGAACAGAAAAAATTGAGACATGGCTCATTGTAAAGAACTCTCCATGGGGAATAAAATATGTTAATGATGACGCCATCGGTCACGTGGTTCGGCCGCCATCTTGGAAAAATGGGAAAACTTTGCACCACTATATCTCCAAAAGTGCAGAATGGAAAAAATTGAGACATGGCTCATTGTAAAGAACTCTCAATGGGGAATAAAATATGTTAATGATGACGTCATATGTCACGTGGTTCGGCCGCCATCTTGGAAAAACCGAAAAATTGTGCACCTCCATATCTCTGAAAGTGCTGAATAGAAAAAATTGAGACATGGCTCATTGTAAAGAACTCTCCATGGGGAATAAAATATGTTAATGATGACATCATAGGTCACGTGGTTCGGCTGCCATCTTGGAAAAACCGAAAAACGTAGCACCTCCATATCTCCAAAAGTGCTGAATAGAAAAAGTTGAGACATGGCTCTTTGTGAAGAACTCTCCATGGGGAATAATATATGTTAATGATGACGTCATCTATCACGTGGTTCGGACGCCATATTTGTCTTAAATGGCCGATAAAAGAGTACATTCCGGCAAGTCCTCGGTCTCTGACCGATTTTTCATCTGTCTGTTTGTCTGTTTGTCTGTCTGTTTGTCTGTCTGTTTGCAGCACTGCGTCTACACCGTTGCACGGAGAATCGCCAAACTTTGCACACATATTGGTCTTGCCCTGGAATAGACTGTGCCCAATTGATGACGTCATCGGTGACGTGGTTCGGCCGCCATCTTGGAAAAACCGAAAAACTTTGCACCTCTATATCTCCGAAAGTACTGAACAGAAAAAATTGAGACATGGCTCATTGTAAAGAACTCTCCATGGGGAATAAAATATGTTAATGATGACATCATCAGTCACGTGGTCGGCCGCCATCTTGGAAAAACGGCAAAACTTTGCACCATGAAATCTCCAAAAGTGCTGAACAGAAAAAATTGAGACATGGCTCATTGTAAAGAACTCTCCATGCGGAATAAAATATGTTAATGATGATGTCATATGTCACGTGGTCGGCCGCCATCTTGGAAAAACGGCAAAACTTTGCACCGCTATATCTCCAAAAGTGCTGAACAGACAAAATTGAGACATGGCTCATTGTAAAGAACTCTCCATGGGTAATAAAATTTGTTAATGATGATGTCATATGTCACGTGGTTCGGCCGCCATCTTGGAAAAACCGAAAATTTTTGCACCTCCATATCTCTGAATGTGCTGAATAGAAAAAATTGGGACATGGCTCATTGTAAAGAACTCTCCATGGGGAATAAAATATGTTAATGATGATGCCATCGGTCACGTGGTTCGGCCGCCATCTTGGAAAAACGGCAAAAACTTTGCACCACTATATCTCCAAAAGTGCAGAATGGAAAAAATTGAGACATGGCTCATTGTCAAGAACTCTCCATGCGGAATAAAATATGTTAATGATGACATCATCGGTCACGTGGTTCGGCCGCCATATTTGTCCGAAATGGCCGATAAAAAAGTAAATTCCGGCAAGTCCTCGGTCTCTGACCGATTTTTCATTTGTTTGTCTGTCTGTCTGTCTGTCTGTCTGTCTGTCTGTTTGTCTGTTTGCAGCACTACGTCTACACCGTTGCACGTAGAATCGCCAAACTTGGCACACATATTGGTCTTGCCCTCTAATATACTGTGCCCAAATGATGACGTCATCGGTGACGTGGTTCGGCCGCCATCTTGGAAAAACCGAAAAACTTTACACCTCCATATCTCCGAAAGTGCTGAACAGAAAAAATTGAGACATGGCTCATTGTAAATAACTCTCCATGGGGAATAAAATATGTTACTGATGAAGTCATCAGTCACGTGGTTCGGCCGCCATCTTGGAAAAACCGAAAAACTTTGCACCTCCATATCTCCGAAAGTGCTGAACAGAAAAAATTGAGACATGGCTCATTGTAAAGAACTCTCCATGGGGAATAAAATATGTTAATGATGACGTCATCAGTCACGTGGTCGGCCGCCATCTTGGAAAAACGGCAAAACTTTGCACCACGATATCTCCAAAAGTGCTGAACAGAAAAAATTGAGACATGGCTCATTGTAAAGAACTCTCCATGGCGAATAAAATATGTTAATGATGACGTCATATGTCACGTGGTCGGCCGCCATCTTGGAAAAACCGAAAAACTTTGCACCTCCATATCTCCGAAAGTGCTGAACAGAAAAAATTGAGACATGGCTCATTGGTAAGAACTCTCCATGGGGAATAAAATATGTTAATGATGACGTCATATGTCACGTGGTCGGCCGCCATCTTGGAAAAACCGAAAAACTCTGCACCTCCACATCTCCAAAAGTCCTGAACAGAAAAAATTGAGGTATGGCTCATTGTAAAGAACTCTCCATGGGGAATAAAATATGTTAATGATGACGTCATGTATCACATAGTTCGGCCGCCATATTTGTTCTAAATGGCCGATAAAAAAGTACATTCCGGCAAGTCCTCGGTCTCTGACCGATTTTTACTTGCCGGAGAAGATTCCGGCAAGTATGTTGATCTGTTCGTTTGTTACTTGCCGGAAAAATTTTCCGGCAAGTATGTTGATCTGTTCGTTTGTTTGTCTGTCTGTCTGTTTGTCTGTCTGTTTGTCTGTCTGTTTGTCTGTTTGCAGCACTGCGTCTACACCGTTGCACGGAGAATCGCCAAACTTTGCACACATAATGGTCTTGCCCTCTAATATACTGTGCCTCAATGATGACGTCATCAGTGACGTGGTTCGGCCGCCATCTTGGAAAAACCGAATAAATTTGCACCTCTATATCTCCGAAAGTACTGAACAGAAAAAATTGAGACATGGCTCATTGTAAAGAACTCTCCATGGGGAATAAAATATGTTAATGATGACGTCATATGTCACGTGGTCGGCCGCCATCTTGGAAAAACGGCAAAAATTTGCACCACTATACTGTATCTCCAAAAGTGCTGAACAGAAAAAATTGAGACATGGCTCATTGTAAAGAACTCTCCATGGGGAATAAAATATGTTAACGATGACGTCATATGTCACGTGGTCGGCCGCCATCTTGGAAAAACGGCAAAAATTTGCACCACTATATCTCCAAAAGTGCTGAACAGAAAAAATTGAGACATGGCTCATTGTAAAGAACTCTCCATGGGGAATAAAATATGTTAATGATGACGTCATCAGTCACGTGGTCGGCCGCCATCTTGGAAAAACGGCAAAACTTTGCACCACGATATCTCCAAAAGTGCTGAACAGAAAAAATTGAGACATGGCTCATTGTAAAGAACGCTCCATGGGGAATAAAATATGTTAATGATGACGTCATCAGTCACGTGGTCGGCCGCCATCTTGGAAAAACCGAAAAACCTAGCACCTCCATATCTCCGAAAGTGCTGAATAGAAAAAATTGAGACATGGCTCATTGTCAAGAACTCTCCATGTGGAATAAAATATGTTAATGATGACGTCATCGGTAACGTGGTGCGGCCGCCATCTTGGAAAAACGGGGAAAAAATCACCTCCATATCTCCGAAAGTGCTGAATAGAAAAAATTGAGACATGGCTCATTGGAAAGAACTCTCCATGGGGAATAAAATATGTTAATGATGACGTCATCGGTCACGTGGTTCGGCCGCCATCTTGGAAAATCCGAAAAACGTTGCACCTCTATCTCCAAAAGTGCTGAACAGAAAAAATTGAGACATGGCTCATTGGAAAGAACTCTCCAGGGGGAATAAAATATGTTAATGATGATGTCATCGGTCAGGTGGTTCAGCCGCCATATTTGTCCTAAATGGCCAATAAAAAAGTAAATTCCGGCAAGTCCTCGGTCTCTGACCGATTTTTCATTTGTCTGTCTGTCTGTTTGTCTGTCTGTTTGTCTGTCTGTTTGTCTGTTTGCAGCACTGCGTCTACACCGTTGCACGGAGAATCGCCAAACTTTGCACACATAATGGTCTTGCCCTCTAATATACTGTGCCTCAATGATGACGTCATCAGTGACGTGGTTCGGCCGCCATCTTGGAAAAACCGAATAAATTTGCACCTCTATATCTCCGAAAGTACTGAACAGAAAAAATTGAGACATGGCTCATTGTAAAGAACTCTCCATGGGGAATAAAATATGTTAATGATGACGTCATATGTCACGTGGTCGGCCGCCATCTTGGAAAAACGGCAAAAATTTGCACCACTATATCTCCAAAAGTGCTGAACAGAAAAAATTGAGACATGGCTCATTGTAAAGAACTCTCCATGGGGAATAAAATATGTAAATGATGACGTCATCAGTCACGTGGTTCGGTCGCCATCTTGGAAAAACGGCAAATCGTTGCGCCACTATATCTCCAAAAGTGCTGAACAGAAAAAATTGAGACATGGCTCATTGGAAAGAACTCTCCATGGGGAATAAAATATGTTAATGATGACGTCATATGTCACGTGGTCGGCCGCCATCTTGGAAAAACGGCAAAACTTTGCACCACTATATCTCCAAAAGTGCTGAACAGAATAATTGAGACATGGCTCATTGTAAAGAACTCTCCATGGGGAATAAAATATGTTAATGATGACGTCATCAGTCACGTGGTCGGCCGCCATCTTGGAAAAACGGCAAAACTTTGCACCACAAAATCTCCAAAAGTGCTGAACAGAAAAAATTGAGACATGGCTCATTGTAAAGAACTCTCCATGGGGAATAAAATATGTTAATGATGACGCCATCGGTCACGTGGTTCGGCCGCCATCTTGGAAAAATGGGAAAACTTTGCACCACTATATCTCCAAAAGTGCAGAATGGAAAAAATTGAGACATGGCTCATTGTAAAGAACTCTCAATGGGGAATAAAATATGTTAATGATGACGTCATATGTCACGTGGTTCGGCCGCCATCTTGGAAAAACCGAAAAATTGTGCACCTCCATATCTCTGAAAGTGCTGAATAGAAAAAATTGAGACATGGCTCATTGTAAAGAACTCTCCATGGGGAATAAAATATGTTAATGATGACATCATAGGTCACGTGGTTCGGCTGCCATCTTGGAAAAACCGAAAAACGTAGCACCTCCATATCTCCAAAAGTGCTGAATAGAAAAAGTTGAGACATGGCTCTTTGTGAAGAACTCTCCATGGGGAATAATATATGTTAATGATGACGTCATCTATCACGTGGTTCGGACGCCATATTTGTCTTAAATGGCCGATAAAAGAGTACATTCCGGCAAGTCCTCGGTCTCTGACCGATTTTTCATCTGTCTGTTTGTCTGTTTGTCTGTCTGTTTGTCTGTCTGTTTGCAGCACTGCGTCTACACCGTTGCACGGAGAATCGCCAAACTTTGCACACATATTGGTCTTGCCCTGGAATAGACTGTGCCCAATTGATGACGTCATCGGTGACGTGGTTCGGCCGCCATCTTGGAAAAACCGAAAAACTTTGCACCTCTATATCTCCGAAAGTACTGAACAGAAAAAATTGAGACATGGCTCATTGTAAAGAACTCTCCATGGGGAATAAAATATGTTAATGATGACATCATCAGTCACGTGGTCGGCCGCCATCTTGGAAAAACGGCAAAACTTTGCACCATGAAATCTCCAAAAGTGCTGAACAGAAAAAATTGAGACATGGCTCATTGTAAAGAACTCTCCATGCGGAATAAAATATGTTAATGATGATGTCATATGTCACGTGGTCGGCCGCCATCTTGGAAAAACGGCAAAACTTTGCACCGCTATATCTCCAAAAGTGCTGAACAGACAAAATTGAGACATGGCTCATTGTAAAGAACTCTCCATGGGTAATAAAATTTGTTAATGATGATGTCATATGTCACGTGGTTCGGCCGCCATCTTGGAAAAACCGAAAATTTTTGCACCTCCATATCTCTGAATGTGCTGAATAGAAAAAATTGGGACATGGCTCATTGTAAAGAACTCTCCATGGGGAATAAAATATGTTAATGATGATGCCATCGGTCACGTGGTTCGGCCGCCATCTTGGAAAAACGGCAAAAACTTTGCACCACTATATCTCCAAAAGTGCAGAATGGAAAAAATTGAGACATGGCTCATTGTCAAGAACTCTCCATGCGGAATAAAATATGTTAATGATGACATCATCGGTCACGTGGTTCGGCCGCCATATTTGTCCGAAATGGCCGATAAAAAAGTAAATTCCGGCAAGTCCTCGGTCTCTGACCGATTTTTCATTTGTTTGTCTGTCTGTCTGTCTGTCTGTCTGTCTGTCTGTTTGTCTGTTTGCAGCACTACGTCTACACCGTTGCACGTAGAATCGCCAAACTTGGCACACATATTGGTCTTGCCCTCTAATATACTGTGCCCAAATGATGACGTCATCGGTGACGTGGTTCGGCCGCCATCTTGGAAAAACCGAAAAACTTTACACCTCCATATCTCCGAAAGTGCTGAACAGAAAAAATTGAGACATGGCTCATTGTAAATAACTCTCCATGGGGAATAAAATATGTTACTGATGAAGTCATCAGTCACGTGGTTCGGCCGCCATCTTGGAAAAACCGAAAAACTTTGCACCTCCATATCTCCGAAAGTGCTGAACAGAAAAAATTGAGACATGGCTCATTGTAAAGAACTCTCCATGGGGAATAAAATATGTTAATGATGACGTCATCAGTCACGTGGTCGGCCGCCATCTTGGAAAAACGGCAAAACTTTGCACCACGATATCTCCAAAAGTGCTGAACAGAAAAAATTGAGACATGGCTCATTGTAAAGAACTCTCCATGGCGAATAAAATATGTTAATGATGACGTCATATGTCACGTGGTCGGCCGCCATCTTGGAAAAACCGAAAAACTTTGCACCTCCATATCTCCGAAAGTGCTGAACAGAAAAAATTGAGACATGGCTCATTGGTAAGAACTCTCCATGGGGAATAAAATATGTTAATGATGACGTCATATGTCACGTGGTCGGCCGCCATCTTGGAAAAACCGAAAAACTCTGCACCTCCACATCTCCAAAAGTCCTGAACAGAAAAAATTGAGGTATGGCTCATTGTAAAGAACTCTCCATGGGGAATAAAATATGTTAATGATGACGTCATGTATCACATAGTTCGGCCGCCATATTTGTTCTAAATGGCCGATAAAAAAGTACATTCCGGCAAGTCCTCGGTCTCTGACCGATTTTTACTTGCCGGAGAAGATTCCGGCAAGTATGTTGATCTGTTCGTTTGTTACTTGCCGGAAAAATTTTCCGGCAAGTATGTTGATCTGTTCGTTTGTTTGTCTGTCTGTCTGTTTGTCTGTCTGTTTGTCTGTCTGTTTGTCTGTTTGCAGCACTGCGTCTACACCGTTGCACGGAGAATCGCCAAACTTTGCACACATAATGGTCTTGCCCTCTAATATACTGTGCCTCAATGATGACGTCATCAGTGACGTGGTTCGGCCGCCATCTTGGAAAAACCGAATAAATTTGCACCTCTATATCTCCGAAAGTACTGAACAGAAAAAATTGAGACATGGCTCATTGTAAAGAACTCTCCATGGGGAATAAAATATGTTAATGATGACGTCATCAGTCACGTGGTTCGGTCGCCATCTTGGAAAAACGGCAAATCGTTGCGCCACTATATCTCCAAAAGTGCTGAACAGAAAAAATTGAGACATGGCTCATTGGAAAGAACTCTCCATGGGGAATAAAATATGTTAATGATGACGTCATATGTCACGTGGTCGGCCGCCATCTTGGAAAAACGGCAAAACTTTGCACCACTATATCTCCAAAAGTGCTGAACAGAATAATTGAGACATGGCTCATTGTAAAGAACTCTCCATGGGGAATAAAATATGTTAATGATGACGTCATCAGTCACGTGGTCGGCCGCCATCTTGGAAAAACGGCAAAACTTTGCACCACAAAATCTCCAAAAGTGCTGAACAGAAAAAATTGAGACATGGCTCATTGTAAAGAACTCTCCATGGGGAATAAAATATGTTAATGATGACGCCATCGGTCACGTGGTTCGGCCGCCATCTTGGAAAAATGGGAAAACTTTGCACCACTATATCTCCAAAAGTGCAGAATGGAAAAAATTGAGACATGGCTCATTGTAAAGAACTCTCAATGGGGAATAAAATATGTTAATGATGACGTCATATGTCACGTGGTTCGGCCGCCATCTTGGAAAAACCGAAAAATTGTGCACCTCCATATCTCTGAAAGTGCTGAATAGAAAAAATTGAGACATGGCTCATTGTAAAGAACTCTCCATGGGGAATAAAATATGTTAATGATGACATCATAGGTCACGTGGTTCGGCTGCCATCTTGGAAAAACCGAAAAACGTAGCACCTCCATATCTCCAAAAGTGCTGAATAGAAAAAGTTGAGACATGGCTCTTTGTGAAGAACTCTCCATGGGGAATAATATATGTTAATGATGACGTCATCTATCACGTGGTTCGGACGCCATATTTGTCTTAAATGGCCGACAAAAGAGTACATTCCGGCAAGTCCTCGGTCTCTGACCGATTTTTCATTTGTCTGTTTGTCTGTTTGTCTGTTTGTCTGTCTGTTTGTCTGTTTGCAGCACTGCGTCTACACCGTTGCACGGAGAATCGCCAAACTTTGCACACATATTGGTCTTGCCCTGGAATAGACTGTGCCCAATTGATGACGTCATCGGTGACGTGGTTCGGCCGCCATCTTGGAAAAACCGAAAAACTTTGCACTTCTATATCTCCGAAAGTACTGAACAGAAAAAATTGAGACATGGCTCATTGTAAAGAACTCTCCATGGGGAATAAAATATGTTAATGGTGACATCATCAGTCACGTGGTCGGCCGCCATCTTGGAAAAACCGAAAAACTCTGCACCTCCACATCTCCGAAAGTGCTGAACAGAAAAAATTGAGACATGGCTCATTGTAAAGAACTCTCCATGCGGAATAAAATATGTAAATGATGACGTCATCAGTCACGTGGTTCGGTCGCCATCTTGGAAAAACGGCAAAACGTTGCGCCACGATATCTCCAAAAGTGCTGAACAGAAAAAATTGAGACATGGCTCATTGTAAAGAACTCTCCATGGGGAATAAAATATGTTAATGATGACGTCATATGTCACGTGGTCGGCCGCCATCTTGGAAAAACGGCAAAACTTTGCACCACTATATCGCCAAAAGTGCTGAACAGAAAAAATTGAGACATGGCTCATTGTAAAGAACTCCACATGGGGAATAAAATATGTTAATGATGACGTCATCAGTCACGTGGTCGGCCGCCATCTTGGAAAAACTGCAAAACTTTGCACTTCGAAATCTCCAAAAGTGCTGAACAGAAAAAATGGAGACATGGCTCATTGTAAAAAACTCTCCATGGGGAATAAAATATGTTAATGATGTCATATGTCACGTGGTCGGCCGCCATCTTGGAAAAACCAAAAAACTCTGCACCTCCACATCTCCAAAAGTCCTGAATAGAAAAAATTGAGGCATGGCTCATTGTAAAGAACTCTCCATGGGGAATAAAATATGTTAATGATGACGTCATTGGTCACGTGGTTCGGCCGCCATATTTGTCCTAAATGGCGGATAAAAAAGTACATTCCGGCAAGTCCTCGGTCTCTGACCGATTTTTCATCTGTTTGTCTGTCTGTTTGTTACTTGCCGGAAAATTTTTTCCGGCAAGTATGTTGATCTGTTCGTTTGTCTGTTTGTCTGTTTGTCTGTTTGTCTGTTTGTCTGTTTGTCTGTTTGCAGCACTGCGTCTACACCGTTGCACGGAGAATCGCCAAACTTTGCACACATATTGGTCTTGCCCTGGAATAGACTGTGCCCAATTGATGACGTCATCGGTGACGTGGTTCGGCCGCCATCTTGGAAAAACCGAAAAACTTGGCACCTCTATATCTCTGAAAGTACTGTACAGAAAAAATTGAGACATGGCTCATTGTAAAGAACTCTCCATGGGGAATAAAATATGTTACTGATGACGTCATATGTCACGTGGTTCTGCCGCCATCTTGGAAAATCCGAAAAACTTTGCACCTCCATATCTCCGAAGGTGCTGAACAGAAAAAATTGAGACATGGCTCATTGGAAAGAACTCTCCAAGGGGAATAAAATATGTTAATGATGACGTCATCGGTCACGTGGTTCGGCCGCCATCTTGGAAAATCCGAAAAACGTTGCACCTCTATCTCCAAAAGTGCTGAACAGAAAAAATTGAGACATGGCTCATTGTAAAGAACTCTCCGTGGGGAATAAAATATGTTAATGATGACGTCATCGGTCAGGTGGTTCAGCCGCCATATTTGTCCTAAATGGCCGATAAAAAAGTAAATTCCGGCAAGTCCTCGGTCTCTGACCGATTTTTCATTACTTGCCGGAAAAATTTTCCGGCAAGTATGTTGAGCTGTTCGTTACTTGCCGGAAAAATTTTCCGGCAAGTATGTTGATCTGTTCGTTTGTTACTTGCCGGAAAAAATTTTCCGGCAAGTATGTTGATCTGTTCGTTTGTTACTTGCCGGAAAAATTTTTCCGGCAAGTATGTTGATCTGTTCGTTTGTTACTTGCCGGAAAAATTTTCCGGCAAGTATGTTGATCTGTTCGTTTGTTTGTCTGTCTGTCTGTTTGTCTGTTTGCAGCACTACGTCTACACCGTTGCACGTAGAATCGCCAAACTTGGCACACATATTGGTCTTGCCCTCTAATATACTGTGCCCAAATGATGACGTCATCGGTGACGTGGTTCGGCCGCCATCTTGGAAAAACCGAAAAACTTTACACCTCCATATCTCCGAAAGTGCTGAACAGAAAAAATTGAGACATGGCTCATTGTAAATAACTCTCCATGGGGAATAAAATATGTTACTGATGAAGTCATCAGTCACGTGGTTCGGCCGCCATCTTGGAAAAACCGAAAAACTTTGCACCTCCATATCTCCGAAAGTGCTGAACAGAAAAAATTGAGACATGGCTCATTGTAAAGAACTCTCCATGGGGAATAAAATATGTTAATGATGACGTCATCGGTCACGTGGTCGGCCGCCATCTTGGAAAAACGGCAAAACTTTGCACCACGATATCTCCAAAAGTGCTGAACAGAAAAAATTGAGACATGGCTCATTGTAAAGAACTCTCCATGGCGAATAAAATATGTTAATGATGACGTCATATGTCACGTGGTCGGCCGCCATCTTGGAAAAACCGAAAAACTTTGCACCTCCATATCTCCGGAAGTGCTGAACAGAAAAAATTGAGACATGGCTCATTGGTAAGAACTCTCCATGGGGAATAAAATATGTTAATGATGACGTCATATGTCACGTGGTCGGCCGCCATCTTGGAAAAACCGAAAAACTTTGCACCTCCATATCTCCGAAAGTGCTGAATATAAAAAATTGAGACATGGCTCATTGTAAAGAACTCTCCATGGGGAATAAAATATGTTAATGATGATATCATCGGTGGCGTGGTTCAGCCGCCATATTTGTCCTAAATGGCCGATAAAAAAGTAAATTCCGGCAAGTCCTCGGTCTCTGACCGATTTTTCATCTGTCTGTCTGTCTGTTTGTCTGTTTGTCTGTCTGTCTGTTTGCAGCACTGCGTCTACACCGTTGCACGTGGAATCGCCAAACTTTGCACATATATTGGTCTTGCCCTGGAATAGACTGTGCCCAATTGATGACGTCATCGGTGACGTGGTTCGGCCGCCATCTTGGAAAAACCGAAAAAATTTGCACCTCTATATCTCCGAAAGTACTGAACAGAAAAAATTGAGACATGGCTCATTGTAAAGAACTCTCCATGGGGAATAAAATATGTAAATGATGACGTCATCAGTCACGTGGTTCGGTCGCCATCTTGGAAAAACGGCAAAAAGTTGCGCCACTATATCTCCAAAAGTGCTGAACAGAAAAAATTGAGACATGGCTCATTGTAAAGAACTCTCCATGGGGAATAAAATATGTTAATGATGACGTCATCTGTCACGTGGTTCTGCCGCCATCTTGGAAAATCCGAAAAACTTTGCACCTCCATATCTCCGAAAGTGCTGAATAGAAAAAATTGAGACATGGCTCATTGGAAAGAACTCTCCATGGGGAATAAAATATGTTAATGATGACGTCATCGGTCACGTGGTTCAGCCACCATATTTGTCCTAAATGGCCGATAAAAAAGTAAATTCCGGCAAGTCCTCGGTCTCTGACCGATTTTTCATCTGTCTGTTTGTCTGTTTGCAGCACTGCGTCTACACCGTTGCACGGAGAATCGCCAAACTTTGCACACATAATGGTCTTGCCCTCTAATATACTGTGCCTCAATGATGACGTCATCGGTGACGTGGTTCGGCCGCCATCTTGGAAAAACCGAATAAATTTGCACCTCTATATCTCCGAAAGTACTGAACAGAAAAAATTGAGACATGGCTCATTGTAAAGAACTCTCCATGTGGAATAAAATATGTAAATGATGACGTCATCAGTCACGTGGTTCGGTCGCCATCTTGGAAAAACGGCAAAACGTTGCGCGACTATATCTCCAAAAGTGCTGAACAGAAAAAATTGAGACATGGCTCATTGTAAAGAACTCTCCATGGGGTATAAAATATGTTAATGATGACGTCATATGTCACGTGGTCGGCCGCCATCTTGGAAAAACGGCAAAACTTTGCACCACTATATCTCCAAAAGTGCTGAACAGAAAAAATTGAGACATGGCTCATTGTAAAGAACTCTCCATTGGGAATAAAATATGTTAATGATGACGTCATCAGTCACGTGGTCGGCCGCCATCTTGGAAAAACGGCAAAACTTTGCACCACGAAATCTCCAAAAGTGCTGAACAGAAAAAATTGAGACATGGCTCATTGTAAAGAACTCTCCATGGGGAATAAAATATGTTAATGATGATGTCATATGTCACGTGGTCGGCCGCCATCTTGGAAAAACGGCAAAACTTTGCACCACTATATCTCCAAAAGTGCTGAACAGAAAAAATTGAGACATGGCTCATTGTAAAGAACTCTCCATGGGGAATAAAATATGTTAATGATGACGTCATCGGTCACGTGGTTCGGCCTCCATATTTGTCCTAAATGGCCGATAAAAAAGTACATCCCGGCAAGTCCTCGGTCTCTGACCGATTTTTCATCTGTCTGTCTGTCTGTCTGTTTGTCTGTCTGTCTGTCTGTTTGCAGCACTGCGTCTACACCGTTGCACGTAGAATCGCCAAACTTTGCACACATATTGGTCTTGCCCTGGAATAGACTGTGCCCAATTGATGACGTCATCGGTGACGTGGTTCGGCCGCCATCTTGGAAAAACCGAAAAACTTTGCACCTCTATATCTCCGAAAGTACTGAACAGAAAAAATTGAGACATGGCTCATTGTAAAGAACTCTCCATGGGGAATAAAATATGTAAATGATGACGTCATCAGTCACGTGGTTCGGTCGCCATCTTGGAAAAACGGCAAAACGTTGCGCCACTATATCTCCAAAAGTGCTGAACAGAAAAAATTGAGACATGGCTCATTGTAAAGAACTCTCCATGGGGAATAAAATATGTTAATGATGACGTCATCAGTCACGTGGTCGGCCACCATCTTGGAAAAACCGAAAAACTTAGCACCTCCATATCTCCGAAAGTGCTGAATAGAAAAAATTGAGACATGGCTCATTGTAAAGAACTCTCCATGGGGAACAAAATATGTTAATGATGATGTCATCGGTCACGTGGTTCGGCCGCCATCTTGGAAAAACCGAAAAACTCTGCACCTCCACATCTCCAAAAGTCCTGAATAGAAAAAATTGAGGTATGGCTCATTGTAAAGAACTCTCCATGGGGAATAAAATATGTTAATGATGACGTCATCGGTCACGTGGTTCGGCCGCCCTATTTGTCCTAAATGGCCGATAAAAAAGTACATTCCGGCAAGTCCTCGGTCTCTGACCGATTTTTCATTACTTGCCGGAAAAGATTCCGGCAAGTATGTTGATCTGTTCGTTTGTTACTTGCCGGAAAAATTTTCCGGCAAGTATGTTGATCTGTTCGTTTGTTACTTGCCGGAAAAGATTCCGGCAAGTATGTTGATCTGTTCGTTTGTTACTTGCCGGAAAAATTTTCCGGCAAGTATGTTGATCTGTTCGTTTGTTTGTTACTTGCCGGAAAAGATTCCGGCAAGTATGTTGATCTGTTCGTTTGTTTGTCTGTTTGTCTGTCTGTTTGTCTGTCTGTCTGTTTGCAGCACTGCGTCTACACCGTTGCACGTAGAATCGCCAAACTTTGCACACATATTGGTCTTGCCCTGGAATAGACTGTGCCCAATTGATGACGTCATCGGTGACGTGGTTCGGCCGCCATCTTGGAAAAACCGAAAAACTTTGTACTTCTATATCTCCGAAAGTACTGAACAGAAAAAATTGAGACATGGCTCATTGTAAAGAACTCTAGATGGGGAATAAAATATGTTAATGATGACGTCATTTGGTCACGTGGTTCGGCCGCCATCTTGGAAAAACCCGAAAACTTTCTATATGTAGAATCTTTCTATACGTAGAATAGCCAAACTTTGCACACTTATTTGTCTTGCCCTCTAATATACTGTGCCCAAATGATGACGTCATCGGTCACGTGGTTCGGCCGCCATCTTGGAAAAAATTTGCACCTCCATATCTCCGAAAGTGCTGAATAGAGAAAATTGAGACATGGCTCATTGTAAAGAACTGTCCATGGGGAATAAAATATGTTAATGATGACGTCATCAGTCACGTGGTTCGGCGGCCATCTTGGAAAAACCGAAAAAAATTTGCACCTCTATATCTCCGAAAGTACTGAACAGAAAAAATTGAGACATGGCTCATTGTAAAGAACTCTCCATGGGGAATAAAATATGTTAATGATGACGTCATCAGTCACGTGGTCGGCCGCCATCTTGGAAAAACGGCAAAACTTTGCACCACGAAATCTCCAAAAGTGCTGAACAGAAAAAATTGAGACATGGCTCATTGTAAAGAACTCTCCATGGGGAATAAAATATGTTAATGATGATGTCATATGTCACGTGGTCGGCCGCCATCTTGGAAAAACGGCAAAACTTTGCACCACTATATCTCCAAAAGTGCTGAACAGAAAAAATTGAGACATGGCTCATTGTAAAGAACTCTCCATGGGGAATAAAATTTGTTAATGATGACGTCATATGTCACGTGGTTCGGCCGCCATCTTGGAAAAACCGAAAAACTTAGCACCTCTATGTGTCCAAAAGTGCTGAATAGAAAAAATTGAGACATGCCTCATTGTAAAGAACTCTCCATGGGGAATAAAATATGTTAATGATGATGTCATCGGTCACGTGGTTCGGCCGCCATATTTGTCCTAAATGGCGGATAAAAAAGTACATTCCGGCAAGTCCTCGGTCTCTGACCGATTTTTCATTTGTCTGTCTGTCTGTTTGTCTGTCTGTTTGTCTGTCTGTTTGTCTGTTTGCAGCACTGCGTCTACACCGTTGCACGGAGAATCGCCAAACTTTGCACACATAATGGTCTTGCCCTCTAATATACTGTGCCTCAATGATGACGTCATCAGTGACGTGGTTCGGCCGCCATCTTGGATAAACCGAAAAACTTTGCACCTCTATATCTCCGAAAGTACTGAACAGAAAAAATGGAGACATGGCTCATTGTAAAGAACTCTCCATGGGGAATAAAATATGTTAATGATGACGTCATATGTCACGTGGTCGGCCGCCATCTTGGAAAAACGGCAAAAATTTGCACCACTATACTGTATCTCCAAAAGTGCTGAACAGAAAAAATTGAGACATGGCTCATTGTAAAGAACTCTCCATGGGGAATAAAATATGTTAACGATGACGTCATATGTCACGTGGTCGGCCGCCATCTTGGAAAAACGGCAAAAATTTGCACCACTATATCTCCAAAAGTGCTGAACAGAAAAAATTGAGACATGGCTCATTGTAAAGAACTCTCCATGGGGAATAAAATATGTTAATGATGACGTCATCAGTCACGTGGTCGGCCGCCATCTTGGAAAAACGGCAAAACTTTGCACCACGATATCTCCAAAAGTGCTGAACAGAAAAAATTGAGACATGGCTCATTGTAAAGAACGCTCCATGGGGAATAAAATATGTTAATGATGACGTCATCAGTCACGTGGTCGGCCGCCATCTTGGAAAAACCGAAAAACCTAGCACCTCCATATCTCCGAAAGTGCTGAATAGAAAAAATTGAGACATGGCTCATTGTCAAGAACTCTCCATGTGGAATAAAATATGTTAATGATGACGTCATCGGTCACGTGGTGCGGCCGCCATCTTGGAAAAACGGGAAAAAAATCACCTCCATATCTCCGAAAGTGCTGAATAGAAAAAATTGAGACATGGCTCATTGGAAAGAACTCTCCATGGGGAATAAAATATGTTAATGATGACGTCATCGGTCACGTGGTTCGGCCGCCATCTTGGAAAATCCGAAAAACGTTGCACCTCTATCTCCAAAAGTGCTGAACAGAAAAAATTGAGACATGGCTCATTGGAAAGAACTCTCCAGGGGGAATAAAATATGTTAATGATGATGTCATCGGTCAGGTGGTTCAGCCGCCATATTTGTCCTAAATGGCCAATAAAAAAGTAAATTCCGGCAAGTCCTCGGTCTCTGACCGATTTTTCATTTGTCTGTTTGTCTGTTTGTCTGTTTGTCTGTTTGCAGCACTACGTCTACACCGTTGCACGTAGAATCGCCAAACTTGGCACACATATTGGTCTTGCCCTCTAATATACTGTGCCCAAATGATGACGTCATCGGTCACGTGGTTCGGCCGCCATCTTGGAAAAACCGAAAAATTTTGCACCTCGATATCTCAAAGTGCTGAACAGAAAAAATTGAGCCATGGCTCATTGTAAAGAACTCTCCATTGGGAATAAAACATGTTAATGATGACGTCATAGGTCACGTGGTTCGGCCGCCATCTTGGAAAAACGGCAAAACTTTGCACCACTATATCTCCAAAAGTGCTGAACAGAAAAAATTGAGACATGGCTCATTGTAAAGAACTCTCCATGGGGAATAAAATATGTTAATGATGACGTCATCAGTCACGTGGTTCGGCCGCCATATTTGTCCTAAATGGCCAATAAAAAAGTACATTCCGGCAAGTCCTCGGTCTCTGACCGATTTTTCATTACTTGCCGGAAAAGATTCCGGCAAGTATGTTGATCTGTTCGTTTGTTTGTCTGTTTGTCTGTCTGTCTGTTTGTCTGTTTGTCTGTCTGTTTGCAGCACTGCGTCTACACCGTTGCATGGAGAATCGCCAAACTTTGCACACATATTGGTCTTGCCCTGGAATAGACTGTGCCCAATTGATGACGTCATCGGTGACGTGGTTCGGCCGCCATCTTGGAAAAACCGAAAAACTTTGCACCTCTATATCTCCGAAAGTACTGAACAGAAAAAATGGAGACATGGCTCATTGTAAAGAACTCTCCATGGGGAATAAAATATGTTAATGATGACGTCATATGTCACGTGGTCGGCCGCCATCTTGGAAAAACGGCAAAAATTTGCACCACTATACTGTATCTCCAAAAGTGCTGAACAGAAAAAATTGAGACATGGCTCATTGTAAAGAACTCTCCATGGGGAATAAAATATGTTAACGATGACGTCATATGTCACGTGGTCGGCCGCCATCTTGGAAAAACGGCAAAAATTTGCACCACTATATCTCCAAAAGTGCTGAACAGAAAAAATTGAGACATGGCTCATTGTAAAGAACTCTCCATGGGGAATAAAATATGTTAATGATGACGTCATCAGTCACGTGGTCGGCCGCCATCTTGGAAAAACGGCAAAACTTTGCACCACGATATCTCCAAAAGTGCTGAACAGAAAAAATTGAGACATGGCTCATTGTAAAGAACGCTCCATGGGGAATAAAATATGTTAATGATGACGTCATCAGTCACGTGGTCGGCCGCCATCTTGGAAAAACCGAAAAACCTAGCACCTCCATATCTCCGAAAGTGCTGAATAGAAAAAATTGAGACATGGCTCATTGTCAAGAACTCTCCATGTGGAATAAAATATGTTAATGATGACGTCATCGGTCACGTGGTGCGGCCGCCATCTTGGAAAAACTGGAAAAAAATCACCTCCATATCTCCGAAAGTGCTGAATAGAAAAAATTGAGACATGGCTCATTGGAAAGAACTCTCCATGGGGAATAAAATATGTTAATGATGACGTCATCGGTCACGTGGTTCGGCCGCCATCTTGGAAAATCCGAAAAACGTTGCACCTCTATCTCCAAAAGTGCTGAACAGAAAAAATTGAGACATGGCTCATTGGAAAGAACTCTCCAGGGGGAATAAAATATGTTAATGATGATGTCATCGGTCAGGTGGTTCAGCCGCCATATTTGTCCTAAATGGCCAATAAAAAAGTAAATTCCGGCAAGTCCTCGGTCTCTGACCGATTTTTCATCTGTCTGTTTGTCTGTTTGCAGCACTGCGTCTACACCGTTGCACGGAGAATCGCCAAACTTTGCACACATAATGGTCTTGCCCTCTAATATACTGTGCCCCAATGATGACGTCATCGGTGACGTGGTTCGGCCGCCATCTTGGAAAAACCGAATAAATTTGCACCTCTATATCTCCGAAAGTACTGAACAGAAAAAATTGAGACATGGCTCATTGTAAAGAACTCTCCATGGGGAATAAAATATGTAAATGATGACGTCATCAGTCACGTGGTTCGGTCGCCATCTTGGAAAAACGGCAAATCGTTGCGCCACTATATCTCCAAAAGTGCTGAACAGAAAAAATTGAGACATGGCTCATTGGAAAGAACTCTCCATGGGGAATAAAATATGTTAATGATGACGTCATATGTCACGTGGTCGGCCGCCATCTTGGAAAAACGGCAAAACTTTGCACCACTATATCTCCAAAAGTGCTGAACAGAAATAATTGAGACATGGCTCATTGTAAAGAACTCTCCATGGGGAATAAAATATGTTAATGATGACGTCATCAGTCACGTGGTCGGCCGCCATATTGGAAAAACGGCAAAACTTTGCACCACAAAATCTCCAAAAGTGCTGAACAGAAAAAATTGAGACATGGCTCATTGTAAAGAACTCTCCATGGGGAATAAAATATGTTAATGATGACGCCATCGGTCACGTGGTTCGGCCGCCATCTTGGAAAAATGGGAAAACTTTGCACCACTATATCTCCAAAAGTGCAGAATGGAAAAAATTGAGACATGGCTCATTGTAAAGAACTCTCAATGGGGAATAAAATATGTTAATGATGACGTCATATGTCACGTGGTTCGGCCGCCATCTTGGAAAAACCGAAAAATTGTGCACCTCCATATCTCTGAAAGTGCTGAATAGAAAAAATTGAGACATGGCTCATTGTAAAGAACTCTCCATGGGGAATAAAATATGTTAATAATGACATCATAGGTCACGTGGTTCGGCTGCCATCTTGGAAAAACCGAAAAACGTAGCACCTCCATATCTCCAAAAGTGCTGAATAGAAAAAGTTGAGACATGGCTCTTTGTGAAGAACTCTCCATGGGGAATAATATATGTTAATGATGACGTCATCTATCACGTGGTTCGGACGCCATATTTGTCTTAAATGGCCGATAAAAGAGTACATTCCGGCAAGTCCTCAGTCTCTGACCGATTTTTCATCTGTTTGTTACTTGCCGGAAAAATTTTCCGGCAAGTATGTTGATCTGTTCGTTTGTTTGTCTGTCTGTCTGTCTGTCTGTCTGTTTGTCTGTCTGTTTGCAGCACTGCGTCTACACCGTTGCACGTAGAATCGCCAAACTTTGCACACATATTGGTCTTGCCCTGGAATAGACTGTGCCCAATTGATGACGTCATCGGTGACGTGGTTCGGCCGCCATCTTGGAAAAACCGAAAAACTTTGCACCTCTATATCTCCGAAAGTACTGAACAGAAAAAATTGAGACATGGCTCATTGTAAAGAACTCTCCATGTGGAATAAAATATGTAAATGATGACGTCATCAGTCACGTGGTTCGGTCGCCATCTTGGAAAAACGGCAAAACGTTGCGCCACTATATCTCCAAACGTGCTGAACAGAAAAAATTGAGACATGGCTCATTGTAAAGAACTCTCCATGGGGAATAAAATATGTTAATGATGACGTCATATGTCACGTGGTTGGCCGCCATCTTGGAAAAACGGCAAAACTTTGCACCACTATATCTCCAAAAGTGCTGAACAGAAAAAATTGAGACATGGCTCATTGTAAAGAACTCTCCATGGGGAATAAAATATGTTAATGATGACGTCATCAGTCACGTGGTCGGCCGCCATCTTGGAAAAACGGCAAAACTTTGCACCACGAAATCTCCAAAAGTCCTGAACAGAAAAAATTGAGACATGGCTCATTGTAAAGAACTCTCCATGGGGAATAAAATATGTTAACGATGATGTCATATGTCACGTGGTCGGCCGCCATCTTGGAAAAACGGCAAAACTTTGCACCACTATATCTCCAAAAGTGCTGAACAGAAAAAATTGAGACATGGCTCATTGTAAAGAACTCTCCATGGGGAATAAAATATGTTAATGATGACGTCATCAGTCACGTGGTTCGGCCGCCATCTTGGAAAAACCGAAAAACTCTGCACCTCCACATCTCCAAACGTCCTGAATAGAAAAAATTGAGACATGACTCATTGTAAAGAACTCTCCATGGGGAATAAAATATGTTAATGATGATGTCATAGGTTCCTCCATTATGACGTCATAATTCGCCAAGTACAAAACTTCATCCGATCAAGATGAAATTTCTTGAGCATCATCAAGGAATAAATTAGTTTAGAAAACAAGTAATGATGACGTCATCAGTCACGTGGTTCGGCCGCCATCTTGGGAAAACCGAAAAACGTTGCACCTCCATATCTCCAAAAGTGCTGAACAGAAAAAATGGAGACATGGCTCATTGTGAAGAACTCTCCATGTGGAATAAAATATGTTAATGATGACGTCATCAGTCACGTGGTTCGGCCGCCATCTTGGGAAAACCGAAAAACGTTGCACCACTATATCTCTGAATGTACTGAACAGAAAAAATTGAGACATGGCTCATTGTAAAGAACTCTCCATGGGGAATAAAATATGTTAATGATGACGTCATATGTCACGTGGTTCGGCCGCCATCTTGGAAAAACCGGAAAACGTTACACCTCCATATCTCCGAAAGTCCTGAATAGAAAAACTTGGGACGTGGCTCAATGTAAAGAACTCCATGGGGAATGAAATATGTTAATGATGACGTCATAGGTCACGTGATTCGGCCGCCATCTTGGAAAAACGGCAAAAAAATTGCACCGCTATATCTCCAAAAGTACTGAACAGAAAAAATTGAGACATGGCTCATTGTAAAGAACTCTCCATGGGGAATAAAATATCTTAATGATGACGTCATCAGTCACGTGGTCGGCCGCCATCTTTGAAAAACGGCAAAACTTTGCACCACTATATCTCCAAAAGTGCTGAACAGAAAAAATTGAGACATGGCTCATTGTAAAGAACACTCCATGGAGAATAAAATATGTTAATGATGACGTCATCGGTCACGTGGTTCGGCCGCCATCTTGGAAAAACCGAAAAACTTTGCACTTCTATATCTCCGAAAGTACTGAACAGAAAAAATTGAGACATGGCTCATTGTAAAGAACTCTCCATGGGGAATAAGATATGTTAATGATGACATCATCAGTCACGTGGTCGGCCGCCATCTTGGAAAAACGGCAAAACTTTGCACCACGAAATCTCCAAAAGTGCTGAACAGAAAAAATTGAGACATGGCTCATTGTAAAGAACTCACCATGCGGAATAAAATATGTTAATGATGATGTCATATGTCACGTGGTCGGCCGCCATCTTGGAAAAACGGCAACTTTGCACCGCTATATCTCCAAAAGTGCTGAACAGAAAAAATTGAGACATGGCTCATTGTAAAGAACTCTCCATGGGTAATAAAATATGTTAATGATGACGTCATCAGTCACGTGGTTCGGCCACCATCTTGGAAAATGGCAAAATTTTGCACCACTATATCTCCAAAAGTGCTGAACAGAAAAAATTGAGACATGGCTCATTGTAAAGAACTCTCCATGGGGAATAAAATGTTAGTGATGACGTCATTGGTCACGTGGTTCGGCCGCCATCTTGGAAAAAGTTTGCAACTCTATATCTCCGAAAGTGCTGAACAGAAAAAATTGAGACATGGCTCATTGTAAAGAACTCTCCATGGGGAATAAAATATGTTAATGATGACGTCATCAGTCACGTGGTTCGGCCGCCATCTTGGAAAAACCTAAAAACTTTGCACCTCCATATCTCTGAAAGTACTGAATAGAAAAAATTGAGACATGGCTCATTGTAAAGAACTCTTGATGGGGAATAAAATATGTTAATGATGACGTCATCAGTTACGTAGTTCGGCCGCCATCTTGGAAAAACCGAAAAACCTACCACCTCCATATCTCCCAAAGTGCTGAATAGAAAAAATTGAGACGTGACTCATTGTAAAGAACTCTCCATGGGGAATAAAATATGTTAATAATGGCGTCATAGGTCACGTGGTTCGGCCGCCATCTTGGAAAAACCGAAAAACGTTGCACCTCCATATCTCCAAAAATGCTCAATATAAAAAATTGAGACATGGCTCATTGTAAAGAACTCTCCATGGGGAATAAAATATGTTCATGATGACATCATCGGTCACGTGGTTCGGCCGCCATATTTGTCCTAAATGGCCGATAAAAAAGTAAATTCCGGCAAGTCCTCGGTCTCTGACCGATTTTTCATTTGTCTGTTTGTCTGTTTGTCTGTTTGTCTGTTTGTCTGTTTGCAGCACTGCGTCTACACCGTTGCACGGAGAATCGCCAAACTTTGCACACATAATGGTCTTGCCCTCTAATATACTGTGCCCCAATGATGACGTCATCGGTGACGTGGTTCGGCCGCCATCTTGGAAAAACCGAATAAATTTGCACCTCTATATCTCTGAAAGTACTGAACAGAAAAAATTGAGACATGGCTCATTGTAAAGAACTCTCCATGGGGAATAAAATATGTAAATGATGACGTCATCAGTCACGTGGTTCGGTCGCCATCTTGGAAAAACGGCAAATCGTTGCGCCACTATATCTCCAAAAGTGCTGAACAGAAAAAATTGAGACATGGCTCATTGGAAAGAACTCTCCATGGGGAATAAAATATGTTAATGATGACGTCATATGTCACGTGGTCGGCCGCCATCTTGGAAAAACGGCAAAACTTTGCACCACTATATCTCCAAAAGTGCTGAACAGAAATAATTGAGACATGGCTCATTGTAAAGAACTCTCCATGGGGAATAAAATATGTTAATGATGACGTCATCAGTCACGTGGTCGGCCGCCATCTTGGAAAAACGGCAAAACTTTGCACCACAAAATCTCCAAAAGTGCTGAACAGAAAAAATTGAGACATGGCTCATTGTAAAGAACTCTCCATGGGGAATAAAATATGTTAATGATGATGGCATCGGTCACGTGGTTCGGCCGCCATCTTGGAAAAATGGGAAAACTTTGCACCACTATATCTCCAAAAGTGCAGAATGGAAAAAATTGAGACATGGCTCATTGCAAAGAACTCTCAATGGGGAATAAAATATGTTAATGATGACGTCATATGTCACGTGGTTCGGCCGCCATCTTGGAAAAACCGAAAAATTGTGCACCTCCATATCTCTGAAAGTGCTGAATAGAAAAAATTGAGACATGGCTCATTGTAAAGAACTCTCCATGGGGAATAAAATATGTTAATAATGACATCATAGGTCACGTGGTTCGGACGCCATATTTGTCTTAAATGGCCGATAAAAGAGTACATTCCGGCAAGTCCTCGGTCTCTGACCGATTTTTCATTTGTTACTTGCCGGAAAAGATTCCGGCAAGTATGTTGATCTGTTCGTTTGTCTGTTTGTCTGTTTGTCTGTTTGTCTGTTTGCAGCACTGCGTCTACACCGTTGCACGTAGAATCGCCAAACTTGGCACACATATTGGTCTTGCCCTCTAATATACTGTGCCCAAATGATGACGTCATCGGTCACGTGGTTCGGCCGCCATCTTGGAAAAACCGAAAAAATTTGCACCTCGATATCTCAAAGTGCTGAACAGAAAAAATTGAGACATGGCTCATTGTGAAGAACTCTCCATGGGGAATAAAACATGTTAATGATGACGTCATCAGTCACGTGGTTCGGCCGCCATCTTGGAAAAACCGAAAAACTTTGCACCTCTATATCTCCGAAAGTACTGAACAGAAAAAATTGAGACATGGCTCATTGTAAAGAACTCTCCATGGGGAATAAAATATGTTAATGATGACGTCATCAGTCACGTGGTCGGCCGCCATCTTGGAAAATGGCAAAATTTTGCACCACTATATCTCCAAAAGTGCTGAACAGAAAAAATTGAGCTCATTGTAAAGTACTCTCCATGGGGAATAAAATGTTAGTGATGACGTCATTGGTCACGTGGTTCGGCCGCCATCTTGGAAAAAGTTTGCAACTCTATATCTCCGAAAGTGCTGAACAGAAAAAATTGAGACATGGCTCATTGTAAAGAACTCGCCATGGGGAATAAAATATGTTAATGATGACGTCATCAGTCACGTGGTTCGGCCGCCATCTTGGAAAAACCTAAAAACTTTGCACCTCCATATCTCTGAAAGTACTGAATAGAAAAAATTGAGACATGGCTCATTGTAAAGAACTCTTGATGGGGAATAAAATGTGTTAATGATGACGTCATCAGTTACGTAGTTCGGCCGCCATCTTGGAAAAACCGAAAAACCTACCACCTCCATATCTCCCAAAGTGCTGAATAGAAAAAATTGAGATGTGACTCATTGTAAAGAACTCTCCATGGGGAATAAAATATGTTAATGATGACGTCATAGGTCACGTGGTTCGGCCGCCATCTTGGAAAAACCGAAAAACCTACCACCTCCATATCTCCCAAAGTGCTCAATATAAAAAATTGAGACATGGCTCATTGTAAAGAACTCTCCATGGGGAATAAAATATGTTCATGATGACATCATCGGTCACGTGGTTCGGCCGCCATATTTGTCCTAAATGGCCGATAAAAAAGTAAATTCCGGCAAGTCCTCGGTCTCTGACCGATTTTTCATCTGTTTGTCTGTCTGTTTGTCTGTTTGTCTGTCTGTCTGTCTGTTTGCAGCACTGCGTCTACACCGTTGCACGTAGAATCGCCAAACTTTGCAAACTTATTGGTCTTGCCCTGGAATAGACTGTGCCCAATTGATGACGTCATCGGTGACGTGGTTCGGCCGCCATCTTGGAAAAACCGAAAAACTTTGCACCTCTATATCTCCGAAAGTACTGAACAGAAAAAATTGAGACATGGCTCATTGTAAAGAACTCTCCATGGGGAATAAAATATGTTAATGATGACGTCATATGTCACGTGGTCGGCCGCCATCTTGGAAAAACGGCAAAACTTTGCACCACGAAATCTCCAAAAGTGCTGAACAGAAAAAATTGAGACATGGCTCATTGTAAAGAACTCTCCATGGGGAATAAAATATGTTAATGATGATGTCATATGTCACGTGGTCGGCCGCCATCTTGGAAAAACGGCAAAACTTTGCACCACTATATCTCCAAAAGTGCTGAACAGAAAAAATTGAGACATGGCTCATTGTAAAGAACACTCCATGGGGAATAAAATATGTTAATGATGACGTCATCGGTCACGTGGTTCGGCCGCCATCTTGGAAAAACTGAAAAACTTTGCACTTCTATATCTCCGAAAGTACTGAACAGAAAAAATTGAGACATGGCTCATTGTAAAGAACTCTCCATGGGGAATAAGATATGTTAATGATGACATCATCAGTCACGTGGTCGGCCGCCATCTTGGAAAAACGGCAAAACTTTGCACCACGAAATCTCCAAAAGTGCTGAACAGAAAAAATTGAGACATGGCTCATTGTAAAGAACTCGCCATGCGGAATAAAATATGTTAATGATGATGTCATATGTCACGTGGTCGGCCGCCATCTTGGAAAAACGGCAAAACTTTGCACCGCTATATCTCCAAAAGTGCTGAACAGAAAAAATTGAGACATGGCTCATTGTAAAGAACTCTCCATGGGGAATAAAATATGTTCATGATGACATCATCGGTCACGTGGTTCGGCCGCCATATTTGTCCTAAATGGCCGATAAAAAAGTAAATTCCGGCAAGTCCTCGGTCTCTGACCGATTTTTCATTACTTGCCGGAAAATTTTTCCGGCAAGTATGTTGATCTGTTCGTTTGTTTGTCTGTCTGTCTGTTTGTCTGTCTGTTTGTCTGTCTGTTTGTCTGTTTGCAGCACTGCGTCTACACCGTTGCACGGAGAATCGCCAAACTTTGCACACATAATGGTCTTGCCCTCTAATATACTGTGCCTCAATGATGACGTCATCAGTGACGTGGTTCGGCCGCCATCTTGGAAAAACCGAATAAATTTGCACCTCTATATCTCCGAAAGTACTGAACAGAAAAAATTGAGACATGGCTCATTGTAAAGAACTCTCCATGGGGAATAAAATATGTTAATGATGACGTCATATGTCACGTGGTCGGCCGCCATCTTGGAAAAACGGCAAAAATTTGCACCACTATATCTCCAAAAGTGCTGAACAGAAAAAATTGAGACATGGCTCATTGTAAAGAACTCTCCATGGGGAATAAAATATGTAAATGATGACGTCATCAGTCACGTGGTTCGGTCGCCATCTTGGAAAAACGGCAAATCGTTGCGCCACTATATCTCCAAAAGTGCTGAACAGAAAAAATTGAGACATGGCTCATTGGAAAGAACTCTCCATGGGGAATAAAATATGTTAATGATGACGTCATATGTCACGTGGTCGGCCGCCATCTTGGAAAAACGGCAAAACTTTGCACCACTATATCTCCAAAAGTGCTGAACAGAATAATTGAGACATGGCTCATTGTAAAGAACTCTCCATGGGGAATAAAATATGTTAATGATGACGTCATCAGTCACGTGGTCGGCCGCCATCTTGGAAAAACGGCAAAATTTTGCACCACAAAATCTCCAAAAGTGCTGAACAGAAAAAATTGAGACATGGCTCATTGTAAAGAACTCTCCATGGGGAATAAAATATGTTAATGATGACGCCATCGGTCACGTGGTTCGGCCGCCATCTTGGAAAAATGGGAAAACTTTGCACCACTATATCTCCAAAAGTGCAGAATGGAAAAAATTGAGACATGGCTCATTGTAAAGAACTCTCAATGGGGAATAAAATATGTTAATGATGACGTCATATGTCACGTGGTTCGGCCGCCATCTTGGAAAAACCGAAAAATTGTGCACCTCCATATCTCTGAAAGTGCTGAATAGAAAAAATTGAGACATGGCTCATTGTAAAGAACTCTCCATGGGGAATAAAATATGTTAATGATGACATCATAGGTCACGTGGTTCGGCTGCCATCTTGGAAAAACCGAAAAACGTAGCACCTCCATATCTCCAAAAGTGCTGAATAGAAAAAGTTGAGACATGGCTCTTTGTGAAGAACTCTCCATGGGGAATAATATATGTTAATGATGATGCCATCAGTCACGTGGTTCGGCCGCCATCTTGGAAAAACGGGAAAACTTTGCACCACTATATCTCCAAAAGTGCAGAATGGAAAAAATTGAGACATGGCTCATTGTAAAGAACTCTCCAGGGGGAATAAAATATGTTAATGATGACGTCATCTATCACGTGGTTCGGCCGCCATATTTGTTCTGAATGGCCGATAAAAAAGTACATTCCGGCAAGTCCTCGGTCTCTGACCGATTTTTCATCTGTTTGTCTGTTTGTCTGTTTGTCTGTCTGTCTGTCTGTTTGCAGCACTGTGTCTACACCGTTGCACGGAGAATCGCCAAACTTTGCACACATATTGGTCTTGCCCTGGAATAGACTGTGCCCAATTGATGACGTCATCGGTGACGTGGTTCGGCCGCCATCTTGGAAAAACCGAAAAACTTGGCACCTCTATATCTCCGAAAGTACTGTACAGAAAAAATTGAGACATGGCTCATTGTAAAGAACTCTCCATGGGGAATAAAATATGTTACTGATGACGTCATATGTCACGTGGTCGGCCGCCATCTTGGAAAAACGGCAAAACTTTGCTCCACTATATCTCCAAAAGTGCTGAACAGAAAAAATTGAGACATGGCTCATTGTAAAGAACTCTCCATGGGGAATAAAATATGTTAATGATGACGTCATATGTCACGTGGTCGGCCGCCATCTTGGAAAAACGGCAAAACTTTGCACCACTATATCTCCAAAAGTGCTGAACAGAAAAAATTGAGACATGGCTCATTGTAAAGAACTCCATGGGGAATAAAATATGTTAATGATGACGTCATCGGTCACGTGGTTCGGCCGCCATATTTGTCCTAAATGGCCGATAAAAAGTACATTCCGGCAAGTCCTCGGTCTCTGACCGATTTTTCATTACTTGCCGGAAAATTTTTTCCGGCAAGTATGTTGATCTGTTCGTTTGTCTGTTTGTCTGTCTGTCTGTCTGTTTGCAGCACTGCGTCTACACCGTTGCACGGAGAATCGCCAAACTTTGCACACATATTGGTCTTGCCCTGGAATAGACTGTGCCCAATTGATGACGTCATCGGTGACGTGGTTCGGCCGCCATCTTGGAAAAACCGAAAAACTTTGCACCTCTATATCTCCGAAAGTACTGAACAGAAAAAATTGAGACATGGCTCATTGTAAAGAACTCTCCATGGGGAATAAAATATGTAAATGATGACGTCATCAGTCACGTGGTTCGGGCGCCATCTTGGAAAAACGGCAAAACGTTGCGCCACTATATCTCCAAAAGTGCTGAACAGAAAAAATTGAGACATGGCTCATTGTAAAGAACTCTCCATGGGGAATAAAATATGTTAATGATGACGTCATATGTCACGTGGTCGGCCGCCATCTTGGAAAAACGGCAAAAATTTGCACCACTATATCTCCAAAAGTGCTGAACAGAAAAATTGAGACATGGCTCATTGTAAAGAACTCTCCATGGGGAATAAAATATGTTGATGACGTCATCAGTCACGTGGTCGGCCGCCATCTTGGAAAAACCGAAAAATTAGCACCTCCATATCTCCGAAAGTGCTGAATAGAAAAAATTGAGACATGGCTCATTGTAAAGAACTCTCCATGGGGAATAAAATATGTTAATGATGATGTCATCGGTCACGTGGTTCGGCCGCCATCTTGGAAAAACCGAAAAACTCTGCACCTCCACATCTCCAAAAGTCCTGAATAGAAAAAATTGAGGTATGGCTCATTGTAAAGAACTCTCCATGGGGAATAAAATATGTTAATGATGACGTCATCAGTCACGTGGTTCGGCCGCCATCTTGTAAAAACCGAAAATTTTTGCACCTCCATATCTCCAAAAGCACTTAATAGAAAAAATTGAGACATGGCTCATTGTAAAGAACTCTCCATGGGGAATAAAATATGTTAATGATGACGTCATATGTCACGTGGTCGGCCGCCATCTTGGAAAAACGGCAAAACTTTGCACCACTATATCTCCGAAAGTGCTGAACAGAAAAAATTGAGACATGGCTCATTGTAAAGAACTCTCCATGGGGAATAAAATATGTTAATGATGATGTCATCAGTCACGTGGTTCGGCCGCCATCTTGGAAAAACAGAAAAATTTTGCACCTCCATATCTCCGGAAGTGCTGAATAGAACAAATTGAGACATGGCTCATTGTAAAGAACTCTCCACGGGGAATAAAATATGTTAATGATGACATCATCGGTCACGTGGTTCGGCCGCCATATTTGTCCTAAATGGCCGATAATAAAGTAAATTCCGGCAAGTCCTCGGTCTCTGACCGATTTTTCATCTGTTTGTCTGTCTGTCTGTTTGCAGCCCTGCGTCTACACCGTTGCACGCAGAATCGCCAAACTTTGCACACATATTGGTCTTGCCCTGGAATAGACTGTGCCCAATTGATGACGTCATCGATCACGTGGTTCGGCCGCCATCTTGGAAAAACGGCAAAACGTTGCGCCACTATATCTCCAAAAGTGCTGAACATAAAAAATTGAGACATAGCTCATTGTAAAGAACTCTCCATGCGGAATAAAATATGTTAATGATGACGTCATCGGTCACGTGGTTCGGCCGCCATCTTGGAAAAACCGAAAAACTTTGCACCTCTCTATCTCCGAAAGTCCTGAATAGAAAAAATTGAGACATGGCTCATTGTAAAGAACTCTCCATGGGGAATAAAATATGTTAATGATGACGTCATCGGTCACGTGGTTCGGCCGCCATATTTGTCCTAAATGGCCGATAAAAAAAGTACATTCCGGCAAGTCCTCGGTCTCTGACCGATTTTTCATTCATCTGTCTCTGTCTGTCTGTCTGTTTGTCTGTCTGTCTGTTTGCAGCACTAGGTCTACACCCGTTGCACATAGAATCGCCAAACTTTGCACACGTATTTGTCTTGACCTGGAATAGACTGTACCCAAGTGATGACGTCATCGGTCACGTGGTTTGGCCGCCATCTTGGAAAAACCGAAAAACGTAGCACCTCTATATCTCCAAAAGTGCTGAATAGAAAAAATTGAGACATGGCTCATTGTAAAGAACTCTCCATGGGGAATAAAATATGTTAATGATGACGCCATCGGTCACGTGGTTCGGCCGCCATCTTGGAAAAACCGAAAAACTTAGCACCTCTATATCTCCAAAAGTGCTGAATAGAAAAAATTGAGACATGGCTCATTGTAAAGAACTCTTTCTTGCGGTTCGCCGATTTGGAGCCGTGGAACGTCCATACCCGAGGGTGTGATTTCCCAGTCGCCTTGAGGGCACCTTTGCGCAGCTTTGGCAGCGGGACTGTGACTGTCATCCGAACGGGATTCTGGTCTCGATTGGACATTGTTCTGGCGATCGCTGGAGCGGATCGACTTTGGCTTGATGCCAGAATAGAGACATTGGGGAATGTTCTTCGTTTCGCTCACTTGGAGCCCAGTGAGTTATATTGTACAAACCTGATGGTACCATCATAGGAAATATATATTGGTTGTACAATTGATTACTATTGTTGTTGTACTGTTATTCTTGTGTGATCTTAATACAATATTTGTTTGTTGGTAACAATTGGTGTGGCTTCACCATTGATCTTTGACATACAGAATAACACATCTTTCTGCCGTGACCCCTCTCGGGGCTCGGAGGTACACCGTGACCAGGGTTTGGGGAGGAGCACGTAACAATAGCTTATTTTCCTCCAAGGGGTCCTAGGATTTCCCACCCAAAATATCGTTGCGATCGGTTCAGCCGTTTTTTGTGGTACCTTCGAACGGACAGACGGACATTTGGTGAATTATAGTAAGATGCGATATTTTTAGATTTACTTTTCTTTTTACACTTGAGACAATAACTCATTTTATTTACTCGTTTAGTTTTAATTTATACATATATATATAAGTGATATTAAAAAAGGAGGGTTGGAGGGTTAAACAGCCTCCTCCGAAATAAATAATTGAAAATTACATATTTATCTTATCACCTATTATATATCTTAACACAAATCCAAAAGGGACACCATCAATTCCATTTCCTAAAATAAACCTCTTGTCATCAAAAGCCCCAAGAGCTTTCTTGTTCACCTCTTCTGAATGTAATTGATGCTTATAACTTCTTATCGTATTTATTTTTCCATCCTCTTCTTTCTTTAAAGTTAAACAATTATAATAATTTCCAAAGTTTATTGTTTCTTCAATAACATTTTTCTTTATTCCCTTTAACTTCTTATCACTCTTCTCAATATTATTATCAATATACTTATAGGCGTAAGCTTAAGATCTCAATCCTATAAATTCACTCATTGCCTTACCCCCCAATTCATCCTTAAACTTTCCAATAACCTTTTTATTCTTTGAAGAAAACAACTTATCACCCGGCTTGTAATTACTTGTATCATATACAGACGTGGCATTTCATATGGAATATTTTTTTTTTCTTGACTTGGGTGTACTTTCTTTATTCAGTATATCAATCTGGTGAGTTTCTTTTACACTTTGGTGATTTATTTGTTGAAAGAACCATGTCACTGATTGTCTGTCGCAGCAAGAAGTCAACAACAGGATTATATCACAGGTGGCGTGGCAAAATGTACGGGCAAGTGCATTTGATGATTGGCTTCACAGTCGGGTATAAAAGGGTTGTTGCGTTCTGTATTAGTGGAAAACAACTGCTGCACGTCTCCAAAAGTTATTGCCGCTTCCTCTGGAGATGGTCCGTCAACTCGACAATGCTGTTTGTCATGGAGTGGCGGCTTTACGAAATTACGGCATGACACAGCGTGCTATTGCTCGGCAGTATGGCATCACTCAAGGTCAGGTGTCAAAGATCCTGAAACGAAATGCTCAGAGGGGTGTCCCTACTCCAATACCGAGGCGAGGACGTCCCCGCAGAACCACAAGGAGGGATGATCGCCAGCTGCACCGGTTAGTCAGCAATGGCCGTACCAAGTCAGCTAATCGGCTTAGGGCTGAGTGGCAGCAATTGACAAATGTGCCTGTATCCAGAAGGCTAGTCAACCAACGACTGGTTCAAGCAGGCTATCGTGCCAGGCGTCCCCTGAGAAAGCCACGCCTGACCAGACAACACCGCCAGCGCCGATTTCAGTGGGCCAGAGAGCACCGTCAATGGCAGCCAGGACACTGGAATCACATGATCTTCAGTGACGAGTCTAGATTTCTGGTCTATCGTCAAGATGGCCGCATCCGAGAGCGCAGACAAGTGCATGAAGCCTACAACAAAGATTGTATAGTGCCAAGAGTCCAAGCTGGAGGTGGTGGGGGTGACCGTTTGGGCTGATTTTCATGCAGGGGGCAAAACTGACCTGGTTGTTGTTCTGAATGGAAACCTGAACCAGTTCAAGTACAGGGCCATTCTGGAAGAAACATTGCTTCCCTTTGCTCATGCAGCCTTTCGAGGAAACTTTGTCTTCCAAGATGACAATGCACGGCCTCATCGTGCTCGCATGATCCAACACTTTCTTGCTGACCGTGGTGGAGAGCATATGGAGTGGCCTGCCATGTCCCCGGATATGAATCCGATAGAGAACTTGTGGGCAGAATTAACGCGTCAAATCGACAACTTGGACCAGCAGCCGACCTCTGTGCGTGAATTGCAGCAGGCTATTGTCACTGCATGGCAAGCAATTCCTGTCCAAACCTTGGCAAATCTCATGAACAGCATGCGTCAACGTGTACGTGCTCTCCTGAATGCTCGTGGGGGTTACACGAAGTACTGAACTGTAATTTTACTGTCCGTAATCCCAGTAGTAATTTAACTTTTGTTTTTGTTAAAAAATTTTTTGGCTAATGTGCAAAATAAAGAAATACTTCTGGAAAACGTACAGAAGTTTAACAGTACTGTCCGTGAATTGAGTTCGATATCAGTTTACATCACTTTCAAGGATCAATTTATTTGTTTCAAAATGTCACATGTGGTTTTTGTTTCTTTTAAAGGTCACATTAACAAAATCTAGAATAATTTCAACATAATTCCAATGAACTTTTGGTTCTAAGACATCTTGAAAAGTAAGTTCACCCCCACAAAAAAAATATTCCATATTAAATGCCAAGTCTGTATATCAATATCATCAATCATAGCTGAATAAACTCTTCTGCATTAATTTTCAAAATAAAACCATCTGTATCCATATGGAGTAGATGAACATCATCTTGATATTTCTTCCGTAAGTTATTATATTTGCTTTCTCATTTGGCCAATATCTCAGGCAACTTTTGAGCTGGGAAGCTAATATTTGGACATGACAGTGACCAAGTGATGTGGCTATCAAGGATATTTTTGATTTATTGATTAATCATTTAATCGATTAATTATTTACTTATTCCATGAATGACCGAATTAATTAATTTTTTAGGTTACAGATTCGGATGAAATGGTGGTGGTTTATCAAGGATATTTTTGATTTATTGATAAATCATTTCATCGATTAATTATTTATTGATTAATCAATTAATTATTTATTGATTAATCAATTAATTGTACACCACACCTTTCCTATACCATCTCCAGGCATTGCAAATCGTCATTGCTGGGCACCGAAGGGGGCTCGGCAGTGACGCACGCTGAAAGGGAGTACTCAGTTTTCACTCTCGTTGTTTGTTTGTTTTCTTGCTTTCTTGCTTTCTTTCTTTCTTGTTGTTTGTTTGTTTGTCCGGGCGATATCTCAGCCATCCTTTGAGCTTGGAAGCTGAAATTTCGGCACAATAGTGAGCAAGTCCTTTCTCAAAAACGCTATTTTTTGTTTTTTGATTAATCAATTAATTGAGGAGTTATTTAATTATTAGCGATTAATTAAGTACTTATTTAATTAATCAAATTTCCTTTCTCTTCTGACCATTAACTCAGGCACCTTTTGAGTTAGGAAGCTGATATTTGGACATGCCAATGACCAGGTGATTTGGCTGCAAAAGCTATTTTTGATTTATTAATTAATCAATTAATCGATTAATTATTTAATTATTTGATTAATGACAAAAAAAATTTTTTTTTTAAGTTACAGATTCTGATGAAATGGTGGTGGTTTATGTGTTCTCTGACCGAATTGATTAATAATTTAATTTTTTTATGATTATTATTTATTTATTTTCATTATTCATCATTTATTTCTCTTCTTTCTCATTTGGCCAATATCTCAGGCACCTTTTGAGCTCCGAAGCTAATATTTGGACATGAGTGACCAAGTGATGTGGCTATCAAGGATATTTTTGATTTATTGATTCATCATTTCATCGATTAATTATTTATTGATTAATCGATTAATTATTTATTGATTAATCAATTAATTATTTAATTTTTTATTAATGACTCATTTAATTAAATTTCTAAAAGATACATCTTCGGATGAAGCACTAGTGGTTTAGTTATGCTATTAGCCAATTGATTGAGAAAATATTTTGTGACAATCTTTTATTGATTTTAATGATACAATTAATCAATCAATTAGCGTACACCTCTCCATCCCTATGCAGCCTCTATGAGCTGAACTGCGGTATTGCCGGGCGCCAGAGGCGCCCCGGCAATGCCGCGCTGTAGGACATTTAATTATTTGGCATGGGGGCGGTGTACTTTGAATGTATCTGTACTTGTTTGTTTTCTTTCTTGTTTTCTTGGTTGTCCGGGCGATATCTCAGCCATCCTTTGAGCTAAGAAGCTGAAATTTCGGCGCAATAGTGAGCAAGGCCTTTGACAAAAACGATATTTTTTGTTTTTTGATTAATCAATTAATTGAGGATAGCATCCACCGATAGCTACTCGTCCCACCGCTCGCCCCATCGCACGTCCCATCGCCCGCCCCATCGCTCGTCCCACCGCTTGCCCCACCGCTCGCCCCATCGCTCGCCCCACCTCTGCATGCACCGCTGCATGTACCGAGCTCGACTATCCGCTCTATGCGAAGTCCTTCCTTGGCACACCTGAGCTCCTCACCACATACAAGGCTTTGATCCGCAGCTCAATGGAGTACTGCTCTCCCCTCTGGGCTGGTGCTCCTGCCTCACACCTAGCTCGTCTTCACGCTGTTGAAACCAAAGCATTCAGAATCATTGGAATCTCCCGCGATGACGCTATCTCCGAGGGCCTTTCACTTACTCACCGCAGGCAGGTTGGTGGTCTTTCCGTCTTCTACCGACTCCTCTCCGGCCTTGCTCCCCCAGCTCTCTCTGGGCTCTGTCACCCAAATATTCCTACAGGTCACACAAGATCTGCCTGCATCGCAGATCTCACCTCTCGCAGATCTCGCAGATCTGCATCGCTCTTATGGTTAAACTGCCAAAATCAAGACTCTCTGCTCACCTTCACTCCTTCAGTCGTCTTTTCTCCCGCCTCTGGAACAAACTCCCTCACTCTCTTCAATCCCACTGCTCCCTCCAGGTCTTTAAAACGGCTGTTCACCACCATCTCTTGTCTTCCCCAATCCAAAACCTTGATCTTTTCTACCCCCGCTAATTTCACCCCAAATCCACTTTTTGAGGTGCCGACTTCTTTCCTGGAAGTCCTTGGTGTCCTTGCGTTTTATACCTATCCTTCCCCCCCCCCCCCCCCAGGCCCTCCCCCTCTAAAAACATCTCCCGATGTCCCTGCTCTCAAATGTTGTGTTTGTGTGCTTCCTCCCCTTCGCTCCCCATCTTGTCGACCGCTCCCCTTTTTATATACTTTGTTTGCTTGTTTGTTTGATTTGTTTGTTTGATAAATGTTAGCTCTTTCACGAGCCTCGACTCTGTATACAAAAAAAAATAAAAAAATCCCGAGGCCTATTTGCTACACTCGGCAAAAACTTTTGTCTTTAAACAACACCACTCGATTGACTCCTGGACTCGTGTCAGGCCTCAGAGAACTTGAAATCGGCCATGGTCTCCCGAGAAAACGCACAAAGCGAGGCGGGAGGAGAAAGCAGAGAAAAATACCGATTGTGATTTCTCTTCGCGACCAGCGACGGCCCGGCCCACATTTTAATAATTCCTGCGAAAAAGTGTCCCCTGTCAACTTCAATAACCTCATCTACCCCTGTAGAACATACACAGCACCAAAACAACACCGTTCTGACCTGTATCTCGCCTTATTCAACGCTCAGTCTGTAAGTAGTCCTGACAAGCGAACCAAAATTACCTCTTTTATTCAAGATAATGATATTGACGTGCTTTTTCTGACCGAAACTTGGCTCCGACCCAGTGGCGACGAAGTGAGGTGTGCTGATCTCACCCCACCTGGATACACCCTGCAGTCATTTCCTCGCTCCTCTCGGGGTGGGGCCGTGGCTATTATTTACAGACAACTTCTCTCCCTTTGTCTCCTTCACCACGACTTTTTCGTTCGACCATTCATCCTACGAGCTAGCCCATGTCACCTTCAGTCTGTCAGAAAACACTCTTCATTTCTTCTGCCTCTACCGACCTCCACCTAACCGGAAAAACAAGCTTACTGACTCTATGTTCGTGACCCAGCTTCCTAATCTGCTCGACCACTGCAATACTCTTCCTGGTTTCGTCTTGATTCTTGGAGATTTCCACGTCCACTACGACCAACCACAACATCCTCTCACTTCAAAGATCATTGACCTCCTTTCTACTTTTAGTCTGTCTCAGTCTGTCTCCCAACCTACACACGTTAAAGGACACATCCTGGATTGGTTAGTGCACAGATGCAATGATCAGTTGGTGCAGTCCACGTCAGTGACCTGTGCTGTCACCTCGGACCACTTCTGTGTCACCAGCCACCTGAGTATTGCTGTTCCTTGTCTTCAGCCCACCTTCATCACTGCCCACAACATTCGTGCCATCGACCATTCCGCCTTTAAAGAGGACCTTCACACCCGTCTCTCTGGCCGTTCCTACGTCACTGCAGAAGACCTCGACTGTTGCCTCCGCACAGCGTTGGACTGCCATGCTCCAGCGACACGGCGCGCCGTTCCCAGACGCAGGAGTACTCAGTGGTTCAGCACAGTCAGCGACGAAGTCAGGGCTGCCAAAAAGGAACGACGACGTGCCGAGAGACAGTGGCTGAAGACTGGCCTCACAGTCCATAAACAGTTGTATAACATAGCTAAAAGACTCGTCATAAAAATCATTCTGAAAGCAAAAATGTCATATATTTCTGATCGGATTACTCGGAGCTCCTCCTCCAAGCAACTGTTCAGCATTACCAACCGCCTGTTTGCCACCAAAAATAAATCCGTTCTTCCCACTGTGTTTCCTCAAAACGAACTACCCCAACGCTTCCTGCATTTCTTTCACAATAAAATTCAGTCAATAAGAAACAATCTTGACAAGCAGTCACTCCTTTCCTTCGATGATGCTGAACACTGCTTTCACGGACGACCTCTTAGTTCGTTTACTCCTATTACTGAGGAAATTGTCAAATGTACAATCCTCAAGTCAAACACAAAAACATGTGATCTTGACCCCCTTCCCACCGATTTGTTTATTGAGTGTTTGGACACCCTCCTCCCATTTATTACTGCAGTTATCAATGATTCTCTGACTACGGGTTCATTTCCGCTTCTCTTCAAACAAGCTCTTGTTAAACCACTTCTTAAAAAACCCACCCTTGACCTTAACGACATGAAAAATTACCGTCCCATCTCCAACCTGTCTTTCCTGTCAAAGATCACAGAAAGAATTGTGCTATCACAGATGAATGACCATCTAGTTACAAATAATCTTTTCAATTCTCGCCAGTCAGCATATAGACCAGGCCATAGCACCGAGACCACTCTCCTAAGAATTACCAATGATCTTCTGACCTCTCTTGACTGTGGTAAGGTTTCCGTTCTTGCTCTTTTGGACTTGTCTGCCGCCTTTGACACGATTGACCATAGTGTCTTAATTCGTCGTCTTGAAATCACATTTGGTATAACTGGTACTCCCCTTTCTTGGCTGATGTCCTATCTTACTGATAGAGTGCAAACAGTTGTTGTCAATGGCCAGAAATCAGCCCCTTCTCCGCTTTACTTTGGCGTTCCCCAGGGCTCAGTCCTGGGACCTATCCTCTTTCTTTTGTACACTCAGCCTCTATTTGATCTTGTTGCCAGACATTCAGTTGATCACCACGCCTTTGCGGACGACAATCAGCTGTACAAAGGAAGCACGATTCAACAAATCGTGCCCACTGTTGAAGTGTTAGAAGGCTGTATTGCCGACGTGAAGGCGTGGATGACCCAAAACAAACTTCAGCTGAACGATGCTAAAACAGAGTCTATGATTGTAAGATCACACAGATGTCCTCTACAATGTTCACTTCCTACCACTATTCATGTTGGTGAAACCGATGTAAACTTTGTTTCGTCGGCCAAGAACCTTGGTGTGGTTTTCGACTGTAACATGACATTTTCCAAGCAAGTACTTCAAACTTGCAAATCAGCATACTTTCAGCTGCGAAAGATCGCATCCATTCGCCACTTTCTTACTCCTCAAGCTGCTCTAACTCTGGTCTGTGCCCTTGTCCTCTCAAGGCTAGACTATTGTAATTCTTTGTATGCTGGCTGCCCTCAGTTTCTCTTGGATAAGTTACAAAAGGTTCAACACTCTGCCGCTCGTCTTGTCTGTAAGGCGAAGAAGTCTGACCATGTTACTCCGCTTCTTGAATCTTTACACTGGCTGCCTGTCTCTGCTCGTGTGCAATACAAAATTTGCACACTATGTTATAAATCATTGTGTGGAACGGGACCTCACTATCTCTCCGATTTGCTCACTCTCTATGAACCTCGGCGACGGCTTCGTTCAAGCGACGACTCTATGACCTTAGAGCCGCGGCGCACCAGCACCAAGTCGTTTGGCGAGAAATCCTTTTCCTTTGCTGCACCTCTGCTCTGGAATGACTTGCCTTCCTCTGTTCGACATGTTGACTCTCTTCCTACCTTTAGAACCTCCCTCAAAACCTATCTGTTTCACAAGTCTTTCAAAGTCTAAGTCCTGTTTTCCCTTTGGTTTGAGGTGGGACAGAGATCGAGAGTATGTCTGTGTACATGTGCGGGGGAGGGAGGGGAGGAGGAGGGGGAGTACACATCTGTGGGTTTTGAATGGGGAGGGAGAGTAATAGGGCAAGAGTGAAGGTGTGTCTGTGTGTGTGTATGTTTGTGTGTGTGCGTTCGCATGATAATGGAAAGCGCCATGAGGGTAGTTTACTCTGCTTGATGGGGCTATATAAGACTCCTTTATTATTAGGGGACCATAGGTACCCTTTTGAAATTGCTAAGATTATTATCTATATAATAATACCGTAAGGACTCGACTTTGTTATCCCTTTTACGCTGCACACAGTGACCCGATGCCCACGGCACTAATGCATTTACGATCTACGAACCGCGCTCTTTGTTTATCACGTACAGCCACACTCGAAAAATCTGAATTAGTCGACTTTGGGGCCAAAAAGCATACGATTAACGGCCGATACGACGCCATCTTACGACGCCATCGTATTGGCGTCTGCTGGGCGAAGGCGATGCGAGCCGTCCGCTGATTGGACAGTCGAGTGGTGTGAACATGGCTGGTGTGAACCAAATGGTCTTTTTATTCCCTTGAACATTTTAAATTAGGATATATAAGGAAACGTCTTTATCGTCATTTTAATAAAGTTAAATGGAGTGACGTTGCGATACTCGGGGTGCGTTGCATAAATCCTCGTAACTCAGAGAGGTGTAGCAGGTGGCGAGACGTAACACTCCCAGAATGGCGCTATGCCGATTCCTATTACGAATCCATTTATTTTTCAAAAGTATATCGTAGCGTTGTCATTTAAGTAGATTGCAATAAATACGTTGTTCATATACGCACTCTTCATTCTCATCTTTCTTCCTAACTCTTACTCGGACAAGCAAATCCCCGATGCCATCCATAATGGTACACTCTATCCATACACCACATCCTCCCTTCCGTGGATGTTCCACGGGTTCTGGCTCCTCCCGTGCACCGGGTTTTTCGCGCATGCGCGCGGTCTCTCGAGGACTGGGCCTTGGACCGAGCAGCGTTACCTGAATAAACCTCCGTGTGAGATCCTGACCTCTTCTTATTATTGGCGTTGAGGTAAAACTTCTGCCTGTGAAATATTTTTTGAATACATTTTATCCCATTGTCATTTCTCACCTCCCCACACAAAGGCAGTAACATGGCGGTTCCGCATATGCGAGCCCCACACGACCACATCAAAATGGCTGTTGCGTGCGAGCCCCACACGTTCTGTTCTATCAACATGGCGTGTCCATGTGAGTGACTTCGGATGCAGCAGCTTTGACATGGCAGAGACAGGTGAGCAACTTCATCATGTGTTTGACCCTCGTGGGATGCGGGGAGGGGAGGAGCCTCGTATTAGGGGGCTATCGATTCCTTATATATAGCCTACTAGAAATCCCAGAAATTTCTGGTCACGTGGGTCGTGGGTTCCATTTTGTATCCGTCGATCGTTCATGGAATAAGCACAAGATAGCTCGGCGGGAGTAATGCATTCGATCGTGTGTGTGTGTGTGTGTGTGTGTGTGTGTGTGTGTGTGTGTGTGTGTGTGTGTGTGTGTGTTCGTATGTTTGTGAACAAGATATCTGGAAAAGTTCTGAACGGATTTGGATGAAAGTTGGTGGGATGATTGCCCTTGGGATAAGGAAGAATTGATAGTTTTTGGTGAAGCTCAGGATATTATTCCGGATCCAGGAATTTTTTTGGGGAATTTTTTTGGGAAAACATTTTTCTGTTTTACTGCATTAAAGCTTTTATTCTTATTCTTAAAGCCAATTTAATGCATACACATGCATTAAATGATGTTTTTCTCCTCTAATTCCGAGATATATCAAAATAAATTCTCTGACAGTTAGGGCTTACTTTCCTTTTCATTTATTGTTTTGGGGAGAGGGGATGTTCAACAAAACGTATTATTCCAACTTGACCCACGGTGGGAGTATGCGCTCTACTGAGTGGCAATGGATTTACGATCTACGAACCGCACTCTTTGTTTATCACGTACGTCGTACAGCCATACTCGAAAAATCTGAATTAGCCGACGTTGGGGCCCAAAAGCATCCGATTAACTGCTGATACGACGCCATCTTACGACGCCATCGTATTGGCGTCTGCTGGGCGAAGGCGAAGCAAGCCGTCCGCTGATTGGACAGGCAAAGGCGAAGCAAGCCGTCCACTGAGTGGACAATCCAGAGCATGCATTTGTGCCGGTGTCGGCGATCGTTCATATACGCACTCTTCATTCTCATCTTTCTTCCTAACTCTTACTCGGACAAGCAAATCCCCTATGCCATCCATAATGGTACACTCTATCCATACACCACATCCTCCCTTCTGTGGATGTTCCACGGGTTTCGGCTAGTTATTATTATTCTGAATCCATGAAATTTGTTGGCGACCTACAGGTCACACCTTTCATCGTAGGAATTTGAAACTTTGACCATGTATGGGATACCATATGACTTGATGCATATCCGAATTATGACGTCATAGGTCACGTTTTGTGGCGGCCATATTGGATTTAGTGGAAATCTTAAAAACCTATCTCCTCCTTCATTTTTCGACCTATTGAGTTGAAACTCGGCACACTTATAGAACACCCCAAGGCGAAGAACGCTCTTTTCTCCGATTTTTCATTTTTTGCTTAATTAGTATGTGGCGCGCCAATTAAAAAAGTGCTGACTCTGCATTTTTTTAATTTAATTAATATTGTGATGCCATGAACTTTGTATCGACCCACAGGCCAAACCGTTGGTTAGATGAACTTGATACTTTGACCAATTATAGTATGTCACTTGATTGGATGCATATCCTAATTATGACGTCATAGGTCACGTGACATGGCGGCCATATTTGATTTTATGAAAACCTTTAAAATGCATCTCTGCCTTCATTTTTCGACCGATTGAGTTGAAACTTTGACCACTTATGGTATGGCACGTGATTGTATACATATCATAAATATGACGTCATGTGTCACGTGACATGGCGGCCATATTGGATTTAATGCAATCCTTTAAAATGCATCCCTGCCTTCATTTTTCGATCGATTGAGTTGAAACTTTGAAAACTTATAGTACACCATGTGATTGGATGCATATCCTAATTATGACGTCATAGGTCACGTGACATGGCGGCCATATTGGATTTAATGCAAACCTTTAAAATGCATCCCTGCCTTCATTTTTCGATCGAGTTGAAACTTTGAACACTTAAAGTACGCCATGTGATTGGATGCACATCCTGATTATGACGTCATAGGTCACATGACATGGCGACCATATTGGATTTCTTGAAAACCTTAAAAATGCATTTCTGTCTTTATTTTTCGATCGAGTGAGTTGAAACTTTGAACACTTTTCGTACGCCATGTGATTGGATGCATATCCTAATTATGACGTCATAGGTCACATGACATGGCGGCAATATTGGATTTCTTGAAAACCTTACTGTGACATACTATATTGGATTTCTTGATAATTGCTCCCAATTATCAGCAAAGTCATGGAATCTATCATTGCTTCGGATATGAAATCTTTCCTCTTCTCCAATGGCTTGATCTCTGATCATCAATTTGGTTTCAGACCAGGTCACTCTACTCTGGACATGCTGCTTCTGCTGTCTCAACAATGGATGGAGGTCCTCAATGCCAAACAGGAAATCAGAGCTGTCTCCCTTGACATATCACGTGCCTTCGATACGGTCTGGCACCCAGCTCTGCTCACCAAACTCTCCTCCTATGGTATCCATGGAAATCTCCATGCATGGCTTGCGGACTTCCTCTCTGGTCATAGTCAACGTGTGGCCCTGAATGGATTTCTCTCATCTCCCCTTCCCGTTCAGGCTGGAGTTCCCCAAGGCAGTGTGCTGGGCCCTGTGCTTTTTCTGGTCTTTATCAATGATCTCTCCGACTCTCTGGAAAATCCTCTGTATCTCTTTGCTGATGACTCCACTCTCTGCCACTCCATTCCTCTTCCCTCAGATCGGCAGTCTGCAGCCTCCTCACTCTCTGAAGACCTGGACAAAATCACAGACTGGTCAAACATGTGGAACATGTCTTTCAATCCTGACAAATCTCACACTCTTACTATGTCTCTCCGAAAAGATCGACTGGATAACCCTCCCATCTACTTTCTCAACAATCCTCTCCAAGAAGTTCTGTCGCTCAAGCTTTTGGGTCTCACCATCTGCCATGATCTTTCTTGGGATAACCACATTTCCAAGCTGGCCTCCAAAGCCAGTCGCCGACTGGGCATCCTCCGTCGTGCGAAGTCCTTCCTAGGCACACCTGAGCTCCTCACCACATACAAGGCTTTCATCCGCAGCTCAATGGAATACTGTTCTCCCCTATGGGCTAGTGCTCCTGCCTCACACCTGGCTCGGCTTCACGCTGTTGAATCCAAAGCTTTCAGAATCATTGGAATCTCCCGTGATGAAGCTATCTCTAAGGGCCTTTCACTCACTCACCGCAGGCAGGTAGGTGGTCTTTCTGTCTTCTACCGACTCCTCTCCGGCCTTGCTCCCCCAGCTCTCTCTGTGCTCTGTCCCCCAAATATTCCTACAGGTCGCACAAGATCTGCCAGCCACCCTCTGATGGTTAAACTGCCGAAATCTCGGCTCTCTGCTCACCTTCACTCTTTCATTCCTCTTTTCTCCCGCCTCTGGAACAAACTCCCACACTCACTTCAATCACACTCCTCCCTCCAGGTCTTCAAAACAGCTGTTCACCACCATCTCTTATCTTCCCCCATCCAAAACCTTGATCTTTTCTACCCCCACTAATTCACCCCAGATCCACCGTGTTTGAAATTCCAACTTCTTTCCTGGAAGTCTTGGCAGTGTCCATATGTTTTATACCTCTCCCACCCCCCCCCCCCCTTCCCATGCCTACCCCCCAAAGCCCTCTCCCTCCCACAGTTCTCTCGATGTCTCCATGTCTTTCGGTCCCTGCTCTCAAATGTTGTTTGTGTCCTTCCCCCTCTCTCCCCATCTTGTCTACCGCTCCCGATGTTATTTGTTTTGTGTGTCTGTTTGTCTTTCTGTGTGATTAATGTTCGCTCTTTCACGAGCCTCGATCTTGTATACAAAAAAAAAAAAAAAACCTTAAAAATGCATTTCTGTCTTTATTTTTCGATCGATTGAGTTGAAACTTTGAAAACTTATAGTACGCCATGTGATTGGATGCATATCCTAATTATGACGTCATAGGTCACGTGACATGGCGGGATGGAGCGGTATGGTCTCCGGATCATCACTGCCCACAGTTTTAATTATTATCATTATTATTTTTTTAAATCTCAATTCAATCAACACATAGTTAAAAAAAAAAAAAAAACACCTTTAGAGGCCATTTTCCCCCGCAAAGCGGGGGTTGGCCTTTTTCGGGCACCGTGGTTGTTGTTGTTTTTGTTGGTCCCCTTTTTGAAGCAATGTTTTACGGCCGGATATCCTTCCTGCCGCCAACCCTTTTTGTCGCCTTTTATGACAAACAGGGAATTACCAGTGAACTGGTACTCAATTAGCCGACCTCGGAAGGATGAACAGGCTGAGTCAACCCCCCTGGCGTTAATTCCGCGATCGACCGGGATTCGAACCCAGGATGCTAGGATCCTAAGCTGGCACCCTAGCCGCTAGCCCTACACCAGGGACTAACAACACATAGTAGACACATAGTAAAGCAACAAAATGTAAAAAGGTAAAGTGGTGTGAATACTTTCTGAAGGCACTGTACCTCTGCTTTAAGTCAGGTTCAATCATCCTACACGTGCTCATGTGTGAATAAACTAAAGATGTTTACATTTTAAAATATTGTTTTGATAAACCTGTGTTGAACTTGAGCTGAAACACAAAGTGAAAACCTTACTCACTTTAACATTTTTGGTTTTTGTTTTCTTGCAGTCCCTGAAAGGTGCGACTTCATTTTCAAAAGAACGTAAGTGACTTTTCATCGTACATTCTGTTTGTCCTGTTCTGTTACCGATAACTGGGTAATTTCTAAATATTTCATAGCAGTGACAACCAACATCCAAACAATACTGAACATTCTCTGTTGCATAAGTCTTGTGCGAAACAGATAAAATATGGCTCCCAGCAATAAATCATTTGATTGGCATGAAAATCGTTAAATGTCACTGCTGGGTCACGTGATAAATCATGTGATACCTGATAACTCTCAGGAGCATGTTCCGTCTTTCTGTAACATTAGGTTACATTCACCAAAACTATTAGGTTCCTAACAGATATAAGTTTTAGTGTATGGGAATTATTTAGGGTTCTCAAATAAAAACAAATCACGCTGTATTGTCCCAACGATTGAAATGTCCCCAAAGGTTTCTCTTAACCCCCTCTTGTTTTATTTATTTTCTACAGAGTTGACCTCATCGTTGCAGATTTTATGGATTTATTGTAAAAGTGATGTTGTGAAGCTTTTGCTCGTGAGCTGCATCATCTTGGCTGTTTTGACGTGGACCTTGAAAATCTTCATTGAGGTATGGATTTGGTGTGTCTCTCTGTCTGTGTCGAACTTGTGTGTTACGTAAAGCTCTTCATCATCACTAACCGACTCACTCGTATAAACTCTCGTATCACAAGACTGTTCATAAATGTCAAGACTGTCCTCGAACGTGACAGTATCAAAAAGTAAACAAGAAGACGTCATGCAGAGCACGACACTTGCAAAATCCACCCCACACCCAAAAAGATTGCAATTGATCCAGCAAATTGGCAATTTCATCAAGATTAAAATTGACGATCGTGATCAAAACCCGGGTCAATAGGATGAAAAGTGACGATTTTTCAGATGTAAATTGATGATTTTGGAAGTTTGACCTCGTTGACATTCGACCTTTTGACCTCAAAATTAGTTGGTTTCCCAATTTAGTGACTCAATATACAAATGCTGTTCAATTTTCAAGTCAATCAGATGAAAAATGGCGATTTTAGAAATGTGACCTTCAGATAACCTTCTTTTTTTTTTTCTTTTTTTTTTTTTGTATACAAGATCGAGGCTTGTGAAAGAGCGAACATTAATCACACAAAAAGACAAACCGACACATAAAACATATAACATCGGGAGCGGTAGACAAGATGGGGAGAGAGGGGGAAGGACACAAACACAACATTTGAGAGCAGGGACCGAGAGACATGGAGACATCGAGACATCGAGAGATCTGAGAGGGCGAGGGCTTTGGGGGGGGGGGGCATGGGAAGGGGGCGGTGGGAGAGGTATAAAACGTATGGACACTGCCAGGACTTCCAGGAAAGAAGTTCGAATTTCAAACAAGGTGGATCTGGGGTGAATTAGCGGGGGTAGAAAAGATCAAGGTTTTGGATGGGGGAAGATAAGAGATGGTGGTGAACAGCTGTTTTAAAGACCTGGAGGGAGGAGTGGGATTGAAGGGAGTGAGGGAGTTTGTTCCAGAGGCGGGAGAAAAGAGGAATGAAAGAGTGAAGGTGAGCAGAGAGCCGGGATTTCGGCAGTTTAACCATCAGAGGGTTGCTGGCAGATCTTGTGCGACCTGTAGGAATATTTGGGGGACAGAGCACAGAGAGAGCTGGGGGTGCAAGGCCGGAGAGGAGTCGGTAGAAGACAGAAAGACTACCTACCTGCCTGCGGTGAGTGAGTGAAAGGCCCTCAGAGATAGCTTCATCGCGGGAGATTCCAATAATTCTGAAAGCTTTAGTTTCAACAGCGTGAAGCCGAGCTGGGTGAGGCAGGAGCACCGGCCCATAGGGGAGAACAGTATTCCATTGAGCTGCGGATGAAAGCCTTGTATGTGGTGAGGAGCTCAGGTGTGCCAAGGAAGGACTTCGCTTGACGGAGGATGCCCATTTGGCGACTGACTTTGGAGGCCAGCTTGGAAATGTGGTTTTCCCAAGAAAGATCATGGCAGATAGTGAGACCCAAAAGCTTGAGCGACAGAACTTCTTGGAGAGGATTGTTGAGAAAGTAGATGGGAGGGTTGTCCAGTCGATCTTTTCGGAGAGACATAGTAAGAGTGTGAGATTTGTCAGGATTGAAAGACATGTTCCACTTGTTTGACCAGTCTGTGATTTTGTCCAAGTCTTCAGAGTGTGAGGAGGCTGCAGACTGCCGATCTGAGGGAAGAGGAATGGAGCGGCAGTGAGTGGAGTCTTCAGCAAAGAGATAGAGAGGATTTTCAAGAGAGTCAGAGAGATCATTGATGAAGACCAGAAAAAGCACGGGGCCCAGAACACTGCCTTGGGGAACTCCAGCCTGAACAGGAAGAGGAGATGAGAGAAACCCATTCAGGGCCACACGTTGACGACGACTAGAGAGGAAGTCCGCCAGCCATGCGTGGAGATTTCCATGGATACCAAAGGAGGAGAGTTTGGTGAGCAGAGCGGGGTGCCAGACCGTGTCGAAGGCACGTGATATGTCGAGGGAGACGGCTCTAATTTCCTGTTTGGCATTGAGGACCTCCATCCATTGTTGAGACAGCAGAAGCAGCATGTCCAGAGTAGAGTGACCTGGTCTGAAACCAAATTGATGATCAGAGATCAAGCCATTGGAGAAGAGGAAAGATTTCATATCCGAAGCAATGATGGATTCCATGATTTTGCTGATAATTGGGAGAAGGCTGATTGGTCTGTAGTTGCTAGGATCTGTTTTTGCACCTTTTTTGTGCATAGCGGTGATGTTGGCTGATTTCCAAGCAATGGCAGTTGACCTTGAGCAAAAGAGAGGGTGAAGAGAACAGAGAGAGGGTGAGATAGAGCGGCAGTTTTGACCTTTGACCTCAAAATCAATAGGCTTCTCAATTGTGACGACCTCCACCACTTGGTGAAGTTTCGTGACGATCGGTTTAGAATTGTGACCTGTAAGCCGGTGACAAACAAACAAACAGACAGACAGAATCTCAAACGCAACCGACCGATGTACTTGAAAAATCTTCGATTTTGCAAGTAACAAACTTAACATGATAACTCAAATTGAATCTGATCTTAATGACATATAACATGGGAACAATGACATGAATATGAAAATCAGTTTTTTTTAGAACTTCTAAAAATATGAAAATGTTTGTCTTCGACATATAATCATGATAAACTCTGCCCCTTAGCATTGCCTAGCATCCCAAAACAATGTAAACAACCGTTTTATTTAATAACTTTTGATGTTTTTACATTAAAAACAACATAAATGTGCAGAATGCTGTATGAGCAAACATGTAAAGCTCTTTCTGACTGACTCGCCCACCAACTTGCCCACACACACACTCGCCCACCGACTCGCCCACAGACTTGCCTGCCCACCTACTCGCCCATAAACTTGCCGACAAACAGACTTGCCCACCTACCGACTTGCCGACAGACACACTCGCCCACCGACTCGCCCACAGACTCGCCCACAGACTTGACCACAGACTCGCTCACAGACGTGCCCACAAACTTGCCCGCCCACCAACTTGCCCACACACAGACCTGCCCACCCACAGACTCGCCCACAGACGTGCCCACAAACTTGCCCACCCACCAACTTGCCCACGCACAGACTCGCCCACAGACTTGCCCACACACAGACTCGTCCACAAACTTGCCCGCCCACCAACTTGCCCACACACAGACGCGCCCACAGACTTGCCCACCCACAGACTCGCCCACAGACGTGCCCACAAACTTGCCCACCCACCAACTTGCCCACGCACAGACTCGCCCACAGACTTGCCCACACACAGACTCGTCCACAAACTTGCCCGCCCACCAACTTTCCCACACACAGACGCGCCCACAAACTTGCCCACTACCAACCTGCCCACACACAGACACGCCCACAGACTTGCCCACCCACAGACGTGCCCACCCACAGAATTGCCCACCCACCGACTTGCCCACACACAGACTCGCCCACAGACTCGCCCACAGACTCGCCCACAGACTCGACCACCGACTCGCCCACAGACGTGCCCACAGACTTGCCCGCCCACAGACGACCACATACCTGCCCATCCACCGCCGACTCGACCACATACTGGCCCACCCACCGAGTCGCTCACAGACTCGGCCATAGACTTGCCCGCCCATTGACTCGCCCACAGAATCGGCCACAGACTTGCCCACCCACAGACGCCCACCCACAGACTTGCCCACCCACTGACATGCCCACCCACTGACATGCCCACCCACTGACATGCCCACCCACTGACATGCCCACCTACTGACTTGCTCACAGATTCAGCCATAGACTTGCCCACCCACTGACATGCCAAACCACTGACTCGCTCAGACTCAGCCACAGACTTGCCTGCTCATTGACTCGACCACAGACTTGTACACAAACTTGCCCACCCACCGACTTGCCCACACAGACTCGCCCACAGACTTGCCTGCCCACAGTATTGACTACATACTTGCCCAACCACCAACTCTCCCACGGACTCGCCCACGGACTCGCCCACAGACTCGCCCACAAACTCGCCCACAGACTCGCACACCGACTCGCACACCGACTCGCCCACCGACTCGCCCACAGAATCACCCACCGACTTACCCACCCACAAACTTGCTCGCCCACCGACTGGCACACAGACTGGCCCACCGACTCGCCCACAGACTGGCACACCGACTCGCCCACAGACTGGCACACAAACTTGCCCACCCACCGACTTGCCCACTGACTCGCCCAAGCACCGACTCGGCTCGCTCACTTACATGCTGTTGTAGCTGCTTCGTGCTCTCGAGGAGGGATAGAAGGATGCAATTTCTAGGAAGGTAAGAAAGGTGTTGCACACAATAGGATGATGATGATGATGATATAAGCATCGGAACAAAGCAGGAAATGTTTCCAAAGATGGGCGTAGTCTGTATCTTTCATAACGTAGATTTGCACGTCCACTCGTCAAACTCGTCAAACTCGTCAATGTAAATGATGGTTTTTCCATGTGGAGGAAGTGTTGGCTGGTCAGGTGAAGTGGAGAGCAAAAATGAAAAACGCTTTTCTCTCACTTTTAGTGTCAAACCACAAGTATCATTGCAGTGAAAACATGCTGTGTTGTTGTACAATGTAGGTGCACGTGATTAGTTTATGGGGACATTGTGGCGGACACGAAAGCCCACTGGCGTGGTGACATCATTCCCGCACCAAGTGGGCGGCGGCCACGCTCGAGGGGTAGGCGTGGCCTCAGGATATACACCGGGCGCGCAGCCCGGAGCGCGCCAGTGCTACAGTGACCTCTTTGAATAAAGAACATTAAACTTACCGCGTTGTCCGCTTCCTCCTTGGTAGCAAGTCGCGCGCGTAGCACCGCGTGCTTTATTGGTGACCTCCGACATTCGAGTCAGCCGTCGCTGACTACCCGAAACCGCCGCAACAATAGCTACCAACGCGGTCTCCATCAAGCTCCCAGAATTCTGGGAGTCACAAGCCGAAGTTTGGTTCCTGCAGGCGGAAGCCCAGTTCCGACTTCGAGGCATCACGGTGGACGAGACCATGTACTGCCACGTGGTCGCCGCCCTCGGGCCCGGCATGGCCACCCGCGTCGTATCGGTCCTAAGGGATCCACCTGCCGACGGCAAGTACGAGGCGGTCAAGCGTCTCCTCGCCACGTTCGGCCTTACGGTGGACGCACGGGCCGATCGCCTCTTGGACCTCCCCGAGATCGGGGACACGCGACCGTCGGTCCGTATGGACCATTTGCTGGCGCTCATGGGCGACGAAACCCCGAACGCCCTATTCCGGGCGTTGTTTCGACGCCAGCTGCCAGCACGAGTCCGCCTCGCTTTGGCTGGTTCCGCGTTAACGGAACCCCGTGCGCTCGCTGCCAAGGCCGACAAATACTACGCGGCTTTGGACACGCAGGCGAGTCTTGGCGCGGTTGCCGCTCCTGAGGCTTTCCCCGATGCACCGCACCTCGTGTCCGCCATCACGCCCCGCCCACCACCACCGCCGCCGCCGCGAAGAAAACCGCGGCCTCCGACGCCGCAGCTGCCCGCCTGGTGTTTCTTCCACGCCAAGTTCGGCCACGAGGCTCGGCAGTGTCGCCCGCCGTGCTCATTCGGCAGGTCGGGAAACGGGCGAGCCGGCGCTCGGTGGCAACGGTGAGCATCGGCAATTCAAACAGCCTTCTGTACATAACGGACACCTTGTCCGGGCGCCGTTACCTGTGCGACACGGGGGCGCAGGTGAGTGTCGTTCCTACCGGTACGTCCGACAAGCACACCGCGGGCTGAGGTCCCGCGCTGCTTGCGGCCAATGGTATGTCTATACGCACGTACGGAAAACGCTGTCTCTCTCTGCGGTTCGGAGGGCAGGTTTTCCGTTGGTCGTTCGTTACGGCCGACGTGCCCATGGCACTGCTCTGGGCGGACTTCTTATGTGCTAATGGATTACTGGTCGATGTAAAGCGCAGAAGGCTTGTCCAGGCTGAGTTGTTCAGCTCGCTCACGTGTGCGCTGCCCGCCTCGTTGAGCAGCTCACAGAGCGGCTCACCGAGCGGCTCGCCGAGCGGCTCGCCGAGCGGCTTGCTGAGCGGTTCCGTTCCGGCCAGGTTCATCTGTACGCTTCCGGCAGCGGACGAATTCGCCGGCCGCCTCGCGGGTTTCCCGGCCCTCACGCGGCCCACCTTCTCGGCGGGGACCGTCAAGCACGGGGTGGAACATCACATCCCCACCGCCGGGCCACCGGTCTGCGCCCAGGCACGCCGCCTCGAGCCGACGAAGCTCGCCGTAGCTAAAGCGGAGTTCGCTATGCTGGAGTGGCTCGGCATCGTGCGGCGCTCCGAGAGCGCGTGGGCGTCCCCGCTCCACATCGTGCCCAAGCCCGGCGGGGGATGGCGACCGTGCGGGGACTACCGGCGCCTCAACGACGCCACCACCCCCGACCGCTACCCCGTCCCCCAAATCCAGGACTTCTCCGCCCGGTTGGCGGGGATGTCCTTCTTTTCAAAGGTGGACCTCGTACGCGGCTACCATCATGTCCCTGTCAGGCCGGAGGACATCCCGAAGACGGCTGTCATCACGCCATTCGGGCTTTTCGAATTTCTTCGGATGCCCTTCGGTTTGAAAAATGCGGCTCAGGCGTTCCAGCGCCTCATGGACAGCGTCTTGCGCGGCTTGGATTTTTTGTACGTCTACCTGGACGACATCCTCGTCGCCAGCGCGTCCCGCAAAGAGCACCTTCGTCACCTCCGCACGCTCTTCGAACATCTGGGCCAGCACGGCCTGATCGTGAACCCCACCAAGTGCCGGTTCGGTGTCGCTGAAATCGACTTTTTGGGGCACCGCGTCACCAGACACGGGGCCGTCCCCCTACCGGCCAAGGTGGAGGCGGTGAATGGGTTTCCGCGCCCCCGCACGATCAAGGGGCTCCAGGAGTTCCTGGGCATGGTAAACTTTTACCATCGGTTCCTGCCCAGCATCGCCCAGCTCCTGCGCCCCTTACACGAGGCCCTTCAAGGGAAGCCGGGCAAAGGTGACGTTACATGGACCGAGCAGATGGACGCAGCGTTCTCGGGCGCGAAGCTCACCTCGGCCAACGCCACCATGCTCGCGCACCCGGCGCCCCATGTACCGATCACCCTCACCACCGACGCCTCGGACTACGCGGTGGGCACGGTGCACGAGCAATGGGTGCGTGGTGCTTGGCAACCGCTGGCGTTCTTCAGCCGGCAGCTTCGCCTGCCCGAACGCCGTTGCAGTACCTTCGACCGCGAGTTGCTTGGGCTTCACCTGGCGGTCAGGCACTTCCGCCATCTGCTCGAGGGCCGTGCGTTCACGGCCTTCGTCGACCACAAGCCACTGGTTTTCACGATGGGCAAGGTCGCCGAGCCGTGGTTGGCCCGGCAACAGCGTCACCTCGTGGCCGTGTCCGAGTACACGACGGACATCCGACACGTTGCGGGAAAGGACAACCCGGTGGCCGACTGCCTTTCCCGGGCCGTCGTCCACGCAGTCCACCTTGGCATCGACTATGCCCGGATGGCGGCGGACCAGGCCGCCGACCCCGGGGTCCAGGCCTTGCGGACCGCCGTCACGGGCCTCCGCGTCACCAAGGTGCCCTTCGATGGCGCGGGCACAGCCCTCATTTGCGACGTCTCCCTCGGGCGGCTTTGCCACATCGTGCCCGCAGGCTGGCAGCGCCAGGTTTTTGACGCCATCCACGGCCTGTCCCACCCGGGCACGAAGGCCTCCCAGAGGTTGGTCGCCGACAAGTTTATCTGGCATGGCCTCCGGAAGGCCGTCCGCGGCTGGACCAGGACGTGCCTCGCGTGCCAGCGCGCGAAGGTGCACCGGCATACCCAGGCCCCATTGGTCCCGTCTACGGTGCCGGCACGTAGGTTCGACCACGTGCACGTGGACCTAGTGGGACCTCTGCCCCCCTCGCGGGGTTTCACCCATGTCCTTACCATGGTGGACCGCACCACCCGGTGGCCGGAGGCCGTGCCTTTGGCGGCGACCACGGCGGCGGCAGACGTCGCGCAGGCGTTCATCGCCACCTGGGTCGCCCGGTTCGGCGCCCCCTCGGACATCTCGTCCGACCGCGGCCCCCAGTTCACCTCGGAGCTCTGGGCCGCGGTCGCGCGGGGGCTCGGGGTCCAGCTGCACCGAACCACGGCCTACCACCCCCAGGCCAACGGCCTGTGCGAGCGGTTCCACCGCTCGTTGAAGGCCGCGCTCCGGGCCGCCCTCCGCGACGGCGGCTGGGTCGACAGGCTCTCCTGGGTCCTGCTGGGCCTCCGGACGGCGCCCAAGGAAGACCTGCGCGCATCCGCGGCGGAGTTGGTCTTTGGACAACCGCTGCGGGTACCGGGCGAGTTACTCCCCGACCCCACGGCACCTTGGTCCGCGGCGCAGGAGCGTTCTGCGCTGCAGGAGACTGCCCGGAGGTTCGCCCCGGTGCCGACGGCGCACCACGGGCACCCTCCTACACACGTCGCCCCGGAGCTTCGCACCGCGGAGTACGTCTTCGTCCGGCACGACGCCCACCGGACACCACTGCGGCCCCCGTACGACGGGCCTTTCCGCGTGCTGGAGACCGGGGTGAAACATTTCACCCTGGACATCGGCGGCACTCCTGACCGGGTTTCCATAGACCGCCTCAAGCTGGCCCACCTCGACGTGGACCACCCACCGCCGGTGGCTCGGCCCCCGCGTCGGGGCCGCCCCCCTGCGGGCGGACCCCCGGCACCGCCCAGCACCGCAGGCACGCCACCCCCCGGTCCGGCACCCATCCCGGGTACAGCCGGGGGCATCCCACCTGGCATCCCTGCACCCCGGACGCCACCGGTCGCCAGAGGGCGCTTCGGCCGGGTCATCCGTTTGCCCCGCAAACTGGCCCTCCAGGTGTGCGGGAATTCTGGGGGGGCGCGTGTGGTGGACACGAAAGCCCACTGGCGTGGTGACATCATTCCGCGCACCAAGTGGGCGGTGGCCACGCCCGAGGGGTAGGCGTGGCCTCAGGATATACACCGGGCGCGCAGCCCGGTGCGCACCAGTGCTACAGTGACCTCTTTGAATAAAGAACATTAAACTTACTGCGTTCTCCGCTTCCTCCTTGGTAGCAAGTCGCGCGCGTAGCACCGCGTGCTTTAACATTGCCTGTAATGTGTAGATACATTTTGTTACCTTGGTGATATGATTGCTGCATGTGATGGTGGAGAGGCAGCAGTGATTGCAAGAATAAGAAGTGGTTGCAGGAAGTTTAGGGAGTTGTCACCCCTATTTGCATGAAGGGGGATCTCTCTGCAACTAAAGGGAAAACTTTATGCAGCTTTGCGTTAGAAGCACGATGCTGTGTGGCAGTGAAACCTGGGCGATCAAAAAGGAGGATGAACAGAGGTGTGAACGAAATGAAATGTGAATGGGGAGATGGACGTGTTATGTGACACTGAAGGATAGGAAACCAAATGTAGAATGAAGAGTTCGGTTCGGTGTGGAGATCATTCGTGAGGTTATGCGTCGGAGTCGGTTGAGGTGGTTTGGACACGTGGAAAGGATGGGAGAGGGCAGCTCTGTGAAGAGGTGTATAAATATGAACGTGAATGGAACGAGAGCTGGAGGCCGTCTGAGGAAAACATGGGATGAGTTGCTGAGAGAGGATCTCAGAGTTAAAGAACGAACAACAGGGCTACCAACAGATCGTGCAGCCTGGAAAGAAACCATTAGGTGAATCACGGCTTACACATGCAAGCATGGAAACCGCTGTGATGATGATGATGATGATGATTATGATGAAGAAGAAGACCTAAATTCTTCCCACTTCCCCTCACTCCTCATCGCACACAATGCAAAGGGGAGAGGGAGAGAGGATCGCACACAGGGGAGAAGGGTGAGAGTGGTGGGAGAAGGAGAGAGGATCGCACACAAGGGAGAGGAGGGAAGGCAGGGGGAGAAGGGTCAGAGGAATGGGAGAGGGAGAGAGGATCACACACAGGGGACAGGAGGGAAGGTAGGGGGAGAAGGGTGAGAGGGATGAGAGAGGGAGAGAGGATCACACACAGGGGAGAGGAGGGAAGGTAGGGGGAGAATGGTGAGAGGGATGGGAGAGGGAGAGAGGATCGCACACAGGGGGGAGGAGGGTAGGCGGAGAAGAAGGGTGAGAGGGATGGGAGAGGGAAAGAGGATCGCACACAGGGGACAGGAGGGAAGGGGGAGAGGGGTGGGAGAGAGGATCGCACACAGGGGACAGGAGGGTAGGGGGAGAAGGGTGAGAGGGGTGGGAGAGGGAGACGGGATCGCACACAGGGGACAGGAGGGAAGGGGGAGAGGGGTGGGAGAGAGGATCGCACACAGTGGAGAGGAGGGAAGGGGGAGAAGGGCGAGAGGGGTGGGAGAGGGAGAGAGGGTCGCACACAAGGGAGAGGAGGGAAGGGGGAGAGGGGTGGGAGAGGGAGACAGGATCGCACACAGGGGAGAGGAGGGAAGGTTGTGGGAGAAGGGTGAGAGGGAGAGAGGATCGCACACAGGGGAGAGGAGGAAAGGGGGAGAAGGGTGAGAGTGGTGGGAGAGGGAGAGAGGATCGCACACAGGTGGGAGGAGGGTAGGGGGGGAAGGGTGAGAGGAGAGGGAGAGAGGATTGCACACAGGGGAGAGGAGGGAAGGTTGTGGGAGAAGGGTGAGAGGGAGAGAGGATCGCACACAGGGTAGATGAGGAGAAGGGAGAGAGGATCGCACATGGGGAAAAAAAATTTGACCACGGTTCGATCCCCAACTCTCAGGCTTACTCTGTCCTTGAAATGTTTTTCTTTTTATCATCGGAATATTTACATTCCCTGGCGGAATTTTACAGGCTTTTTCAGCTTCTCTGAGCCGAGAACGCTGTTACACACACTTAACTGTGACTTCCCAATAACTTCCCCTTAGCTGTGACATCTCTACACTGGAACTTGAACACAAAACAATTACAAGGTCGAGGCTCGTGTAAGATCTAACACCTTAAACACAAAATCATAAATGACATAAAAGAAAAAATAAAGGGAGTGGGAGACAAGAGGGGGAGAGAGAGTGAAGCACACAAGCACAACAACAGTAGAGAACAGGGACATCGGTAGATCTGTGGAAGGGAGAGGGCTGGGGGGAGGGGGGAGAGGGCTGGGTGTAGGGCGGGAGAGGGGTACACGACATAAGGCAAATGGACACCACGAGGAATTTCGGGAATGAAGTCCGAGAATGAATGAAAAAGGTGGATTTGGGGTGTATTAAAGGCGGTAGAAAAAGTCAAGGTTTTGGATCGGGGAAAGATAGGAGATGGTGGTGAACAGGTGTTTTAAAGACTTAGAGGGAGGAGTGGGATTGAAGAGAGTGTGGGAGTTTGTTCCAAAGTCAGGAAAAAAGAGGAATGAAAGAGTGAAGGTGAGCAGAGAGTCTTGATTTTGGCAGTTTCACGAAAAGAGGGTTGCTGGCACATATTGTGCATCCTGAAGGAATATTTGAGGGACAGAGTACAGACGGAGCTGGGGGAGCTCCACCGGAGAGGAGTCGCAGTCCGTCAGGTACGACCCCAAAATTGAGCCACCGGTACCACTCGGGCTGGCCAAGGTTCATGGGTACCATATGAAAGCTCTGCTGTTCAGGAACACATTTCTGCCTGGTAGCATTCTGTAAGTTGTAGCTTTCACCCTGAAATATGATGTTGAAAAGACCCCCTACTGGTTCGATTTTTATCAATATGTATCTGTAGTACAGACATTCTCGGCTTCAGAAGATCACGTGTAAGCTCTTGCAAACAGTTTATTTTGCATTTACAGCCACCATACATTACACTTTATCACCATCATCATCAAAATGAAAATAACTTTACATTTTTCATCAAAATCAATGAATTAATTTCATCAAAATAAATGAACATAATCATGGAAATCATTCGCATCATCAATTGCAGAAAAATAATTAATAAAGATCCTCAAGTTCATCAACATCATCAGCATCATCCTGCACAACCATGTCCTCTCCCTCCTCAGACGGCTGGTTGTCACATGTCTGTAGTTTGCACGGCTCGGAGCACCTGAGGTTATTCATCAAGCAGGTGCACCCAGGCAGTCGGCATGACCTGGAACAGTCACAAGAAAGGAGTTCTATTACAGCTTCTGGAGCTGGTGAACTGTCTAACCCGTCACCTTTGTAGAGAGGCGATGCTTTGTCGAGAGGCGATCTTAGCACAGATGCGATTTTTTTAAATGTCCATGTAATATGACTTTGCCTGGGATCCATATTTCAGATACAGTGTTGTACTGATGTCTTCCGTGAAGGCCAGTAGGAGCAGAAACATCAGTGTCATCAGCTACGAGTCCAATAGACTGGAAGCCTTGAACTGCTGCATGTGCCACATGTAAAATGAGTCGCGTATCTGCCTCTTCTTGTGAAGAGCAGAGCTCTGGGACCAGAACACTTCCTTTGTGTGTCATTTTGAAGCAGTTCTCTCCAGAGATTATATGGAGAACCTTTCCTCTGCGTTGTTCTGTGTATTTTGGCTGCTTCCACTCTTGTGCAAGAAATTCACTGGTTTTGTTTGGAGTTACTGAGAGAAATTTCTTCCACTGGACTACTTTTCAGTGATTCTTCACCATTGGGGGACAGGGCCAAAAATGATACAAAGCAGGATAGCTCATTCTGAGAGAACAAAATGGTGGAGATTTGATTTTGAAGCCCCTCTCTCAATAGGTGAAGCCCCTCCCTGAACAGACAGACTGGGGAAGAGTAGTATAGTGTAGATAAGCCAAAGGATCAAATAAGGTGTTTGAATACAAAATGGAATGTGGAAACTAGGCAAACCGAACAAGTCAAATGCACTTTTTCCTGGTGTTTTGTTTATCATGTGTAGAATTTGATGGGAGTCACAGGAAGTGAGGATCATTGTTTCAAATATTGTATTGTTGTTGCTGTTCTGTATCTTGCAGAAATTATTTGCTTTGAAGAGGGTTCGTGAGGACAGGAGGTGCTGGGGTCGGAACTACAGTAAGTTCAACTTCCTGTAATTACCTTGCAATTGCGTTCACTTACATGACAGTTAATAATTACAATAATGTTGATGTCAATAACATGGCGATGGTCCCTGTCCCCAATCCCACACCCTCACCTCTCCCAAACAGACCACCATGCCTTGATGAATCTGCGACAGCGTATTCAAGCAGGTCACAAAAACGAGCGGAGTGTTGAGCTGTCCCATCGTTCCTGCCCACATGGAAAACTTCACGGGCAGCAGAGCAATGGAACCCAGAACCGCACGGCAAACACTCCATCTCTTGAGCAACACAAATTACTAAATTACCTCAACAAGGGACATTGCCACCAGTCTGACAAGAGCTTGAACCAACAAGTATCCCTGGCATCTCCATACAAATCGGCCAAACGCTTCCAGCAAGGGGATGCTCGAGAAATAACGAAGAAAGAGGATGCACATTGTCAATCCCAAGTGAAGGAATTGCTGAAGAGGCCACATTTCGAGTTCGACAGACCAGGTTGGCTGATAAATGTTGTCAGCCCGATCATGGTTTACCACGTGACCAACAACTCGTGTGGAGCAGGGATGAAGAAGAGCATATCGTCAGGTTCCGTAAACACCGGTGGTCGTGACGTCGGTGATATTCAAGCATCGAACAAAGGCCACGTCATCAGGGATGACTCACAAAAACAGCACCAAAGTGCCACAACTATCCAGGTAAGATCACCACTTTATACATTTCCTTTTCAGCAACACTCAAGCTATGAAATAAGCAGAAATACACCAGGTTTACATTTTTCGGATGGTCTGGTCTGAGAACATGGATCAGCAAGTTGGGGGTGATAAGTTAAAGTCGTACTGAACGGTGATTCGTCCATTGTGCACGACTGCCCATGGAATTCAAAGTACAAGTGCATTGATGTCTTCTCACTTCCTGGTGCATGTGATTGAGTACAAGCTTTACAAAGATGCTTCCATCGTCCGTTGTATCCTCGACTTCTGCAAATTGACAACAACCCACTCGTTGTGAACTTGAAGAACCTCAGATGGGGTCATGGATTTGTACAAAGGTTATGGAATCACAGAATCGTACAGGACAAATATACAGGAAGTTTGGAAGATTTAGATGGCATTTGACTCTCAATTGGTGTTGCGGGTGGAGCGACCTCTCCGAGTCTGTGAGGTCGGCGGTTCAAACCCCGGAGCAAAGACTTAAAAATGGTTTGTGCAGCTTCCTCACTTGGCGTTTAGCATTTACAAAGATAGAGCACGGGCAAGCCCCATAGGTTGGCATCGATGGGGAGGAGGAAATGCTCCACTGAGCGTGGTGAGAAAGTTGGCACCATCGTACACACATTGTCCCAGGAAGTGATGGTACTTCCCCAAAGTCAGGTGGGATTGTGGAAACGCTAATCAGGTCAATCCAAAATTTATACATTCAGCACTGCAGACTATTTCGTAGGAGTCCTGCCATTTATGTGGCCGTCGGATCACATCCGACTCTCATTGCTGTTTTTGGTATTCTTTGTTTCATTTTCCCACATGACACCTTTTTTTGGAGAATGAGTGTCATACGTGACGTCATAACATCAGTGAAAGAGAATAGCCTGTTCTCACTTTCACTATTTTCACAATCAGCGGTAGCTTCTTACTCCGCCCTGGCCACTCGGGGAATGTCCTCAGCCTGCCCGAGCTATGTGGGGTGATGTCGATGGTGGTGTCCATCGACAGTGTTCAGAACTGGCTTCCGGTTGGTTGTATTGTTATTATTTAGTGCAATTAATGGGCATTTCCTCACTCGTGTCTACGGTGCGGTGCCAAAAGAGATAAAGGATAAATTACTGAGGTTTGACGAACAGGGGAATTAACATTATCCCTAAACTCGTTAACATGCCCCATTCCTCGTAATGGAGACCAAGATACACCTTACTCCGACATTCGGCTAAACAAAACTTATTACATGGTGATCGTTTTTACCCGACATCCGGACCACGATGCCTACACAAATATATCTGACTTAGTCTAGTAGGAAGACTAGGTCCCCCTGCACCCCCCGGAGATATACTTCTAATCAGTGTTTCTAGATTGGAAAAAATGTGTAGAAAATGACTAGCTATGGCCCCAAGCTGAAAAAATGTCCCACATACCATTTTTATGCAAATTACTGCTGCAAATTTTATGCAAAATTATGCAAATTTTATGCAAATTTTTGATGAGGAGTAGAGTTGAGGGGTCTTTGAGGGCTTCATCGAGGTGCTCTCGGTTGCAAGACTGCGTCATTCTGAGAAGCACAGCAGGGTCAGAGATCATGATGTTCTCCTCCTCAGTGAATCTCTCCATCAACAGCCTCTCCATTGCCTCACACACTGTTTTGAGGCAAAAGAGGGACTTTGCGTAGGCCTTTCCACTGAGAACACCTTTGAGAGATCCACTTGTTACTAGTTGTGCCTCAAAGAGAATCTCTGCATATCCAGAACCACGCATCTTGTGTCCAGTGAGCATCCCGATGTAGTTCATGGATGTGTGGAAGGGTCCAATCGTTACTACATGACTAGCAAATTCATTTGGCCAGCGCCAGATGATGGGAAGGGCTTTCATGCAGACACCCAGATCAAATGTATTCAGGACCCATCTCTGACCCACCTCAGCAGTTGCTGCCTCGGAACGCTTCAGTAGCTCACGAACAACTGCGTTGTCTGTGATCGGTCTGTGCCTGGTGCCTGCATGGCATGGCAATGGCCTGCAGCCTGTGCCTGGGCTAGGGGGTTTCACCTCTGCAACTGGTTCTCCCCCACCCAGCAAATCAACAGTCGACTACTGCACGCCTATCCACCAACCGATCACAGACAACGCAGTTGTTCGTGAGCTACTGAAGCGTTCCGAGGCAGCAACTCCACATATCACTACCCCACAAACATAACAATATTTTAAAAGTTCTTCCTCATGTCACTCACAATGACAATACCTTCTGATGTCGACAATCATCTAGTGGTGACTTTCCTATCCGAAGAAGGTAATTCACCTGAAACGTGCAAACTATCTGATCAATTTGTGGATAGGGCAAATGCTGCTGCCCAGACGAACTACACTCGAGATCACAAGCAGTGTAAGTAACCTGGTGCCAAGGAACCTCCAAACAGACGAGACCACTCGCTACACACAGTCAAGGCCACATCTTGTTCATATATACACAAAGAATTAAGTTAAGCACCCCCCCCGTTTTTTTACAACCTCGCACATTACAAGTTTGTTGTCGTCACAACAGTGTAATATACCCATGATATTGCTATATTTTCTGGAGAAGTGATATTATGGTCACATAAAAACATAACAATCATGCCGTTTTCAATATTTTATTCTGAATAATTTAAGGTGAAATTTTTTGGGAATTTTAGTCATATTTTCACCTCAATTTAAGTATGGAGCTATAGGTCCATCACGGACAGTGTGGATGACGTTTATGTTTTCTAACGTACAGTCATTGTTCTGAGAAGACCTCTAGCGATCTTTGCGTCAATAACGTGTGTAGGACCCACGTGATCGGATCACTGACTCAACCCTACGTCTCATAGACCCTGTAAGCCGTCGTATGCGTTGCTGTGGCAGGTTGTTCCATTCCCGATGTAATGCACGTTCCAATTCATCCAGATTGGCTATTGGAGGGACCATCTTCGCAATTTGTCGTCCCAACATGTCCCAAACGTGCTCGAGGGGGTTCAGGTCAGGACTGTACGCAGGCCAGGGGATGGTTGTCACAGCACCTTGCTCCAGCAAGGCTCGGACGCGTCTCGCACGGTGAGGCCTGGCGTTGTCATCCATGAAGATGGGTCTGCTGGCGAGGGTGTGGTCATCGAAGTGCGGGATTACGGTGGTATTCAGGATTTCCTCGGCATATCGCTCTCCGTTGAGGTTACCTCGCACAGTTATCAGGTCCAATTTACAGTCATGGGAGAAGCATCCCCAGACCATAATCGAGCCACCACCAAAGGGTACCGTTGGTTGAATGTTTTTAGGTGCATACGCGGTGTTTTTGTGGCGCCACACCCGAACACGCCCATCTGTCACGTACAGCAAGAACCGGCTTTCATCCGACCAATGAACTCGCCTCCAAGACCGGATGTTCCATCCACGTCGCGCTCGGCACCATGCCAAACGCTCCCTCTGATGTCGTTCGAGTAGCCTTGGACGCTTGATCACTCGTCTTGACCTTAAACCGGCCGATTTCAGGCGGTTCCTCACGGTACGGTGACATAGCCTTCTGTTGGGCAGCCAGTTGTCCTTCAGGAAATGGCTCGAGGCGAAGGGATATCGTCGCACCAGTCTCAAAAGCGCTCTATCTTGGCGGACTGTTGTCACGCGAGGTCTTCCAGACCTTGGGCGGTCCTTCACCGCATCCGTTTCCTGGTGTTTCTGCACCAACCGACTGATCACCGAATGGTGGTAACCAAACGTTCGAGCTACAGCTTTTCTGGACATTCCGGACTCGATCATGCCTATTATCCGCCATCTTTCTCCGTCCGACAACCGTCTACGAGCCACCATTACGAGAAAACGACCATGTAACCCCCACACGAGCTCAGGCGTGACTTGCAATAACCCGTGATGATAGTGCATTTACAGAAAATCACGACCACGTGGATGATAACACGTGCTGCACGAGCGATGGGCGTCACAGATGCGTGCACTCATCTGCATTTCATCAATGGATAATTGCTAATGTCATACCAATCATTATTTGATCTCACATACCTTAGAATATATGCCAATGTATACATATACACAAAGAATATATATTAGGGGGTGCTTACCTTAATTCGTTGTGTAGGGGTGCTTAACTTAATTCTTTGTGTATATGTTCAGAGTGCCAATGATAACTCGTTTAATCTTCGTGGAAGACATCACGGGATGTTTGACGTCTATCGGCTAATGCTGGCAGGTGGGACAACCAACTTATCGCCCATCCGAGGGACGGCATTGATGCCTCACCATGACTGCGAAACACCAGGACGACAGTTTGCCGCTGTGTCAGGATTCAAACCCAGTCAAGGTAGAACAGAGTTGAGTGTGCATACCCCATCGGCCACGTTGCCAGCTCTCACCTGGTGTCGAAGGATGTAAAATACATGTATCACCTTTGGATTCAGAAATTGATTTGTTATCTCTGCCACTGAAGGGGGATGGAGGTTATGTTTTAACCCCTGTCTCAAAATATCTCAAAAAGTTGTGGACGGATTCGGACGAAATTTGGTGGAGAGGTTGGGTATGTGACAAGGACAAAATGATTAGATTTTGGTGAAGTTCTGGATCCGGATCAGGGTCAGAGAATTATTTAATTCAAGTGATTCTTCACCATTGAGTGAAAGGGCCAAAAACAACAACAAACATAATTGTTCCAAAACTTGGTGGACGAGTTGGTGAGATGACAAGAACAAGCCGATTCGGTTTTGGTTCAGGTCTGAATCCAGATCCGGCCTACCAGTTGGGTACAAAAGTAAATTGTTCAGCCTGGTGGAGGTATGCGCTCCACCGAGTACCGTTGTAGTTGTTTTTGAATTTCTTTATCACTCAAGTTTCAATAAAAAAATCCACCCACAATGCCTTTTACTGAATGTAGAACCATCTGCTGTGAATTGGTGCAAAATATATTAATTTAACCATTAAATGATAACCATCTCCAACTGATGTTAATCCAAATCCTCATCCACTGTGACTGGTTTTTTGATGCTTCTCCCATCATTTTAATTGTCCTTTTCTCTGCAGGCAAACTACCGTGGATACCAAACGAGGAAGCATCTGATGAAACGCCGCGATGAACACGGAATTGTTACTTTTCAGGACGAACTAGCGGATTACAAAGTTACAAACCACGTGGATTCCTCCCAATCAAGTTCTCGCAGCTCTCAGGGATATTCCAGCAAGCCGAGCTCTCGCACTCCATGTTTCAGTCCCAAATATGATCGAGACTCGGATCTTGAGGACCAACGCCGAGTGCAGCTGGGTAAACTTATTCGACCTCGATCGGAACATGATGGTGGCGCCGCATCACGTGATACAAGTTTGAAGAACACCAAGACAACATCTCCACTTTGTGATGATGTGGTGTCCTCCCACGGGCTTGACAGGAGTGGGACGAATAGTCACTTCCTGGTTGACCCTGCCAAGGAAGAGGCGGTCGTCATCATCCAAGCAGGTTACAGAGGGTACCGAGACAGGAATTATTTCAGAAAGAAGCGGCAAAGTGCAACAACTATCCAGGTGAGAAAGAAGGTTTTAGAAACATTTTAAACAATCTCTAAACTATGAAATAATCTGAAGTGCTGAAGATTTAAATTTTGATTTGACCTCCCTGGTGTTCTCACCTGAGTCATTGTTCATGATTCCTCCACTTCAATCCCATAAAACACATTCATCTTACCATTAGTTACAGATATCCTTGTAATTTATATAAAAATACACCCAAGACTACCAATATTTACCCCGTGCGCGCAAAGCAAGCAGCAGAGTCAAGCAATTGGTTCACCGTGTACAACCATCAGTTTATGATCGAGGAACAACTTGATCTAAATTGAATGTAATATTTTGATCATGAATTGGAAAACAAACCTGTGGTTTAGCAGCACTTTGTCTCTGAATCTGTCCCGCTCAAACATGCTCAGAGAGGAGTAATGTAATTTTTATGCCTCCAGCAACTTGTGTTTTCGGGGGTTTTTTTCATTTTTTTGTGTGCAGAATCGAGGCTCATGTAAGAGCGAACACATTGAACATGAAAACATGCACAGACACATAAAACATACAATGAAGGGAGCGGGAGACGAGGGGAGAGAGAAGGAAGCACACAAGCACGACAACAATGGAGAACAGGGACGTCGGTAGATCTGTGGATGGGGGAGGTGGGAGGGGTACACGGTATAAAGCAAACGAACACCAATAGGAATTTCACGAAAGAAGTTGGGGATTGAAAGAGGTGGATTTGGGGTGTTTTAACGGGGGTAAAAAAGATCAAGGTTTTGCATGGGGGAGGATAAGAGATGGTGGTGAACAGCTGTTTTGAAGACCTGGAGGGAGGAGAGGGATTGAAGACAGGGAGGGAGTTTGTTCCAGAGGTGGAAGAAAAAGTGAATGAAGGAGTGAAGGTGAGCAGTCTTGATTTTGGTAGTTTCACCACAAGAGGGTTGCTGACAGATCTTGTGCATCCTGCAGGAATATTTGGGGGACAGAGCACAGACAGAGCAGGGGGAGCAAGGCCGGAGATGAGTCGGGAGAAGACAGAAAGACCACCTACCTGCCTGCGGTGAGAGAGAAAGGCCCTCGAAGTTAGCTTCATCCCGGGAGATTCCAATGATTCTGAAAGCTTTGGTTTCAACTGCATGAAGCCAAGCTAGGTGTGAGGTAGGAGCACCGGCCCAGAGGAACCAACTTTAGAGGCCATTTTTCCCCGCAGAGCAGGGGTTGGCCTTTATCGGGCACCTTGGTCCCCTTTTTGAAGCAATGTTTTATGGCCAGATGCCCTTCCTTCCTCCAACCCTGTTAGTCGCCTCTTGCGACAGACAGGGAATTACCAGTCAACTGGTACTCAATTTGCCGACCTCGGAAGGATGACAGGCTGAGTTAACAATTAACCCCCTGGTGTTAATTCAGCGATCGACCGGGATTCAAACCCAGGATCCTAGGATCCCAAGCCGGAACCCTAACCGCCAAGCCAACACCAGGCTATAGCACCAGCCCAGAGGGGGAAGAACAGTATTCCATTGAGCTGCGGATGAAAGCCTTATATGTGGTGAGGAGCTCAGAAGTGCCCAGAAAGGACTTCGCACGACGGAGGATGCCCAGTCGGCGAATGGCTTTGGAGGCCAGCTTGGAAATGTGGTTTTCCCAGGAAAGATCATGTCTGATAGTGAGACCCAAAAGCTTGAGTGACAGAACTTCTTCAAGAGGATTGTTCAGAAAGTAGATGGGAGGGTTGTGGAGACGGTCTTTTCGGAGAGACAAAGTCAGAGTGTGAGATTTGTCGGGATTGAAAGACATGGTCCACTTGTTTGACCAGTTTGTGATTTTGTCCAGGTCTGCAGAGAGTGAAGAGGCTGCTGCCTGCTGATCTGAGGGTTGAGATATGGAGCGGCAGAGAGTGGAGTCATCAGCAAAGAGATAGAGAGGATTTTCCACAATGTCGGAGAGATCATTAATGAAGACCAGAAATAGCACAGGGCCGAGAACACTGCCTCGAGGAACTCCAGCCTGAACAGGAAGAGGAGATGAGAGAATTCCATTGAGGGCCATCCGTTGATTGTGACCAGAGAGGAAGTCCGCAAGCCATGTGTGGAGGTTTCCATGGATACCATAAGAGGAGAGTTTGGTGAGCAGGGCGGGGTGTCAGACCATATCGAAGGCACGTGATATGTCAAGGGAGACAGCTTTTGATTTCCTGTTTGGCATTGAGGACCTCCATCCATTGTTGAGACAGCAGAAGCAGTTTGTCCAGAGTAGAATCCGTCCGTTCGTACATCCATCCGTCCGTTCAGGCTAAACCTCGTTTTTCTCAGCAACCATATGTCCGATTGAAACGAAACTTTCAGGGTAGGATTGACACCCATGCAGAATGTTTTTATGATAATTGTGACGTCATCGGTTACGTGGTATGGCAGCCAACTTGGATTAAAAGCAAATAATTAAAAAATTATTTCTCGGAAACCGCTGCATGGAAAAATTTGAAACCTGGCACATTGTCGAGTACTCCCAATGGGAAACAAAAGCATGGTAATGATGACATCATAGGTGAAGTGCTCTACCCAACAAAAATGTTTTAATCGAATTCCTTTTCCTTAAAATCTGAAATTGCATGCACATGATGTCTGACCCATTTGTATTGAAATATTAAATTTATGAGAACATCGGTCACATGGTCACAACAATGAAGTTGGAAAGAAGATTGATGAGAAGAGGAAGAAGTTCAAGGAGTGGCAGAAGATGAAGGGTTTTGGGGCAGAAAAGGCAGAGCATGAAAGTTATAAGGCAGCCAAGAAGGCTGCAAAGAAAGAGGTAGCAAAGGCACATGAGGCATGTAGGAAAAAGTTCGGAGAACGCTTCGATTTGTAAGAGGGTCAGAGAGCGGTATTCAGGATTGCAAAGCAGATATCGAAAGAGAGGTGTGATGTGATGGGGGTGAGTTGCTTGAAGGATGAAGTGGGACAAATCGTTGTGGACCCAGATGGAATTAAAGGAAGATGGAAGAGACATATGGAAATACTGTTGAATGCAGAGAATGAATGGGATGGCAACATAGAGAGTAACCCAGTTTTAGGACCGGCAGAGAAGATAACCGAGAAGGAAGTTGAGGAAGCGATAAAAGCAATGAAGAGTAGAAAAGCGGGAGGGCCAATGGGAGTTGTGGGAGATTTGTTGAAGGCAGCAGGAAGTTGGGGTGTGAAGAGAATGACAGAGATCTGTAATCTGGTGGTGAAAGAAGGCCGCATTCCAGTGGATTGGGAACTGAGTACCCTCGTCCCTCGAAACAAGGAGAAAGGTGACCCTCTGGACTGTGGCTCGTATCGAGCGATAAAGTTATTGGAGCATGGAAAGAAGGTATTGGAAAGGGTGTTGGAGAGGAGGATAAGGAAGAAAGTGAAGATTGACGAAATGCAGATTGGATTTATGCCAGGAAGAGGAACGACAGACGCGCTTTTTATTGTGAGGCAGTTGCAGGAGAAGTATATGGAGAAGAGGAAGAAGTTGTTTCTTGGGTTTGTTGATCTGGAGAAAGCATTTTATAGGGTTCCACGTGAAGTAGTGACATGGGCATTGAGGAAGTTAGGAGTGGAGGAATGGTTGATCAGAGTAGTGATGGCAATGTACAAAAGAGCGCACACAGCTGTAAGGACGAAGGACGGGAACAGTGTTGACTTTGAGGTGAAGGTGGGAGTGCATCAGGGGTCGGTACGAAGTCCACTACTATTTGTAGCTGTCATGGAGGTGCTGGCTCAGAACGTAAAGGAGGGTTTACCGTGGGAGTTGTTGTATGCAGATGATCTGGTGTTGATTGCAGAAAGTATGGATGGACTGCAGGAAAAGATGAACAAGTGGAAGGAATGTATGGAGACAAAAGGTCTGAAGGTGAATATCGGAAAAACGAAGGTGATGGCAAGCGGTAAAGCATGTAGTGAGGTGGAAAGAACTGGGAAGTGTCCGTGTGCTGTGTGCAGGAAGGGTGTCGGAGTGAATTCCATTCAATGTCCAATGTGCGCTGAGTGGGTTCATCAAAAATGTAGTGGTTTGAGAGGGTCATTAACCAGTGTGGCAGCTACATTCAAGTGTAAGGTGTGCACAGAGGGAGCTGCAGATGGAGGAAATGTTGAGTTGGATCTTGGAGACGGTGTGAAGCTGGAAGGTGTGAAAACATTTTGTTACCTAGGAGACATGCTGAATGGAGAAAGTGGATCAGACTCGGCAACGGTTGTTCAAGTGAGATGTGCATGGAAGAAGTTTCAGGAACTGAGTGGCGTGCTGACGAGGAGGGGAGTATCGTTGAAGCTGAAGGGAAAGGTGTATGCTGCATGAGTGAGAAGTGTTATGATTTATGGGAGCGAGACATGGGTAATGAACGTAGAGCAGCAACAAAGGCTGGAAAGTGTGGAAATGCGAATTGTTCGGTGGATGTGTGGAGTATCGTTGAGAGAGAGGAAGACAAATGATGAATTGCGAAAGATGATGGGAATAGAGCCTGTGATGGATGCTGTGAAGAGAAACAGGTTGAGATGGTTTGGTCATGAGTTGAGGAAGGATGAAAGTGACCGCAAGGCTTACCCCCGCTCTTGCAGGGAAAATGGCCTTAAAATGCCTGTTGTTGTTGTTGTTGTTGTTGTTGTTGTTGTATAGGTCACATGGTTTGACAGCCCTATTGGATTGAAGGAAAATATTAAATAATTATATCTCTGAAACCGCTCACCCCATCGAAGCAAAATTTTAAAAATATCATCTAACAGCACTGTTGCATATAGTTTGAAAATTATGATGTCATAGGTCACGTGGTTTAGCAGGCATCATGGATAGAAAAAGGAACCTTGTCTGATCAACACAAAACTTCACAAACGTAACCCCCTGCCTATACATATGCAGAGTGATGGCATCTACTCGTTGTGGGACGATGCAGAGGCATATTGGCGACACGGTCACATTGTTCTAGTTTACTATGTCTGCCTGTCTGACAGTGAAACAAAATTTAAAATCATTCCACACAGGCAACTTACTGTTTTTGAGGACGTCATAAAGGACACAAACAACAGGCACAAATAACGAATGTAACGTGTTGAGTAAGGTGGTGGAAACGACGCTGTATGAACGGCGCTAAATTCCCGAAATTTTTGTTTACTGTGGGGATTACCCCATTGGGACATAATCCACAAGCAGACCGGTCGAGCTGTTGATTGTTTGGGCGTGGCGTGCGCTCGGTTGTTGGAGCCACGCCCCCTTAAGAGTGAGTTGTGTTATAAAAGATGCGTGAGTTCCGGTATGAGTTTAGTTCTGTTGGAATAAAGGAGCTTTGATCAAGCCACATAGTGTCTCGCCCTCTCGTTATCCGCAACTCCTACATTGGTGACCCCGTCTTGCTCTCGAACGTTTTCGGAGCTTCAAACGAACATGGCGACAAGCGCAGTTTCGATTAAACTGCCGGAGTTTCGGGAACGACAAGCTGCCGTTTGGTTCGCACAAGCTGAGGCCCATTTCGCCATTCGGAGCATTTCTGCGGACAACACGAAGTATTATTATGTCGTGTCTGCGCTCAGTGGCTCCACTGCGACCAGAGTGGTGAGCCTTCTCCAGGATCCTCAGAAGGGCCGCAAGTACGAGACGCTAAAGGCGCTGCTGCTCGTACCCTTCGAGCTCACTGAGGCCGAGCGTGCCCGCGAACTACTTTCTCTACACGGGCTGGGCGACTCCAAGTTGTCGGAGCTTTTGGACCACATGTTGTCTCTCCTGGGCAGCCACCGACCATGTTTCCTCTTCAAACAACTGTTCCTGCAACAGCTGCCAGGTCAGGTACAGACAGCCCTGGCCAACTCGTCTGTTTAGGATTTCCACGCCCTGTCCAGGGAAGCATACAAGTATTTCTCCGCCAGACAGCAATGTAGTGTGGCTGCATAGGACCCCGGCCCCATCAAGCCTGCGCCGCTGGCGGACACCGTCGCGGCCGCCATTACATTACGGCCCAGCGGCGGAAGGCCCCAGGCTTGTAATTTTACCACGCAAGGTTTGGGCCCAAGGCCAAGGCATGCCGGCCACCCTGCAGCTTCAGTGAGTCGGGAAACGGGATGGCCGGCGCTCGTTAACTGCCATGAGCGTCGGCCGTTCGGGCAGTTTGTTGTTCATTTCGGACACCGAATCCGGACGTCGTTTCCTATGCGACACAGGGGCCCAGGTGAGCGTTCTACCTGCGTCGGCATCGGACCGGGAGGCCGGGAGTCATGACTCCGCCGTGGAAGCCGCCAATGGCAGTGCTATTCAGACTTTTGGCAAACGGACCGTGGCACTCTGCTTTGGCGGGCAGCGGTTTACATTGGATTTTGTCACAGCGATGGTGTACTCCCCCTTGCTGGGCGCTGATTTCCTCTGCGCCAACGGCCTATTGGTGGATGTTAAAAATCGGCGCCTCGTTAATGCGGAGACATTCAGTTCTCTTCCATGCTCGCTGAGCGGGTCCGCCTCGACGAGGCTTGCGTGCACGCTCTAGACCTCCGACGAGTTCGCCCGCCTCCTCACCGAGTTCCTGGCCCTTATGCGGCCCACCTTTTTGGCCATTGCCATAAAGCACGGGGTGGAACATCACATTCCAACCACCGGCCCGCTTGTCTATGCCCGGGCTCGACGCCTCGACCCGGGGAAACTCGCTATCGCAAAGGCGGAGTTCGACACGTTGGAGCGTCTTGGCATTGTGCGACCGTCCGACAGCCCGTGGGCCTCACCTCTCCACATTGCGCCGAAGCCGGGTGGCGGATGGCGCCCGTGCGGGGATTATCGCCGCCTTAACGACGCCACTACCCCCGACCGCTACCCAATCCCGCGCATCCAGGATTTTTCTGCCTGCTTGGCCGGTAAAGTTTTTTTTTCTGAAGTGGACCTCGTTCGTGGTTACCACCAGGTCCCCATCCGGCTGCAGGACGTTCCTATGACCGCGGTGATTACACCGTTCGGGCTTTTTGAATTCCTCCATGTGCCTTTTGGGCTCAAGAACGCTGCCCAGGCTTTCCAGCGCCCGATGGACAGCGTGTTGCGGGATTTGCCGTTTCTGTCCGTCTACCTGGACGATATCCTCATCGCCAGCGCTTCCAGGACGGAACACATGCTTCACCTCCAAGCGCTCTTTGAACGCCTCAGTCAGCACGGCCTGATCATTAACCCGGCCAAGTGCTTGTTCGGGGTGGCCTCAATTGACTTTCTCGGCCACCGCATCACGAGGGAGGGGGCCGTCCCTCTGCCATCTAAAGTGGAGGCTGTGAAGGGTTTTCCGCGCCCCCTCACCGTCAGGGCCTTGCATGAGTTTTTGGGCATGGTGAACTTTTACCATCGTTTCGTGCCCCGGGCGGCCCAGCTGATGCGACCCCTTTATGAGGCCCTCAAGGGCAAGCCCACCAAAAGCGCCATTGACTGGACCGAGGAGATGGCCAAGGCTTTCACGGATGCTAAACTGGCCCTCGCCAGCGCAACCATGCTGGCGCATCCATCGCCCGATGCACTGATTGCTCTCACCACGGACACTTCGGACTACGCGATTGGCGCCGTGCACGAGCAATGGGTCAACGGTGCGTGGCAGCCTCTTGCTTTTTTTAGCCGGCAGCTCCGCCCAAACGAACGAAAGTACAGTTCCTTCGATCGTGAGCTCTTAGGCCTCTACCTAGCTGTCCGACACTTCCGTTACCTGTTGGAAGCCTGCCCATTCACGGCGTTTGTTGACCACAAGCCCCTGGTTTTTGCCATGGCCAAGTCTCAGAGCCGTGGTCTGCCCGTCAACAACGCCATCTCTCCTTCGTTTCCGAGTTCACGGCAGACATCGAACATGTTGCTGGGAAGGATAATACGGTCGCCGATTGTCTCTCCCGGTCCATAGTTGGCGCGGTTCACCTTGGCATCGACTACGCCCGCATGGCGGCCGATCAGATCTCCGACCCGGATGTCCAGGCCTGCAGGGCGGCGGTCACGGGGCTTCGACTGTCTGACGTGCCGTTCAAGGACACGGGCACCACTCTACTGTTCGAAGTGTCCTTGGGTCAGCCTCGCCCCATCTTACCCACCAGCTGGAGAGGCATATTGGCGACACGGTCACATTGTTCTAGTTTACTATGTCTGCCTGTCTGACAGTAAAACAAAATTTAAAATCATTCCACACAGGCAACTTACTGTTTTTGAGGATGTCATAAAGGACACAAACAACAGGCACAAATAACGAATGTAACGTGTGAATAAGGTGGTGGAAACGACGCTGTATGAACGGCGCTAAATTCCCGAAATTTTTGACCATGACATTTAAAAAAAATTCTTTTATTTCAATTGAATTGTAGACTTGAAGAATGCTGAACACAAATTGCGTTTTTCGCAATTTCAAAACTTTACGTTTTGGAATACCTGGACAAAATATTATAGCATTTTACGTCATCATGACCAACCAAATCTGCCGCTCGTAGACACCGCCCATGTCCTTGTTTCTAAAGACAGCATGTGGTAACATGTCATATGAACTCTCACGTCGACAAATGATATCAAATGAGGATGGGTAGGTTAGTTCTCTCTCCCTCCTCCCTCTATGGACATCACTCTGGGTCCTTTTCCACCATTTTTGAACATTTATATTTGAAATTTCCCACTCTGCCATCAACCACGGAGACTTCTATGACATACAAGCACACCAGATCCCCTTTCCGTACCTTGTGTGGGTGTTCATGAGACCAGGAACAAACGAACATACCACATGGATTGGAATCTGGGTTACTCACACCCCGACACCTGGGTTCAGATGGGAACACCAAACAGGTCACTGTTGCCTGTTGGTTACAATAGACATTTTTCCTTTCTCTCTGACATTACTCTTATTTCCCATATTTTTCCATGTGCTTTTCTTTGTCATCGCTCAACTTTTTAAATGAAAATAACTCTTGGAAGCAGATCACGTGTAAAAAGCTTCAAAATTGTTGACAAATAGACCCACAATGCCTGTCTGTCACCTGATCGTCGAACGATCTGCTGTGAATTTGTGCAAAATATATTAATTTAACCATTAATGGAGAACCATTTCCAACTGATGTTCATCCAAATCCTCATCCACTGTGACTGGTTTTTTTAAGCTTCTCCCATCATTTTAATTGTCCTTTTCTCTGCAGACAAACTACCGTGGATACCAAACGAGGAAGCATCTGAAGAACAGCCGCGATGAACACGACATTTTTACGTTTCAGGACGAATCATCAAATTGCAAAGTTACAAGTCATGTGATTTCCTCTCGGTCAAGTTATCGGAGCTCTCAGGGATATTCCAGCCGGCCGAGCTCTCGCAATCCCTGTTTAATCCGCGAAAATGAGCGAGACTCGGCTCTTGAGGACCAGCGCCGACTGCAGCAGGGTAAACTTATTCGACCTCGATCTGAACATGATGGTGGCGCCGCATCACGTGTTACAAGTTTGAAGAACACCAAGACAATATCTCCACTTTGTGATGATGCGGTGTCCTCCCACGGGCTTGACAGAAGTGGGATGAATAGTCACTTCCTGGTTGACCCTGTTAAGGAAGAGGCAGTCGTCACCATCCAAGCAGGTTACAGAGGGTACCGAGCCAGGAATGACTTCAGAAAGAAGTGGCAAAGTGCAACAACTATTCAGGTGAGAAACAATAAATAATATTTTGGCTATGATTTGTCGCAATCGCACATACTCAGAGAGGAGTGAGGTAATTTTTTACTTTGTCTGCCTGTCTGCCAAAAAAAAAAAAAAACCTTTAGAGGCCATTTTTCCCCGCAAGCGGAGGTTGGCCTTTTTCGGGGACCGTGGTTGTTGTTGTTTTTCGGTCCCCATTTTGAAGCAATGTTTTACGGCCGGATGCCCTTCCTGCCGCCAACCCTTTTTGTCACCTTTTACGACGAGCAGGGAATTACCAGTGAACTGGTACTCAATTAGCCGACCTCGGAAGGATGACAGGCTGAGTCAACCCCCCTGGCGTTAATTCAGCTATCGACCGGGATTCGAACCCAGGATCCTAGGATCCTAAGCTGGCACCCTAGCCGCTAGCCCAACACCAGGGACTCCTGGGTTCGAACTTCCCCACTTCCCCACTGCCTGTCTGACAGTGAAACAAAATTTAATATTTCCCACCTCCCCCCAAGCCCTCTCCCTCCCACGGTTCTCTCGATGTCCCTGCTCTCAAATGTTGTGTTTGTGTCCTTCCCCCTCTCTCCCCATCTTGTCTACCGCTCCCCTTATTTTGTGTTTTATGTACCGGTTTGACTTTTTGTGAGATTAATGTTAGCTCTTTCATGAACCTCGATCTTGTCTACAAAAAAAAAAAAAAACTCTCCGGCAGGTTGCTTCAGACAATCCACACTTGATCTGCTTAACACAAACTTTCCTCATTCAAGATGTCTCTGATTCCTTAATATCTCTTCCTGGTTACTCCCTCCTCCGGTGTGATAGACCTGAGCCTCGTCTGGATGGTGGGGTTGCTATTGTCGCGCAACTCCGATTAACACCAGAGTTGCGGATGCCGATTACGGAGGCTTTAACTCCCGAGGCGGAAGCTCAATAGCGGATTCCAAAATTGACACCTAAAACCCCTAAGAGCGCGGAATGGAGGGGAACGGCGAGAGCCCCGCAGCCTTATCTACTAAAATCAAACACCCGGTAAACTGCATTCAGATATATGCACAAAAATAATATAAGGGTTTATTCAAATGAAAAAGGCAGGGCAGGAAAATGCGCGCCGATAATAAATATCCTAATCGGGATCCCGCGCACCAGACCTCAAACACAAGACGAGGGGGATCAAATATGAAAGAAACATGTCTTTTATGTCAAAATGTACGCGGATGCAGCCTTATCTTGTCTTTGTCGTCTTGGTGGCTGCCGTCCAACACCGCTCCGTCTGGCCCGATCGCACACCACGAGGTCCCTCGCTCCAAGTCCCACAAGGCCTCTCAGCACCGAGCACCACACACCAAGCACCGATCACCACGAGGTCGACAGCAGGACAGCGAGCTCCACTCGGGCTACACCTCAGCCCAACTCGGGTCGGGATCTCTGAACGACTCGACCGGGCTGCTCAACACAACTCCCTATGGCTCAACTGCCAACTCTGCGAACTGCGCACTGCGAACTGCCAACGCAACTCGGGCTCTCTCTCCTCGCGCTGAACTCAGGATCTCAACTCGACTCGGGTGCACACGAACTCTTGACTCAGACCTCACTCAACGTGCTCAACTCTCCACTCAACTCGACTCCGAGCTCATCCGAACTGTCATTTCATCTCAACTGCCGAAAATGGCGTCCTGTCCTCGGTAATATCCCTGGCCGATGACGTCAGCATTGGCGCACTCCTCGGCCAATCAGAGCCTCCCCCGGCTCACCGGCTCATCCAGGGGCACGCCCACTGCGCCACTCACTCCCGTCCCCTATTCCTTGGGTTATAGCACATGCTAGACGAGGTGGCTAGGCCTCACGGAGGTGTAAATGGTGGCAGCCAATTGTGGCGGTGTTCCAGCCTGATTTCTTCCGAAGTCATGTCAGGGGGGAGGGCATCATTTAGTGTTGTACTGAAGGTCCTAACTAATGTGGTCTGCAGTGCCGTAATGGACAAAGGTTTGACTACTCGGTGAGACAAACAAGGGCTCTACTGATTAACCCCTACACTAACACACACACGAATCTGCTGGTAGATTCACAATTATACACCTTAACCGACAAAACGCCTCAACATGGACTTATTACAGGAAGTTTTCCTTATCGCGACATCTCGAAGCATGTTACCGACTCAGATCTACTCTGCCCTACATTTTGCTCTCCCAAATTCGTAACACTATCTTTATCAAAAACTCTCTTCCTCACTCTCCCTGCACTGCCCTCTCTCCACCCCACCCCCAGGAGTACCTCTGGCTTCGGCTTTCTCTCCGCTCCCACCTTTTGTTCATGTGTGTTCTGTCCCGTCCTCCAAACAGTGATTACTCCATCTACATCTCCCTGTCTGACAACATGGACCACTTCTATCCACTCATCCCAACTCTCTCTTCCTCATATGTGGTGACTTCAACTGTCATCATGCCAGCCGGCTGGGTGTGGGTACTATTACATGCTCCTCCACAAACCCCGGTCACGGTGTACCTCCGAGCCTCGAGAGGAGTCACGGCAGAAAGATGTGTTATTCTGTGTGTCAAAGATCAATGGTGAAACCACACCAATTGTTACCAACAAACAAGTATTGTATTAAGGTCACACAAGAATAACAGCAATAACAATATTAATCAATTGTACAACCAATATATCATTCCTATGATGGTACCATCAGTTTCGTACAATATAACTCACTGTGCTCCAAGTGAGCGAAAATAACATTCCCAATGTCTCTGTCCCAGCTTCAAACCAAAGTCGATCCACGCTCCAGTGATCATCAGAATGATGTTGTATCGAGACCAGAATCCCGCTCGGTTGACAGTCACACTGCCAAAGATAGGCAAAAGTGTCCTCAAGAGGCGGCTGGGAAATCACACCTTCGGGTATGGACGTTCAACGGCTCCCAATCGGCGAACCACAAATTCACACTCAAAATCCACGTTACACACACACACACCAGGTTAACGTCTGGATGCAGTGAAATGGTTGAAATGCGGTGAAAAACCTGGAGCGATGTGAAAACAGGCGTGAAGCAAAATGGCCAACGGTCCGTTCTCGAGACGTAACGGCACTCCAATGATTCTCTTCGGAATCAACCGCAAAACCTGTCATGCATGTTTATCTGTCACAGCGATAACAACTCTGTCGCAGGAATCCCTTTCCCAGGAAACCCAAAGTTCACTTGTGACCCCCGTTCACCAGCGTTTGCTCAAAACCTCAACGCAGCTTGGCTCCTTCTCCGACCTCACTCGCTCCGCCTCCTTTTTCTCTTCCTCTTCCTCGTCTGGTTCCCGATCCAGTTTCTGGTTTCTTTTAAAACACGAACTTTTTTTTACCTTTTGAAAACAGCTATCTCCAATTCACTTAAACGATAACAATAATAGTACATGCAACCAAAAATGTTTACTGTGGATGAGAACCACAACAACGGAAGTGACGAATCCATAACAGTACCTCTCACTCCAGTCATGGCACCTCAGCAAAGGATGACTGCAACTCATTGGGACTGACACAGTCTGTCAACTTCCCCACCCAGATCTCAGTCAATGGAATATCTTCTCTTCTCGACTTGGTATTGACAAACTTTCCTGCAAATGTCTGCTGTTCTTCTTCTGCTCCAATCGGTTCTTCTGTTCATTTGCTTGTGAAAGTGGACATCTCTATGGCTATTCTCAGAGAGCCTCCTCAGAGTTGACGAGTCTGGCATTTCACTCAGGCCGACTGGCATGGTCTTAAAGTAGCCATAAATCATCTGGACTGGTCTCCCATCTCTACTGCCTCTGACATCAACTCTTCCTGGGAATTCTTCCAAAGTAAACTGCTCTCTCTCTCATGCACAGATTTATCCGTTCTCGTCTTCAGTTGTCAAACCCTTCCTCCCATCCATGGTACACGGAATCTTGTGGTGAGGCAGTTGCCATGAAACAACTTGCCTTCGCCTCATGGAAGGCTAACTCAACTGAAGGCAATCTCCGTTCCTTTCACAAAGCTCGGAACAAGTGTGTGTCTACCCTCAGGAGAGCCCGGAAACAATATCTCCCTACGCTCAATATTGATCTCTCAAACCTGTCTCCCTCCTCCAAATCCTGGTGATGTCTGGTCAAATCTGTTTCTGGTGTTTGTTCCCCCTCAATACCCTCCCTTACCTCAAATGGCTACACAGCTGACACTGCAAGTGAAAAAGCCGAATGCCTCAACTCTGTGTTTGCCTCAAAATGTTGTGTCCCAAACCCATCTCTCTCTGTACCCACCATACCCAGTCGTACTCAGCTGCTCCTGGACTCCGTGACCTTCTCTCCTGACAAGGTGGTGAAGTTTCTCTCAAACCTCGACTGATTCTGCAACTGGACCAGACGGCATCAGCCCACGGGTCCTAAAATCCTGCTCTGCAGCTCTATCTCACACTCTCTCGGTGCTCTTCACCCTCTCTTTTGCTCAAGGTTATCTGCCATCTGCTTGGAAATCAGCCAACATGACCGCTTTACACAAAAAATATGCTAAAACAGATCCTTGAAACTACAGACCAATCAACCTTCTCCCAATAATCAGCAAGGTCATGGAATCGATCATCGCTTCTGACATCAAATCCTTCTTCTTCTTCAATGGCTTGATCTCGGATCATCAACTTGGATTCAGACCAGGTCATTCAACTGTGGACATGCTGCTTCTGCTGTCCCAACAAGGGATGGAGGTCCACAATGCCAAACAGGAAATCAGAGCTGACTCCCTTAACATATCACGTTCCTTCGATGCGGTGTGGCACCCCGCCCTGCTCACCAAACTCTCCTCCTATGGTATCCATGGAAATCTCCATGCTTGGCTTGCGGACTTCCTCACCGGTCGCAGTCAACGTGTGGCCCTGAATGTAATTCTCTCATCTCCCCTTCCTGTTCAGGCTGGAGTTCTCCAAGGCAGTGTTCTGGGTGCTGTGCTTTTTCTGGTCTTCATTAATGTTCTCTCCGACTCTCTGGAAAATGCTCTCTATCTCTTTGCTGATGACTTCACTGTCTGCTGCTCCATATCTCAGCCGTCAGATCAGCAGGCAGCAGCTTCTTCACTCTCTGCAGACCTGGACAAAATCACAAACTGGTCAGACAAGTGGAACATGTCTTTCAATCCTGACAATCTCACACTCTCACTTTGTCTCTCCCAAAAGACAACCCTCCCATCTACTTTCTGAACAATCCTCTTGAAGAAGTTCTGTCACTCAAGCTTTTGGGTCTCACTATCTGCCATGATCTTTCCTGGGAAATCCACATTTTCAAGCTGGCCTCCAAAGCCAGTCGCCGACTGGGCATCCTCCGTCGTGCAAAGTCCTTTCTGGGCTCTTCTGAGCTCCTCACCACATGCAATGTTTTCATCTGCAGCTCAATGGAATACTGTTCTCCCCTCTGGGCTGGTGCTCCTGCTTCACACCTAGCTCGGCTTCACGCGGTTGTAACCAAAGCTTTCAGAATCATTGGAATCTCCCGCGATGAAGCTGATTCTGAGGGCCTTTCTCTCTCTCACCGCAGGTAGGTAGGTGGTCTTTCTGTCTTCTACCGACTCCTCTCCGGCCTTGCTCCCCCTGCTCTTTCTGTGCTCTGTTACCCAAATATTCCTCCAGGTCGCACAAGATCTGTCTGCAAGCCTCTTCTGGTTAAAAAAAAAATCAAGACTGTCTGCTCACCTTCACTCTTTCAATCCTCTTTTCATAAAGAGGATTCCCACCTCTGGAACAAACTCCCACACCCCTTTCAATCCTTCTCCTCCCTCCAGGTCTTTAAAACAGCTGTTCATCACCATCTCTTATCTCCCCCATCCAAAACCTTGAACTTTTCTACCCCTGTTAAAACACCCCAAATCCACCTCTTTCAATTCCCAACTTATTTCCTGAAATTCCAAGTCGTGTTCATTTGCTTTTTTGGTGTACCCCTCCCTCCTCCCCCAGCTCTCCCCTGAACCCAGACTCGACGGCTTAAAGGTGAGTGTGCATACTCCGAAGCTATCTTTCCAGCCAGATAATCTCTCCCGTCTCCAAATTATATCGCATGAGGAAGAGTAACATCCCTCTCTCCCTCCACATCGAGGTCTTCACAAAGAGTCTATGTACATCACTCTTGGTCCTTTTCCACAATTTTTGAACACTTCCATTTGGAATTTCCCGCTCTACCATCAACCAAGGAGACTTGCATGACATACGAACACACCAGAGTTCCTTTCTCTGACTTACAGCATATGGATGATCATGAGACCAGGAACAAACCAACACACTCCATGGGTTTGAATCTATGTTTCTCGCATCATGACCCCTGGGTTCAGATGGGAACACCAAACAGGCCACTGTTGGTTATAATCGAGACATCTCTCATTTCTACCCGACGTTACTCTTCTTTCCCATATTTGTCTTTGTGCTCTTCTTTGTCATCGCTCAACTTTTCAAATGAAAATAACCCCTGAAATCAGATCACTTGTATAAAGTTTAGATTGTTGAGAAATAGACCCACAATGCCTGTCTGTCACCTGATTGTAGAACGATCTGCTGTGAATTGGTGCAAAATATATTAATTTAACCATTAATTGATAACCATCTCTAACTGATGTTAATCCAAATCCTCATCCACTGAAACTGGTTTGATGAAGCTTCTCCAATAATTTTAATTTGTTTTTTTCTCTGCAGGCAAACTTCCGTGGATACCAAGCGAGGAAGCATCTGATGAAACGCCGCGATGAACACGGAATTGTTACTTTTCAGTACGAACCAGCGGATTACAAAGTTACAAACCACGTGGATTCCTCCCAATCAAGTTCTCGGAGCTCTCAGGGATATTCCAGCAAGCCGAGCTCTCGCACTCCATGTTTCAGTCCCAAATATGATCGAGACTCGGCTCTTGAGGAACAACGCCGAGTGCAGCTGGGTAAACTTATTCGACCTCGATTGGGTCATGACGGTGGCACCACATCACGTGATACAAGTTTGAAAACCACCAAGACAACATCTGCACGTTATTATGATGTGGTGTTTTTCCATGGACTTGACAGAAGTGGGATGAATGGTCACCTCCTGGTTGACCCTGCCAAGGAAGAGGCGGTCGTCACCATCCAAGCAGGTTACAGAAGGTACCGAGCCAGGAATGATTTCAGAAAGAAGCGGAAAAGCGCAACAACTATCCAGGTGAGAAAGAAGGTTTTAGAAACATTTTAAACAATCTCTTGTGGCGGACACAAAAGCCCACTGGCGTGGTGACATCATTCCGCGCACCAAGTGGGCGGTGGCCACGCACCAGGGGTAGGCGTGGCCTCATTATATACACCGGGCGCCCAGCCCGGGACAGTACAGTGTTACAGTGTAGTCTTACAATAAAGACGTTTATATGTTACCGCTTGTCCGCTTCCTCCTTGCTCACAAGCAGCGCGCGTAACGCCGCGCTTTACTGGTGACCCTCGACGTTGGATCTGCTGGAGCGATCCTTCCACACGCGACGCCATCGCCATGGCCGACTTCGTCAAACTTCCGGAATTTTGGGAGGCTCAGGCCGAAGTCTGGTTCGTCCAGGCCGAAGCCCAATTTCAGCTTCGGCGCCTCACCGGCGATGACACGCGCTATTGCCACGTCGTCGCCTCCCTCGGGCCCGGCACGGCCGCTCGAGTTGTGTCCGTCCTTCGCCACCCACCGAACGGCCACAAGTACGAGGCACTCAAGCGGCTACTCCTAGCCACGTTCGGCCTTACGGACGACGCACGGGCCGACCGCCTCCTGGATCTCCCCGAGCTCGGTGAGACGCGCCCGTCGGTCCGAATGGACCATATGCTGTCACTGTTGGGCGACGAAGCCCCCGGTTCGCTATTCCGGGCGCTTTTCCGGCGCCAACTTCCAGCGCAGGTCCGCCTCGCGTTGGCCGGGACCGAGCTAACGGAACCCCGAGCATTGGCGGCCGAGGCGGACAGGTACTTCGCCGCTTCGGACATGCGGGCGAGCGTCGGCGTGGCCGTCACGGCCCTCGACGCTGATGTTCAGCAGCATGTTCCACAGCATCAGCTTCTACAGCACGCTGATGTTCAGCAGCATGCTGATACGCACCTCGTGAACGCCGCCACGCCCCGCCCACCGCCGCGGCGAAAACCGCCACCGCGGGGAAACCCGCCAACTCCACCGGCCTGGCGGAGCCAGCCGCGCTCCTCCAGCTCCACCACCTGGTGCTGGTTCCATGCCAAGTTCGGCCACGAAGCTCGGCGGTGTCATCCGCCGTGCTCCTTCAACGGGTCGGGAAACGCCCGGGCCGGCGCTCAATAGTGGCGATGAGCGCCGGCCATTCGAACAGCCTGCTGTTCATAACGGACACCTTCTCCAGGCGCCGTTACCTGTGCGACACGGGAGCGCAGGTGAGTGTCATTCCCGCCGGCACGTCAGACAAGCACGCCGTGGGTGGGGGCCCCGCGCTGCTTGCCGCGAACGGGACGCCCATCCGTACGTACGGAAAACGCTGCCTCTCTCTGCGGTTTGGAGGGCAGGTTTTCCGATGGACGTTCGTCACCGCCGACGTGCCCATGGCACTGCTTGGCGCGGACTTCCTGTGCGCTAATGGGCTCCTGGTCGACGTCAAGCGCAGACGGCTTGTCCAGGCCGAGACGTTCAGCTCGCTCGCTTGTGCGTTGCCCAGCTCAACGAGCGGCTTGCCAAGCGGCTTGCCGAACGATTCGGTTCCGGCCACGTTGGTCTGTACGCTTCCGGCAGCGGACGCATTCACCCGCCTCCTCGCCGGCTTCCCGGCCCTCACGCGGCCCACCTTCTCGGCGGGGGCCGTCAAGCACGGGGTGGCCCATCACATCCCCACCGTCGGGCCACCGGTCTACGCCCGGGCACGCCGCCTCGAGCCGACGAAGCTGGCGGTGGCAAAAGCGGAGTTCGCTACCCTGGAGCGACTCGGCATCGTTCGGCGCTCAGAGAGCGCTTGGGCGTCGCCGCTGCACATCGTGCCGAAGCCCGGCGGGGGATGGCGACCGTGCGGGGACTATCGCCGTCTCAATGACGCCACGACTCCCGACCGCTACCCCGTCCCCCACATTCAGGACTTTTCCGCCCGTTTGGCGGGCAGGTCCTTCTTCTCGAAGGTGGACCTCATACGCGGCTACCATCAGGTCCCCGTCAGGCCGGAGGACGTCCCGAAGACGGCGGTCATCACGCCATTCGGACTCTTCGAGTTCTTGCGCATGCCCTTCGGTCTGAAGAATGCGGCTCAGGCGTTCCAGCGACTGATGGACAGCGTCCTGCGCGACTTGGATTTTGTCTACGTTTACCTGGACGATATCCTCGTCGCCAGCGCGTCCCGCGAAGAGCACCTACGCCACCTCCGCACGCTCTTCGAACGCCTGGGCCAGCATGGCCTGATTGTGAACCCCGCAAAGTGCCGGTTCGGTGCCGCCACAATCGATTTTCTGGGGCACCGTGTCACCAGGCACGGAGCCGTCCCCCTACCGGCCAAGGTGGAGGCGGTGAAGGGGTTTCCGCGCCCCCGCACGATCAGAGGGCTGCAGGAGTTCCTGGGCATGGTGAACTTTTACCATCGGTTCCTGCCCCGTATCGCCCAGCTCCTGCGCCCCCTGCACGAAGCTCTCCGAGGTAAGCCGGGCAAAGGCGACGTTACCTGGACCGAGCAGATGGACACGGCGTTCACGGGCGCGAAGCTCGCCTTGGCTAACGCCACCATGCTCGCGCACCCGGCGCCCGATGCACCGATCGCCCTCACCACCGATGCCTCGGACTACGCGGTGGGCGCAGTGCATGAGCAATGGGTGCGTGGAGCTTGGCAACCGCTGGCGTTCTTTAGCCGGCAGCTTCGCCCGCCCGAACGCCGTTACAGTACCTTCGACCGCGAGTTGCTCGGACTTCACTTGGCGGTCAGGCACTTCCGCCATCTGCTCGAGGGCCGGGCGTTCACTGCCTTCGTCGACCACAAGCCGCTGATCTTTGCGATGGGCAAAGTCACCGAGCCGTGGTCGGCCCGGCAGCAGCGTCACCTCTCGGCCGTGTCCGAATACACGACGGACATCCAGCACGTCGCGGGGAAGGACAACCCGGTGGCGGATTGCCTTTCCCGGGCCGTCGCCCACGCAGTCCACCTCGGCATCGACTATGCCCGGATGGCAGCGGACCAGGCCGCTGACCCCGACGTCCAGGCCTTGCGGACCGCCGTCACGGGCCTCCGCGTCACCGAGGTGCCGTTTGACGGCGCGGGCGCGGCCCTCTTGTGCGACGTCTCCCTCGGGCGTCCTCGCCCCATCGTGCCCGCGGGCTGGCAGCGCCAGGTGTTTGACGCCATCCACGGCCTGTCCCACCCGGGCGCGAGGGCCTCCCAAAGGCTGATCGCCGACAAGTTCGTCTGGCATGGCCTCCGGAAGGCCGTCCGCGGCTGGGCCAGGACGTGCCTCGCGTGCCAGCGCGCCAAGGTGCACCGGCACACCCAGGCCCCGTTGGCCCCGTTCACGGTGCCGGAACGCCGGTTTGACCACGTCCACGTGGACCTGGTGGGACCTCTGCCCCCCTCGCGGGGTTTCACCTACGTCCTCACCATGGTGGACCGCACCACCCGGTGGCCGGAGGCCGTGCCCTTGGCGTCGACAACGGCGGCCGATGTCGCGCAGGCTTTCATCGCCACCTGGGTCGCCCGGTTCGGCGCCCCCTCAGACATCTCATCCGACCGCGGCCCCCAGTTCACCTCGGAGCTCTGGGGGGCGGTTGCGCAGGGGCTCGGGGTCCGGCTGCACCGAACCACGGCCTACCATCCCCAGGCTAACGGCCTGTGTGAGCGATTTCACCGCTCATTGAAGGCCGCGCTCCGGGCCACCCTCCGCGACGGCGGCTGGGTCGACAGGCTCCCCTGGGTCCTGCTGGGCCTCCGGACGGCGCCCAAGGAGGACCTGCGCGCATCCGCGGCGGAATTGGTCTTCGGGCAACCGCTGCGGGTGCCGGGCGAGTTCCTCCCCGACTCCACGGCACCATGGTCCGCGGCACAGCAGCGCTCCGCTCTACAAGAGACCGCCCAGAGGTTCGCCCCGGTGCCAACGGCATGCCACGGGCACCCACCGACGCACGTCGCCCCGGAGCTTCGCACGGCGGAGTACGTCTTCGTCCGCCACGATGCCCATCGGACACCACTGCGGCCCCCGTACGACGGGCCTTTCCGCGTGCTGGAGACCGGGGCGAAGCACTTCACCCTGGACATCGGCGGTACTCCTGACCGCGTTTCGGTAGACCGCCTCAAGCCGGCCCACCTCGATGTGGACCATCCACCGCCAGTGGCCCGACCCCCACGTCGGGGCCGCCCTCCTGCGGGCGGACCCCCGGCACCGCCCAGCCCCGCCGCCACGCCGCCCCCCGGTCCTGCACCCATCCCAGGGGCAGCCAGGGGCATCCCACCTGGCATCCCTGCACCCCGGACGCCGCCGATCGCCAGGGGGCGCTTCGGCCGGGTCATTCGTCTGCCCCGCAAACTGGCCCTCCAGGTGCGCGGGAATTCTGGGGGGGCGCGTGTGGCGGACACAAAAGCCCACTGGCGTGGTGACATCATTCCGCGCACCAAGTGGGCGGTGGCCACGCACCAGGGGTAGGCGTGGCCTCATTATATACACCGGGCGCCCAGCCCGGGACAGTACAGTGTTACAGTGTAGTCTTACAATAAAGACGTTTATATGTTACCGCTTGTCCGCTTCCTCCTTGCTCACAAGCAGCGCGCGTAACGCCGCGCTTTACTCTAAACTATGAAATAATCTGAAGTGCCGAAGATTTAAATTTTAGATTAACGACCCTGGTGTTCTCACTTGAGTCATTGTTCATGATTCCTCCACTTCAATCCCATAAAACATTCATCTCACCATTATTTACAGATATCCTTGTAATTTATATTTGAGCGAGCACAAAGGTAACCCTCCTTCCATCCCCTCTTCCCGTGTTCCCCTCCACCCTACTATCTTTGCTCCCCTCTCCTTCTTCTTCTCTCTCTTCCCCACCCAACATCTCCAACTTTCTCTCTCCACCACCCTCTCTCTTCCTCCACTCTCCCCCTTCCTTCCATCCCGATCTTAAACTATGTCAGTGACAGTGGACATTCCACATAATGTAAAATCTGACTTCAAGACCTCAATAATCCCCTCCTTCCCTCTCCCTCTAAATCCCCACACACACCTTCTCCTCTCCCCCTGCTATGCCTCCCCCTCCCACAAATTTCAAAGTGGTCCTATATACTACATTGCAACGACTTGGAAACCTTTTGTAATACTATAATTACAATATACAAATCGATATTAATCGATTATTATTAATATAGTATTACAAGAGGTGTCCAACTAGTTAAGACGTAACCCCCCACTATTTCTTCACCTCTCCCTCCCCCCCCCCCCCCCCCCACATCCCCCCGCCAGCTTTAACTCCTCCTCCCCCCCCCCCCTCCTTACTCCCAACCCTCCACTCACCTCTCCCCCTCCCTTCTCTTCCTCTCCCATCCTCTCACCTCTCCCCTTCCCACCTCTTTCCCCCTCCTTTCCCAATGGCTGGGAAGAGCTTTCATAGAGGTCCTATATCGTATGCATGCAATCCACGAAACAGCAGCAAGGACCCATTCATGTTTCCCCATATTAAAAAAACATTCATTATTTCCCCAGATTTCTCACAATTTCATTCAGAACACCTCAAGGTACCTCTGAAAATGCAAACATACGTCAAATGGACATTCCGAATAAGCAATCCCCAGTCTGAAAGCCACAAATCTATTTAATATTTAGTTATTTAAAATGAATTTTTTTGTCTAGAAACGTGTAATTTTGGCTGAGTTTCTTGGGATTTATTTTAGTCGAGTCTGAAACGATACCAGGGACAATCAAAAGTGATACCCCAAAAAAATTTAATCGCAAGACTAAATTGTGGGATAGTCCGAAAAGGTTTCGTTTTGTTCGGCCTCAAAGCACGGGAAATTTTAAACATTATTAAACTCAAAACCTGAAACTCCAAAAATACGCCACAAACCTTATTATTCTCAGGAAACATTCCTCTCTCCAAATATGCACATGTACACCCACCCACTTTATTATTTAATGACAGAAGATGCTTCAAATGCACACCAGAGGTCTATAGGTCATCAGATCTCTGCCAATCGACCAGAATGGTGGTGCATGTCCAATGGGCGGTGCTGCTTATGACGCTGTGGGAGAGGCGTGGCCTGTAGAATGGGCGGCACTTATGACCCACAGACACTAACTCGGCTTTATATATAAGATACACTCAAGACTTCCAATATTTACAGCATGCACGCAAAGCAAACCATGTGGAGTTTAGCAATTGGTGCAATGTCTGACCTGTCTACAAACGTTAGTTTATGATCGAGGAACAACTTAATCTAAAAGGAATGTTATATTTAGATCATGAATCGGAAAACAAACCTGTAGATTAGCAGTACTTTGGCTTGGAATTTGTCTGATCACACATGCGCAGAGAGGAGTGAGATCATTTTTACTCTGTCTGCTAGTCAGTCACTGAAACAAATTTTTAAATCATTCCAAACAGGAAACCTACTGTTTTTAAGGACGTCATAAATGACACAAACAACCGGCACAAAGAAAAATAACATGCTGTAACATCAACGGCTGTAAATTCCTGGAATTTTTTTATACAACCTTTAAAATCTTTCTTTTATTTCAATTGAATGATAGTGTTGCAGCCACAGGTTTCGGTTCTGCTTTGAGGGGGATCCTTTGTTCCCTCTGGACTTACTGTGCTTGAGGCGACCGATCACGAATAACTTTGTGTCAGGGCGGTTGCTCGGCAACCATGAATGTCAATTGGTCTCCCAAGTTACTCCAGGATACTCCGCCTGACAACAGTTTCCCTGAGTTAGGTGGTTTCCAATCGGGGGACATGCCCTCGGTTATGCACCAATCTTATTTTAATTAGATTTTATTTAGGCCGGCCGAGATTACCGCTGGTGCATATCGAACTTGGATACGAGCCAATTAATTGGGGAATTATAATCGCCGAGGCCAACCAATGTGCTAACAATGCTGAGTCAATGAAGGAAAAGACAAACACAGACAGATTGGTAATGAAGTTCAAAAGGAATTGGGGTTTATTATTTACAAACATAACTAATGATGTAAAAGGTGAAATGCGGGATCATGCAGGCAGGTAACTGAAGGACTTTAATGCTCAAATAGGCAATCAAGATTAATGTAAACCATAGACTGTAATTCAAAATGTACAAGCTGCAATCACAATAATTATTAGAGAGTGCAGCAATTTATACAGCAAAGTAAAATGGACAAGATGCAGAACTTAACCGTTGTCTTACGTACCGGCTATACACAAGGCCCTGGGTAACCAATCAGACATCCGCGGAAGGGAGAGAAGAACAGAAGAAGGAAGAAGAATGAGCGTTGTCGGCCTCTTTATCTTACCGGGTGGGAGCCGTCGTGCCTCCGCGACCCAAATGCTAAAGAAAGGGGTTGAAGGGGAAATACTGAAGTATCTAGGGTGTGTGAGCATGGAGGGTGCGGGGTGTGTGACTGGCATGCGTGTGGTCCATGCGTGCAAGAGAAACTGCAACGGGAAGGTGCGTTATCTGTGATTGTGCCATGAAAAGGACAGTTGGTGGACTGTGCCTTATTGAGCTCTTGACTTTCGCAGAACGATAAATAATAAAGCCAAGAAAAGAATATGTTCGAGAAATAGCCCACTGTGTGAGAATCTAAAAGAGAGTGTGTTTATCTTTAACTGATGATAATCCAAATCCTCATCCACTATGACTGGTTTGATGAAGCTTCTCCCATCATTTTAATCTGTCCTTTTCTCCACAGAAACTACCGTGGATACCAAACGAGGAAACATCCGATGAAAAGCCGCGATGAACACGGCATCGTTACTTTTCAGGACGAACCAGCGGATTACAAAGCTGCAAACCACGTGGATTCCTCTCGGTCAAGTTCTCGCAGCTCTCAGGGACGTTCCAGCCGGCAGAGCTCTCGCAGTCCACGTTTAAGTTCCAAATATGATTGAGACTCAGCTATTGAGAACCAGCGCAGAGTGCAGATGGGTAAACCTATTCGACCTCGTTTGGGTCATGATGGTGGCACCACATCATGTGATACAACTTTGAAAAACACCAAGAAAACATCTCCATGTTATGACGATGTGGTGGCCTCACGGGCTTGACAGAAGTGGGATGAATGGTCACTACCTGGTTGATCCTGCCAAGGAAGAGGCGTTTGTCACCATCCAAGCAGGTTACAGAGGGTACCTAGCCAGGAATGATTTCAGAAAGAAGCGGAAAAGTGCAACAACTATGCATGTGAGAAACAAGATTTTAGAAACATTTTAAACAATCTCTAAATTGCTTTTGTGCAATATGAATCCCACCGATCAGCAGCTGTGGCACGCAGAAGATTGCTGTCTGGTGTGTGGAAAGTTCTGTTGAAACTGCTGTCTCCATAATATGAGGTTTTATAAGTGTTGTCAATTCTTTTTTTAGCCTGAACAAGTACATGAATATAAATAAAGGTGAGAATGAATGTCTATTTCTATAAAATTTCATTTCTCCAAAATCTATAAGCTCCCCAGAGTTAGACACTTTATATATACTGTATATTTTTCAAGGAGTACACAAGACAATAAGACCTCCAGCTCACTGTACTTTTCTCTCTGCCTCTCGTGCACCTCCTCCATAATATATATATACTAGCAGAAGGACCCGGCATTGCCGGGCGGGGGAGGGGAGGAGAGGGGGGAGGGGAGGGGAACGGGGGGGAGGGGAGGAGAGGGGGGGAGGGGAGAAGAGGGGGGAGGGGAGAAGAGGGGGGAGGGGAGGAGAGGGGGGGAGGGGAGAAGAGGGGGGAGGGGGAGGAGGAGGGGGAGGGGAGGAGGAAGGGGGGAGGGGGAGGGTAGGGTGGCAGAAAGGGAGGGGGAAAAGGGAAGGGGAGGGGAGGAGAGGGGGGAGAGGAGAGGGGGGAGGGGAGAAGAGGGGGGAGGGGGAGGAGGGGAGGGGGAGGGGAGGGGGAGGGTAGGGTGGGGAAAAAGGGAGGGGGAGGGGGGAGGGGAGAAGAGGGGGAAGGGGAGAAGGAGGAGTGGAGGGGGAGGGGAGGGGAGGAGAGGGGGGAGGGGAGAAGAGGGGGGAGGGGAGGGGAGAAGAGGGGGGGGGAGGGGGGTGGAAGGGTGGAGAGGGGGAGGGGGAAAAGGGAGGGGGAGGGGGAAAAGGGAGGGGGAGGGGAGAAGGGGATGGGGTAGGGTGGAGGGAGAAGGGGATGGGGTAGGGTGGAGGGGGAAGGGGAGGGCCATTCAACAATGACGTTGCAGTTCTCATGGTCGGAGAGCAGCACAACAATCGCGACATCGTCCTGCATCTTCGCAACAGCACGAAGCGGATTTTGGAGACTCACTGATCCTGTGACGCCCTCCAGTACCGGCGTTGCCGGGCGGCGGAAGGGAGACCCGTACATTCCCAACCCGTACATTCGCCCTCTCGACTCAAGCTCACTCGGACAAAAGCCTCGCACAAATTACACCGTGAAGGCTATGGAATTATTCCTCTTATCTATCATAAAGGAATGAAACCACTCTTGCTGTTCACTTTTGTTCGGTTTTATTAAACTTTAGGGGAAGGGAAATAACGAATAGATTCACTTTATGAAATAACTAATCCACTAACTAAACTCGACGAAGTCTCGTCCAGCCGGTCGGAGCATGGCCCAATCTTCTCCTTTCCCAGATCCTCCTTCGTTCCTTTGTCCAGCGCAACTCCGTGTCTCTCGTTCTCCTCGAATAAGCTCCTTTTATCTAGAAATTCAGTTCTCCTGGTGTTCGAACTGAATTTCCTTATTCGGGCAAGGAATGTCAGAAGTCCGCACCGAGCTGGGCCGAGACAGCGGCCCAGACGGGTCTGGTCTGGTCTGTGTCAAACCGAACTACTAAGAGCCATTCCAGACAGTTATTATCTGTTGAAGATACAAAACACCTTTATCTATCTTTTGTAGGTCACTTTCTGACCTCTGTACGCAAGCTCTTTCCTCCTCCAAATTCCATCTCTCCAAGAGTTTATACAAAACAGACATTTGGATAAAGGAATCAGAAACACCTACACAGAGATATATTAAATAATATATATTCCTCCACAAGGCCCAATGGCCATGTCTATGCCACAAATCAAGTACGTGAGGGAGTCGGCCGCACTGAATTGAAAATATATAGAACGCTCATACTCCGTGAAAAGTGAAGCCGCCGTGTCGCCATCTTGGTTAGCACGACTCGACCAACTCGCTTCGTGGCGGCGGGGATGGAACATCACGTGATCGCTCTGAGCGAATCAGCGTGCTGCTCTGCCACCGGTCAGATTCCGTGTATAATATTCCTCGCTGAAATGCGCTGAGGTACAAATATGGTAAAAAAAATATTATGAAATAATTTTTTTTAGGTCGGCCATGTTCTTCCCAGGCTCAATGGCCATGTCTATGCCAAATATCAAGCACGTGAGCCTCTCCGTTTAGGAGTCTATCGGTAACATTACACACACACACACAAACTGTGTTTTATATATATAGATTATATATCTGTGCTGTGTGTACTCTGTGTACACACCTCCCGGTGTGTACCCCGGTTTAGAATAGGTACACCGTATCCCTGCGCATCGTAAGAGTCGACTAAGGGTTGGCGCCAGGAAGGGCATCCGGCCATAAAAAAAACATTGCCTCAAACAGGGAACCATGATTGTAATGGGGCCCGCAAGGCTAACCCCTGCTCCAGCGGGGAAAATGGCCTTAAAACGATCATTCATTCATTCATTCATTTTCTAAACTATGAAATAATGTGGTGACTGTGGTGAAGATTTAAATTTTGGATTAACCACCCTGGTGTTCTCACCTGAGTCATTGTTCATGATTCCTCCAGTTCAATCCCATAAAACATATTCAACTTTCCATTTGTGACAGATATCCTTGTAAATTGTATGAAAGTTCATTCATGCTTTCTAATATCCACATTCTATAATTTATGATGAGCGAAGTGTCGTCAGATACTCCCTCCCTGAATGTAGGCCGACATCCTTCTCAGTATTTTTTGTCCTTTTTTTGAGTTTTTCCATTTGAAATTTATTCTCGATGATGAGGGGTTGGGAACGCCAAGATTATTAATTTATGATTCGAAGTCGAATATAAACGTTGAGCGGTGGATCTGGAACTTCTAAACTAAAGATGAAAGCACAATATTTGTCATATACTTGTAGCTGCACTCATGTGTACATCGTTGGTAACAAAGCTAATTTGAGTTATCATGTTACGTTGGCATCCGTAGCTGCACTCATGTGTACATCGTTGGTAACAAAGCTAATTTGAGTTATCATCATGTTACGTTGGCATCTTTACCTTCTGATATTGTCAATTTTGAGGTACGGCTAACACAGACCCTCTGAGACGCAGTTATTAGACCTCCGCGAATGACCAAACCATCTCCGAATTCCCATTGTGTTCAACAGATTATAGTGATATATATATACTGCATTTAATTAACCATTTAGAATCCCCAAAAGATGATTCAAATAAAACCTAGATTGGAGGTTGCTCGTGCGGGAAGGCAGAAGGTGGGAAAACGTTTGTTACAAATAATGGTTTACTTAAAATAAATTTGTGAGACAGACAGGGGAGCGGAGTGGGGTAGCTAAGAACAGAAGAAAGAAGCGGAGTGAGGGAGACAGGAGTGAGAGAGGGAGCGGAGTGGGGTAGATAAGAACAGAAGAAAGAAGCGGAGTGAGGGAGACAGGAGTGAGAGAGGGAGCGGAGTGGGGTAGCTAAGAACAGAAGAAAGAAGCGGAGTGAGGGAGACAGGAGTGAGAGAGGGAGCGGAGTGGGGTAGATAAGAACAGAAGAAAGAAGCGGAGTGAGGGAGACAGGAGTGAGAGAGGGAGCGGAGTGGGGTAGATAAGAACAGAAGAAAGAAGCGGAGTGAGGGAGACAGGAGTGAGAGAGGGAGCGGAGTGGGGTAGATAAGAACAGAAGAAAGAAGCGGAATGAGGGAGACAGGAGTGAGAGAGGGAGCGGAGTGGGGTAGATAAGAACAGAAGAAAGAAGCGGAGTGAGGGAGACAGGAGTGAGAGAGGGAGCGGAGTGGGGTAGATAAGAACAGAAGAAAGAAGCGGAGTGAGGGAGACAGGAGTGAGAGAGGGAGCGGAGTGGGGTAGATAAGAACAGAAGAAAGAAGCGGAGTGAGGGAGACAGGAGTGAGAGAGGGAGCGGAGTGGGGTAGATAAGAACAGAAGAAAGAAGCGGAGTGAGGGAGACAGGAGTGAGAGAGGGAGCGGAGTGGGGTAGATAAGAACAGAAGAAAGAAGCGGAGTGAGGGATACAGGAGTGAGAGAGGGAGCGGAGTGATGGAGACAGGAGTGAGAGAGGAAGCGGCGTGAGGGAGACAGGAGTGAGGGAGACAGGAGTGAGAGAGGAAGCGGAGTGAGGGAGACAGGAGTGAGGGAGACAGGAGTGAGGGAGACAGGAGTGAGGGAGGGAGAGGAGTGAGGGAGACAGGAGTGAGAGACGGAGAGGAGTGACGAGTGAGAGGGGGAGAGGAGTGGGGGAGACGGGGGGGGGTTGTGCTGGAGAAAGGTGAGTGGTGAAGGGACAAGGAAGTTTTGGGGGGGGTAGTGGGGGAGAGAGAGGAGGGACAGGGAGCTGGAAGAGAGTGAGGGAGGGAGAGGAATTGTGTGGAAGGGACAAGGGGATAGGGGGGGGGAGAGGGGAGTGGGGGAGAGAGAGCAGAGAGAGCAGGGAGAGAAGTGGGGGAGACAGGGGAGTGGCACAGGCAGGGTGGAGAGAGGGGAGTGGTGTGGAGAGAGATGTGGGGGAGGTAGAGGAGTGGGGGAGACAGCGGAATGGCAGTGACAGTGGGGGAGAAGGGAGTGTTGTTAGAGGGGAGTGGTGAAGGGACAGGCGAGTGGTGAAGGGACAGGCGAGTGGTGAAGGGACAGGCGAGTGGTGATGGGACAGGGGAGTGGGGGGAAAGAGGAGTGGGTAGAGGGAGGAGTGGGTGGTTAGAGGATGGACAGGGGAGTGGGGCAGGAGGAGTGAGGAGGAGGAGAGAAGTGGAGGGAGAGAGAGGAGGAGGAGGATAATTTTGCTTTTCCCGTAACTTGGGATGGGTACTCTTCCCATTGAACACACACACACACACACACACATATATATATAACCTCAGAAGCCTCAAGGGGTTTTCGACTCTTTGTGGATAGAAATTTCAAAAGGTGCGACCTTTCTGACGGTATGATCATACACCCACTCGAGAAATACACACACTGATGCCACAGTTTGTGGTTTTTTAGTATGTGATGTCTGCCAAACCATTCAGTATTATAAGCCTTTGTTTTACAGAGTTTTGTTTTGTTTTTATTGAGTGGGAAATTAATTAGACAGTTATTTCCGAATTGGTGTCAGAACAGTTACTTCATTATTTCCCAGATTAGCACTGTTGGGATCGTTTGTCTCATAGATCCCATCTGTCCTTCCCTCTCCCTGTCCACGAAAGCCATTGTGTTTTCATCGATTACATGTCCTGTTATTTCCTCTATTCATGCCCGTATTTAATTAATTACACATCGTGCAATGATACACAAGGCCTCAAGCCTGGAGGAGGGCTTTGGCATGTGATATCGTAGCCCAGGAGGTGTCCCCTGGTTGGTTGCAAGGGACTATGTGCTGTGGTCACAAGAGCTCTAATCACCAGACAAGGTCACCTAACATGCCTTTATCAGCCCCACCACAATCGCTTCTTCACCAGTCGTCGAGGTTCCTCTGGGGGAGTAGTCGAGGCTCCTCTGGAGAAGTAGTCGAGGCTCCTCTGGGGGAGTAGTCGAGGCTCCTCTGGGGAAGTAGTCGAGGCTCCTCTGGGGGAGTAGTCGAGGCTCCTCTGGGGGAGTAGTCGAGGTTCCCCTGGGGGGACATCAGGTCTGGATTCTGTGTTGGCCTGGCTTATCAACCAGGTCTGGTCCCACATGTCCAACCATTGCATATCGCCGACGCTGGCGATGCTGTCTGCGTCCCTTGGAGCTGTGTGTGGTTTTACGTGGTGAAGCTCGAGGGAGTTCCTTCCAACAACAACAACAACAACATGCATTTTAAGGCCATTTTCCCTGCTAGAGCGGGGGTTAGCCTTGCGGTCTCCATGACAATCTTCTCCATTTTGCCCTATTTTCTGCATCTCTCCTTGTTAACCCCCTTGCCCGCATTTCTTCTTCCACCATATTTAGCCAAGTTTTTCTCGGTCTTCCCTGTCCTCTACTTCCTTCTACATTCATTTCCATCACTCTTCTCAACCAGTCACTTTCATCCTTCCTCAACACTTGACCAAACCATCTCAACCTGTTCCTCTTCACAGCATCAATCACAGGCCCTATTCCCATCATCTTTAACAATTCATCATTTGTCTTCCTCTCTCTCAACGATACTCCACACATCCACCGAACCATTCGCATTTCCACCCTTTCCAGCCTTCGTTGCTGCTCAACATTCATGACCCATGTCTCGCTCCCATAAATCATAACACTTCTCACACATGCAGCATACACCTTTCCCTTCAGCTTCAACAACACTCCCCTCCTCGTCAGCACGCCACTCAGTTCCCGAAACTTCTTCCATGCACATCTCACTCCAGCAACCGTTGCCAAGTCTGATCCACCTTCTCCATTCAGCATGTCTCCGAGGTAGCAAAATGTTTTCACACCTTCCAGCTTCATGCCGTCTTCAAGCTCCAAGTCAACATTTCCTCCATCTGCAGCTCCCTCTGTGCACACCTTACATTTGAATGTAGCTGCCACACTGGTTAATGACCTTCTCAGACCACTGCATTTTTGATGATGGCTTGATCTCTGATCATCAATTTGGTTTCAGACCAGGTCACTCTACTCTGGACATGCTGCTTCTGCTGTCTCAACAATGGATGGAGGTCCTGAATGCCAAACAGGAAATCAGAGCTGTCTCCCTTGACATATCAAGGGCCTTTGATACGGTCTGGCACCCAGCTCTGCTCACCAAACTCTCCTCCTATGGTATCCATGGAAATCTCCATGCATGGCTTGCGGACTTCCCCTCTGGTCGTAGTCAACGTGTGGCCCTGAATGGATTTCTCTCATCTCCCCTTCCTGTTCAGGCTGGAGTTCCCCAAGGAAGTGTGCTGGGCCCTGTGCTTTTTCTGGTCTTTATCAATGATCTCTCTGACTCTCTGGAAAATCCTCTCTATCTCTTTGCTGATGACTCCACTCTCTGCCGCTCCATTCCTCTTCCCTCAGATAGGCAGTCTGCAGCCTCCTCACTCTCTGAAGACCTGGACAAAATCACAGACTGGTCAAACAAGTGGAACATGTCTTTCAATCCTGCCAAATCTCACTCTCTTACTATGTCTCTCCGAAAAGATCGACTGGACAACCCTCCCATCTACTTTCTCAACAATCCTCTCCAAGAAGTTCTGTCACTCAAGCTTTTGGGTCTCACTATCTGCCATGATCTTTCTTGGGAAAACCACATTTCCAAGCTGGCCTCCAAAGCCAGTCGCCGACTGGGCATCCTCCGTCGTGCGAAGTCCTTCCTCGGCATACCTGAGCTCCTCACCACATACAAGGCTTTCATCCGCAGCTCAATGGAATACTGTTCTCCCCTATGGGCTGGTGCTCCTGCCTCACACCTGGCTCGGCTTCACGCTGTTGAATCCAAAGCTTTCAAAATCATTGGAATCTCCCGCGATGAAGCTATCTCTGAGGGCCTTTCACTCACTCACCGCAGGCAGGTAGGTGGTCTTTCTGTCTTCTACCGACTCCTCTCCGGCCTTGCTCCCCCAGCTCTCTCCGTGCTCTGTCCCCCAAATATTCCTACAGGTCGCACAAGATCTGCCAGCAACCCTCTGATGGTTAAACTGCCGAAATCTCGGCTCTCTGCTCACCTTCACTCTTTCATTCCTCTTTTCTCCCGCCTGTGGAACAAACTCCCACACTCACTTCAATCCCTCTCCTCCCTCCAGGTCTTTAAAACAGCTGTTCACCACCATCTCTTATCTTCCCCCATCCATAACCTTGATCTTTTCTACCCCCACTAATTCAACCCAGATCCACCTTGTTTGAAATTCCAACTTATTTCCTGGAAATCCTGGCAGTGTCCATATGTTTATACCTCTCCCACCCCCCCCCCCCCCTTCACATGCCTCCCCCCCTTCACATGCCTCCCCCCTTCACATGCCTCCCCCCCAAAGCCCTCTCCCTCCCACAGATCTCTCGATGTCTCCATGTCTCTCGGTCCCTGCTCTCAAATGTTGTGTTTGTGTCCTTCCCCCTCTCTCCCCATCTTGTCTACCGCTCCCGATGTTATTTGTTTTATGTGTCTGTTTGTCTTTCTGTGTGATTAATTTTCGCTCTTTCACGAGCCTCGATCTTGTATACAAAAAAAAAAAAAAAAAAAAAAAAAAAAAAACCCACTCAGCGCACATTGTACATTGAATGGAGTTGACTGTGACACCCTTCCTGCACACAGCACATGGCCACTTCCCTGTTCTTTCCACCTGACCACATGCTTTACCACTTGCCATCACCTTCGTCTTTCCGATATTCACCTTCAGATCTTTTGTCTCCATACATTCCTTCCACTTGTTCATTTTTTCGTTCAGTCCATCCATCCTTTCCGCAATCAACACCAGATCATCTGCATACAACAACTCCCATGGTAAACCCTCCTTTACGTTCTGAGCCAGCACCTCCATGACAGCTACAAATAGTAGACTTAGTACCGACCCCTGATGCACTCCCACCTTCACCTCAAACTCACCACTGTTCCCGTCGTTCGTCCTTACAGCTGTGCGCGCTCTTTTTTACATTGTCATCACGACTCTGATCAACCAACCATTCCTCCACTCCTAACTTCCTCAATGCTCATGTCACTACTTCACGTGGAACCCTATCAAATGCTTTCTCCAGATCAACAAACCCAAGAAAGAACTTCTTCCACTTCTCCATGTACTTCTCCTGCAACTGCCTCACAATAAAGAGCGTGTCTGTCGTTCCTCTTCCTGAAGTTCCTTACGCTGTATCATTTTTGTTTGATTGGGTCACTTCTCCATTTCATTATCGATTAAATCTGTATTTTTCCTTATTTCTGTGGCCGGTGTGTACCCCGGTTTAGAATAGGTACACCTTATCCCTGCGTGTCGTTAGAGGTGACTAAAAAGGGTTGGCGTCAGGAAGGGCATCCGGCCAGAAAAACATTGCCTCAAAAAGAGAACAATGACAATATTACAACTATATATGGGCAGGGTACAGCCCGAAGTACCCGTGAGGGACCCCACTCCCTCTCGTCAAAACTCAAGGTGGGGAACCCGATCGAAGCAAGGGTGGAAATCACTCCATTTATGACGACGAAACGTCTGATGCCCGAAGTGGAGATCGGTTTCTGAGGTTTGGGAAATGGAATGTAGGAATAATGACAGGGAGATCAGGAGAAGTGGTGGAAGTATTGGTCAGAAGAAGAGTGGACATATGTTGTGTGCAAGAGATGAGATGGAAGGGAAGTGGTGTGAGAATGGTGAAGGGTAGGCAGGGACAGAAATACAAGTTTGTGTGGCAAGGGTGCCCGGAGGGCGTGCATGGTGTTGGTGTCCTGTTTTCTGAGGAGTTTGTAGACAGTGTGGTGAGTGTGACTGGAGTGAGTGATAGGTTGATGATGGTGAAAATGATGATTGGAAAGCTCTTGGTGAACGTCATCTCGGGATATGCTCCGCAGGTTGGTCAGAGCGATGAAGAGAAGGACAAGTTCTGGTGTGCAATAGAGAAGCTGATGGAAAACGTGAAAGATGAGGAAGTTGTTGTGGTAGGAGGAGACCTAAATGGACATGTGGGAAGGAGTATGGACGGTTTTGAAGAGGTTCATGTGGGTTACGGATATGGTGTGAGAAATGGAGAAGGTGAAAGGATTTTGGAGTTTGCTGATGGAGCTGATTTGTTGATTTGTAATACTCAGTTCCAGAAAGAGGATAATAAGCTTGTTACATACACGTCAGGTGGGTCGACGAGAACCGTTGACTACCTAATGGTGCGTAGGCGAGATAGGGGGTACCTCCGGGACACAAAGGTGATCCCGGGGGAGGAGGCTGTTTCACAGCACCACTTGGTTGTCTGTGACATGAGGGTGAAAGGTGCGTGGAGGGCTTGGTGGGTGAAGTACCAACCGAGAATGAAGGTGTGGAGGTTTGAAAGAGGTGAGGGTAAGGGAGGCATTAAAAGAGAGGCTGAGTAGGGTCGAGGATGATGTGTTTGAGCTTGAAAGTGGTTGGATGTCAATGAAAGATAGTGTCGCGCGACTCCGGTTAACAGCAGAACGTCGCGGATCGCCTGAACGGATTTAATTGAGGCAACGGCCAAACACGGATTTAACTATGGACGCAGGAGGAAGAAGGAAAATGGAAGGCTGCGGTAAAAGCACTGACCTTGGTGAAACGACGGCAGCTTCGATCCTGCAGGGAAATTAATTCAAACGAACGACCAAAGTAAAATGTACAAAAATAGAGATTTATTCCACGGAACCCGATACGAAGAACGCGACAGTAATAAAATTAACGAAATCGGGATCCCACGCACCAAACCTCAAATACAAACGAGGGACAAGAATCACCAAAAGAAGACCGTTCGTTATGTTTGGGGGAGATGGGTAATGGCCTTATCTGGTCCTGTCGTCTTGTCTTTGGCTGCCGTCCAACACGGCTCCGTTCGGCCCCGATGCACCCACGAGGTCCCCCGCTCCAACACCACAGCACCGAGCACCGCTCCAAGCACAAGCACCGTATGTCCAAACACCAAGAGAGCAACTCAACTACTCCGAAAATGGCGCTCGGCGCTCCCTTAAATAACCTCTTCGGTGACTTCAGCCTTGGCGCGCAACCAACCAATCATTGTCCTCCACTGTCTCGTTGGCTCGCTCAGGCCCACTCCTACCGCGCCACCCCAACACTCGTTCCCTGCTCCGTGGTCATAGCGCGTGGCACTCGATGTGGCTCCGGGATTGTCGGAGGTGTAGGCGGCGGCCATCATCGGCGGTGCCCCGGCCTGGTTCTTTGCCTGTTCGTCTTCCAAAGTCACTGTCAGGGAAGGGAGTTACTTAATGTTGCAATAAATATCCTACCTAAGTGTCTACAGGTGTGCAGTGCCATACGGGACAAAGGTTTGGCTGACCAGGTGAGACATACAGGGGCTTTATTCTTTAATCCCTATTCTATTTAACACACGAACATCCTGATATGCTCACAGATATACTCTTAACCGACAAAACGCCTACACGTGAAACTTATTTCAAGGTCAGATTCCTTAACGTGACAGACGAAGCACTTTACCTCCACAGATCTATCTGGCTCTACATATCATTACCCGACCGACATAACATTAGTCTGTTGGGAGCCGCTGGTGAGGTATGTGGCTGGACAAAAGGACCACCGAGGCACTCGGAAACATGGTGGTGGGATGATGAAGTTGGAAAGAGGATTGACGAGAAGAGGAAGAAGTTCAAGGAGTGGCAGAAGGCGAAGGGTACGGGGGCAGAAAAAGCAGAGCATGAAAGTTTTAAGGCAGCCAAGAAGGCTGCAGGAGGCAAAGGCGCAGGAGGCATGGAGGTAAATGTTCGGAGAACGCTTGGATTCGGAAGAGGGTCAGAGAGCGGTGTTCAGGATTGCAAAGCAGATAGTGAAAGAGAGGTGTAATGTGATGGGGGTGAGGTGCTTGAAGGATGAAGTGGGACAAATCGTTGTGGACACAACAACAACAACAACAACAACAACATGCATTTTAAGGCATTTTCCCTGCTAGAGCAGGGGTTTAGCCTTGCAGTCCCCATGACAATCTTGTCCATTTTGCCATATTTTCTGCATCTCCCCTTGTTAACCCCCTTGCCCGCATTTCTTCTTCCACCATCTTTAGCCAGATGTTGTTGCGTTGTGGACCCAGATGGAATTAAAGGAAGATGGAAGAGATATATGGAAATGCTGTTGAATGCAGAGAATGAATGGGATGGCAACATAGAGAGTAACCCAGTTTTAGGACCGGCAGAGAAGATAACTGCGAAGGAAGTTGAGGAAGCGATAAAAGCAATGAATGAATGATCGTTTTAAGGCCATTTTCCCCGCTAGAGCGGGGGTTAGCCTTGCGGGCGCCATGACAATCATGGTTCCCTGTTTGAGGCAATGTTTTTAAGCGATAAAAGACGGCGATAAAAGCAATGAAGAGTAGAAAAGCGGGAGGGCCGACGGGAGTTGTGGGAGATATGTTGAAGGCAGCAGGAAGTTGGGGTGTGAAGAGAATGACAGAGATCTGTAATCTGGTGGTGAAAGAAGGCCGCATTCCAGTGCATTGGGAACTGCGTACCCTCGTCCCTCTATACAAGGGGAAAGGTGACCCTCTGGAGTGTGGCTCGTACCGAGCGATAAAGTTATTGGAGCATGGAATGAAGGTATTGGAAAGGGTGTTGGAGAGGAGGATAAGGAAGAAGGTGAAGATCGACGAAATGCAGTTTGGATTCATGCCAGGAAGAGGAACGACAGACGCACTTTTTATTGTGAGGCAGTTGCAGGAGAAGTACATGTAGTCTAGTAGGAAGACTAGGTCCCCCTGCACCCCCCGGAGATATACTTCTAATCAGTGTTTCTAGATTGGAAAAAATGTGTAGAAAATGACTAGCTATGGCCCCAAGCTGAAAAAATGTCCCACATACCATTTTTATGCAAATTACTGCTGCCATTATCAAAAAAACGATTTTTGACATATCTCAGCCAATATTGCAGATAATTGAAAAATGAAGGTGTCTAGACCCATGTTTTGAAGGGCATAGATCATGATAGAACTATTCATAACATGATTACATGTGTCTATGGTATACTAGTATGCATATTAATGCTGTAATTACAAAATAATCAGTTTTACAAATGATAAGGATACGTTAATACTGCAGATAACTTAACATGGTACATAAGGGGTCTAAACCCAGGTATTTTCAAGGTTAAATGTCAACAAGATGCTCCTGAGTCTTGCATAGGGGCGGGACATTGGCAGTAACATTGGTACCACTCAACTTTTCTTCCCACCATTGACTTTGTATTGCGAGAGATTTTCACTTGCTTATTTAAAGGTTTCTCACCCAGCCCACGTAAAATCTACCAACTCCTGCTGTTAACTCCCAAACATATTTTTTTATGTTATCCAATCACAGTGCAGAAATGACAGACTAGAGATCCAAATTAGTGCTGCTATAGCTGCCATTTTACATTTCCATCCATGTAACATGCGCGCTCGCGCGCTCGTATCAATTGGTAATGTCGCGCGCTCGTATCAATTGGTAACGTTGATGTTATTGAATACCTCAGTTGAAAGTTCAGTCTTCCATTCCATCTGTGTGTTGTTCTTGGTATTCATCCTCCAATCTAGCCAGGTAAGATGCTAACTATAATGTTACTCACACTCTTGACTTCAGTTTCTTTATGAAATCATAAACAGGCAGAATAACAGCTGAGCCAGCTAGCACCATGTTAGCTAACGTTAAAGCTAGCCTCATCTATGTACAGTATGTTCCTAATGTCGGTGTAACTTAAACTTTTGTTAATGCCAAACATGAGACATATCTGTTGACTTCTGTATATGAATTGAACCAGAAAGAGGCACGACAGCTGAGCTAGCTACAGTAACTTAGCACAATGTTTCATTGGCCTAGATAGCTAACGTTAGTGTGGAAGAATTTAGATGTTTTAGCTATTAGCACTTTTGATGCCACTAAACATGGTTTAGTCAGCTAAAAAGTACCCTAGTGTAGAACATGACTCAGAACCTCTGTTACCTCACTGAAAACTCAGAGCCTCCTTTCACAGGCACTTTTAACATCATTCGTGATTTCTTATTTGTCATTTAACAGTGATGGTAGACATCGACAGCAAGCATGCCCAAAAGAAAACGGAGTGTAGAACCTGCAGCCCAAAGCTCTCCTCCTACATGCATCCTTCATGTACCATCCATGTCTGATCATGGGGATTTCACGCCCCTCCGTAAAATTAAAGGATCTGCTTCAGAAAAACTGCAACTGCTTCAAAAGATCCGGGATAGACGTCTCAACCAACCGCATGACTCCCCATGTCGTATGCAATCAGTATGTGATCAGATCCCGGCAACTCTTCCTGATGACCTAGAAAGAGTAGGATATCACAGCAAGTGTTATAAGCACTTTGTCCGCCACTTTCATCGTCTGGGAGATGATACAGAACCAGGGCCATCAACCTCATCATGGCATCACTCTCCTCGTAAACCAGGAGGTTCTGCTGAACCCATCTTCCCGCCAGAGTGTATATTTTGTGAGAAAGTTGAGACCAAAGATGCTCATCGCAATACTGAGAGGCCTACAACCTTCCCATCCTTTAAAAACAAAGAAAATGCATGGGAGCAAATCGAAACACGGGCTGAGAAAATGGGTCTCTATCGACTCCATCGAAAGGTGAAAAACAAAGACCTCTTTGCATGTGAGGCCAAACACCATCCGTCATGTTTTAAAGCTTTCCGCACAGCATTCTACAACTATGAGCGTGCGATTCACAGAGCCGAAGCACCAAAGGAGCAGGCTTGCATGTCAGCCGCCCATGAAAAGGCATTCAACTCAGTACTGGAACACATTCAAACCCAGGTCATCCAGCAGAATAAAGTTCTACAGCTTTCTTCCTTGCGCTTGCTCTATGTCGAGGAACTGAAACTGAATGGATATGAGAACTCAAATTATCGGTCAGAGAAACTACTGAAACGCCTACAGAATGACCCAATCAAGGAGCATATCCACTTCACGAAGGTTGATCATGACAAATGTGATGTCATTTCTTTCTGGCTTGTGCACAGCTCAAACATAACAGTTTCCAATGCTCTCGCACGAGCATTCACACTCGGAAGCACAAACAAGAACCAAAATGTTGCCCTCCAACTTCGCCAGGGTATTCTACAGGCTTTCAGAGAGTGTAAAGACCAACCATGGCCACCAACAGCTGAAGACATGGAGCTCAATCCTGAAGACATCCTACCTCCAGACCTTGTCCGCTTTCTCAGCGTGCTAATGACTGGCAAGGAGGGCATCGAGACAGAAAAGGTGAAGCGTCTGGTCTTCTCCATTGGACAAGATCTGTGCCGTGCAGTGTCAGATGGAAAATGGAAGTTACCAAAGCACATTCTCCTCTGTGTGACTGTAAGGCTGCAAACTTCTGCAAAACCAACAAAGCCTCCATTCTGCACTACCTTTTAGAGGACACCACACCACAAGATCTGCAATACCCCAAGGATGCCCTGTTCATCCAGGATGGAATGGCGCTGCTGCATACCCTTGCCAACCTTCCCCCAACATGTGGTGAGATATGCTTGCAGGTGCTTGATCAGATGGTGGCCAAGCAGCACTTTCTGTTCTCCACTGACAGTTACCATCCTGAGTCAATCAAAGCGCAGGAAAGGCTGAGGCGGGGCAGCTCAGAGAAGATCATTCTGGCTGGACCAGCAACCAGGAAGCCATATGACTTCAAAATGTTCCTTGCAAATGACGACAACAAAAAGCAGATGTGCCAGCTTCTTCTGAAAGTGTGGAGTGGACAAGAGGCAGCTACCAGGCTGGAGAGAACAGAGATGGCTGTGCTGATCGTGGAGGGGAAGGCCCACCAACTTGCCTCAACGAATGGCAAGGTAAAATTGAAAGCCCTTCGTGAATGGCGATTCAATTTGTAATTTTTCCTGAAAAAAAGGTGATTACCTGTGATGTTTGTCTAGATCTGAAACTGGCAGTGACTGGTGATTGAAATGCGGTGCCTTTTTGTGTTTCAGGTCGAGGTACGTGAACTCCCCACGATCTACAGCAACCAGGAAGAGACTGATACCAGGGTGGTTCTGTACCTCCATCATGCTGCTACCATCGGATACAAGAACGCTGTAGTCAGAACACCGGACACAGACATCCTCCTGATCCTGCTCCACCATGCCCACAACATCAAGCTGACGGTGTACCTGGATACAGGGTCAGGGAAGCATCGCCAACTTGTCAACGTCTCTGAGCTGGCAGAATCCCTGGGAGAGGACTACTGTGCCACTCTCCTGGGGTACTATGTGTTCAGCGGAGAAGACTGCACCAGTGCCTTCAAAGGGAAGGGAAAAGTCGGGCCCTTGAAAAAGCTGGAGAAGAATCCCAGGTTTCACAGGGCATTCGGTGAACTGGGTGACAACTGGGATGCCAACCCTGAGGTGGAGAGGCAGTTAGAAAAATTCACCTGTGTGATGTACGGCCAGAGTCGCGAGTCATCAGTGGACATTGTCCGTGCCAAGCTGCTACGAAAAATGGTGGGAGAGGACAAGACCCTCACATCCAAGTCCAAGGTTGATCTGGCTCGCCTTCCTCCATGCCAGTCTGCCCTGAAGCCGCACATCCAGCGTGTGAACCACCGCGTAGCATTGTACAAAAGAGCCGATCAACCTATCATCGAAAAGCCAAAACCTTATGAGGAGCAAGGATGGATAAGGACTGATGAAGGACTGTTGAAACCAATGTGGTCCAGTGGTCCCATCCTACCAACCTCACTGGTGGATCTTCTGAACACAGGAGAGCACGAAGAGGAGGAGGAAGAGGAAGGAGAAGAAGAGTTTGACTCTGACGATTTCGATGAAAATGATGATGACTGACTCAGTGTAGAATCACTAATGCTAATGATGTTTATCTAAAACAAGCAAGAGAAGAGTGGTCACATTGAGTGCTAGGACTATTTTGACAGTTGTAATATTTAGAAAAATAAAACTTTGTGTTAACGTCTGTGTAGACGGACCTTAATATGAGTCTATTATTTCGTAAAACTGTGATTATTTTGTAAATAAAGCACTAATTAGCATACTAGTATACCATAGACACATGTAATCATGTTATGAATAGTTCTATCATGATCTATGCCCTTCAAAACATGGGTCTAGACACCTTCATTTTTCAATTATCTGCAATATTGGCTGAGATATGTCAAAAATCGTTTTTTTGATAATGGCAGCAGTAATTTGCATAAAAATGGTATGTGGGACATTTTCAGCTTGGGGCCATAGCTAGTCATTTTCTACACATTTTTTCCAATCTAGAAACACTGATTAGAAGTATATCTCCGGGGGGTGCAGGGGGACCTAGTCTTCCTACTAGACTAATGGCGAAGAGGAAGAAGTTGTTTATTGGGTTTGTTGATCTGGAGAAAGCATTCGATAGGGTTCCACGCGAAGTCGTGACATGGGCATTGAGGAAGTTAGGAGTGGAGGAATGGTTGATCAGAGTAGTGATGGCAATGTACAAAAGAGCACGCATAGCTGCAAGGACGAAGGACGCGAACAGTGGTGAGTTGGAGGTGAAGGTGGGAGTGCATCAGGGGTCGGTACTAAGTCCACTACTATTTGTAGCTGTGATGGAGGTGCTGGCTCAGAACGTAAAGGAGGGTTTACCGTGGGAGTTGTTCTATGCAGATGATCTGGTGTTGATTGCCGAAATTATGGATGGACTGAAGGAAAAGCCGAACAAGTGGAAGGAATGAATGGAGACAAAAGGTCTGAAGGTGAATATCGGAAAGACGAAGGTGTGGAGGAATATATATTATTTATATATTCTCCCCTCTTGCTTAAATGTGTTTTCCTCTTGTAAAACGAAGCTTGGAACATTCTTGTTCGGAGGGGTCAGAAAGGAATGACCTAAGAAATAGATAAAGGTGCTTCATTATCCCAACTGATAATAACTGTCTAAGATGTGTCTCAGAATTCTCCAAGACAGAAACCAGAATGTCTCATTGTCTGAGCCGTGCGGAGCCTTGAATACCGTACCTTATAAGGAGTGAACATTGATATTAAAAGGTAAAAGTGGGACTTCGACACACGGAGCTGCGCTGGACCGAGGACCGAAGGAGAGGAGATTGGGGCCATGCTGCCGGCTGAACGAGACTTCGTCGAGTTTAGTTAGTTCATAGTTATTCATACCTTGCATCAGTTCGTAATTCCCCACCCTTCCCTTTGAGTTAAATAAACCGAATATAAGAACAAAGTGGAGTCTTCCGTTCTTCTTTCATTAAAGAAATAGAACTATTCCACAAAGTGGTGGCCATATACGGAGATCGACTGTGCAGGAAGAGAGGATTGAAGGGTAAGTATCCCGTTTTTGTCATCTGCACAATACGATAAAGAACCTGTGTAATTATTGATTTTTTACGAATATGCGAGGGTTACCCATTTTGTAGCATGAACGCCAATTTTTTTTCGATAAATGACAACTTTTTCCGCCATTTTTACCGTATTTTTGTAAAAACACAACTTTGATCGAACAATGCGTGGCTTTTTGTAACGGCTTCTTATAACCACCTTTAGAGGCCATTTTTCTCCCGCAAAGCGGGGGTTGGCCTTTTTCGGGAACCGTGGTTGTTGTTGTTTTTCGGTCCCCTATTTGAAGCAATGTTTTACGGCCGGATGCCCTTCCTGACGCCAACCCTTTGTGCCGCCTTTAACGACAAGCAGGGAATTACCAGTGAACTGGTACTCAATTTGCCGACCTCGAAAGGATGAACAGGCTGAGTCAACCCCCCTGGCGTTAATTCAGCGATCGACCGGGATTCGAACCCAGGATCCTTGGTTTTTATCCTAAGCCAGCACCCTAACCGCTAGCCCAACACCAGGGAACGGCTTCTTGCTACGTGTAAATGCAAACTCTGTCCCTCTCTCTCTTTCTCCTCTCTCCCTCACTCCCATCGCCCCCTCATTTCATTCGTCCCTCATCCGTCATGCCTCATTTTACTCATCCCTTCATACACCACCACCCCCACTGTCCGTTTGTGAACAAAGCATCTCAAAGTTGTGGACGGATTCGGGCGAGATTTGGCAGACATGTAGCATATGTGACAAGGACGATTCGATTCAAATTTGTAAAGATCCGGATCCGAATCCAGCCAGTATAATTTTTCATTCCCGCATGAGCAAGGAGCGGGCGAGCTATCGCCGGCAACCTGAACTAATTACAATTTCCTGCTCCGAGGCAAGAGGGGCACTGGCTTAATGGACACAGAGCCCTCATCGCTGTGAGAGTTGGACGCCAGAAACACATTGGCGAGTTCTTGTGGCGAAAATGTTAACTTCCAAGCGATTCTTTGGGATTCATTGTGTAAAATGTCATCTCGCCGCATTGTCTGTACATCATTTGTGCACGATTGTTTTGGTAACGCACGGACTTTGAATTAAAAAAATTTGGGTGCCATACGCGACGTGTCTACACGGCACGACATGATACGTACACGTACGCACGCACGTACATGGGCGGATTCGTACATCAATCATCGCTCCACTGCGCAGTCCGCTTGACATGCGCGCGAAAAGCTTGAGCCAGCTTCGCAATGAGCGACATGACATTTGTAAAATGTCTTTCAAAGTTCCGTGCTGTGCACGTACGGAGACGGGTGGGGATTTGGCAAATGTCGATCAATTCCGTACACGCTGTAATAGACAGCCGATGAATGCACCACATTCTGATCCCCGCGCACCCCACCCCCCAACTTTAACTTACCCCTACCTCACCTTTCTCACACCTCCTCCGTGCCTGAGTGTTAAATATGACCTCGGCACGCCAGTTTGCATGCACGCATCGTGATGCACAAGCGAGTCACTGCAGACGTGTTTACTGCGCATGAGCGAGGAGCGGGTGGGTGAGATCGCCGGGCGTGGTGGCGTGCGCTTTTAATCCGGCTACTCAGAGGCTTAGGTTGAGGGATGGTCTTGAGGACATTTGACGGACATAACATGTGGACATTTTAAGATCTGTTTGTATAATGACACCTAACAGTGTGAAAGTATTGACAGATGTGCTCTGAGTCTGTGACTGATCGCCTCATGATAAAACGTAATTTGTTACAAAAGTCACGAAATATGCATTCCTAAGAACGTATTTCGTTGGGTGAACATAGTGATTTGTTTTTAAAAATTTTTGGCAAGAGATAAAAGCGTGAAATACCACGACATCACTAGAGCGGTGTATAAATTTGCGAAATAAACCCGGAAGTGGCGATCGCATTTTCTACCACGAAATAAAATGAAAATTGGAAATTGTGATAGATGATATGAGTCGTGTGTCAACATTTCGACACGGTTCAAATTTTTGTTACGAAGAAAAACGGCAAAAAAATGTCGTGGTAAATATCCGGAAGTCCGGTACATTCCTGCGTTCTGACATCATCACGTTTCTTGTCATGGAAGTCCATTTGTGTGGATTTTGGCCGTAAAACATCATGAATGTTCATTATTTGATAAGTAGGTAACTCTATGGGATGTCATTTCATGTTTTCTATCTAACGGGTATTGATTTGGGACATAATTCATTAAGACCCGCTCAAGCAAGGGGGGGTCTGTGGCAGATAAAAGGCGATGGGTTTATACTTTTACTTTGTGTTAAAACGTAGGGCAGTGTAATCTTAAAGACGAGTCGCCGTGGGTTACCTGGCAGGAGTAATTTCCCTGTCAGTGGATTAAGGGGTCTTACTCCTATTGAGAGGAGTGGTCCCAATTGTATGAACCATGCATTGTGGCCCCTCGGGGGCATGATGCATGCGTTTGAATGACCATGCGCTTCCCCCTCGGGGTTGAGGCGCATGTGTATTGTTATGGGGACAGCCTTGTTGACGTTGTGCCTTGGCCATGGGGTCAAGGTGCACGTCCGAGGCTGTTCGAATGTTTGGACTTTTTACCTTTTTTCATTGTAAAAAAGGCAGGCCTTACCTGCGGGCCCAAAACGCAGGAGTCGCCGTGGGTTACCTGACAGGAGTAATTTCCCTGTCAGTGGATTAAGGGGTCTTACTCCTATTGAGAGGAGTGGTCCCAAGTGAATGACCATGCATTGTGGCCCCTCGGGGGCATGATGCATGCGTTTGAATGACCATGCGCTTCCCTCTTGGGGTTGAGGCGCATGTGTATTGTTATGGGGACAGCCTTGTTGACGTTGTGCCTTGACCATGGGGTCAAGGTGCACGTCCGAGGCTGTTCAAATGTTTGGACTTTTTACCTTTTTTCACAAGCAAAAAAGGCAGGCCCTGCCTGGGGCCCTAAAACAGGTCTTACTCCTATTAAGAGGAGTGGTCCCAATTGTATGACCATGCATTGTGGCCCTTCGGGGGCATGATGCATGTGTTTGAATGACCATGTGCTTCCCCCTCGGGGTTGAGGCACATGTGTATTGTTATGGGGACAGCCTTGTTGACGTTGTGCCTTGGCCATGGGGTCAAGGTGCACGTCCGAGGCTGTTCGAATGTTTGACTTTTTACCTTTTTTCACAAGCAAAAAAGGCAGGCCTTGACTGGGGCCCTAAAACAGTCGCCGTGGGTTACCTGACAGGAGTAATTTCCCTGTCAGTGGATTAAGGGGTCTTACTCCTATTGAGAGGAGTGGGCCCAACTGTATGACCATGCATTGTGGCCCTTCGGGGGCATGATGCATGTGTTTGAATGACCATGTGCTTCCCCCTCGGGGTTGAGGCACATGTGTATTGTTATGGGGACAGCCTTGTTGACGTTGTGCCTTGGCCATGGGGTCAAGGTGCACGTCCGAGGCTGTTCGAATGTTTGACTTTTTACCTTTTTTCATTGTAAAAAAAGGCAGGCCTTGACTGGGGCCCTAAAACAGTCGCCGTGGGTTACCTGACAGGAGTAAATTCCCTGTCAGAGGATCAAGGGGTCTTACTCCTATTGAGAGGAGTGGTCCCAATTGAATGACCATGCATTGTGGCCCCTCGGGGGCATGATGCATGCGTTTGAATGACCATGCGCTTCCCTCTTGGGGTTGAGGCGCATGTGTATTGTTATTGGGACAGCCTTGTTGACGTTGTGCCTTGACCATAGGGTCACGGTGCGCGTCCGAGGCTGTTCAAATGTTTGGACTTTTTACCTTTTTTCACAAGCAAAAAAGGCAGGCCTTGACTGGGGCCCTAAAACAGTTGCTCGTGGCACCTCGTGGCACCTCGTGGCACCTCGTGGCACCTCGTGCAAAGAGGTGCGCGGCTTTAAATGACCATGCATTGTGCCTGTATGGAGTGAGTCAGGCGAGGAAAACAAATGCTTCCAGGGAACAGATAATCGCCAGTGTTGTTGTTTTTACTCATTTTTTTCTTCTTCTAATCTCTCTGCATTATCTGTCCTCCCCTTCCCCCCACCCTCCTTCCGTCGGCCCCCCCCCTCCCCCTCAAACCCTTATTGCAGCTTGTCTTTGTACCTTCATCCACCCATTATTCTTCCTACCCTGTCTTCTGCCCCCCTCCCCTCATTCCTCTGTGCCCCTCCCTCACTCATTCCCTCCATTCATTCCTTTTTTCCTCTTTCATTCCTTCCCTCTACCCTTGTGCCCCCTCTACCCTAACCCTGGTTCTGGCCCTAATCCCCTCCCATCGCACCACCCCTTTTCCCCTCCCTTCCCAACCCCCCCCCCCACCACCCTTTCACCATCTTCCCGCTCTGAAATATGATGTTTTCACCTGTAATTCTTCTTCAAAATATACATTTTAAAGGATTTTTCTCTTTTTCGGCCGCCATCTTGGATGACAGCTCCGATTCCTTCAAATAAGGTAAAAAATGATGGGAGGCCATCCCATGTCAGTGTGATCCGGGATCTATAAGGCAAAATCATTAAAGGTACATTTGAAATTTTAATTTTTTTCGGCCGCCATCTTGGATGACAGCTTAGATTTATCCAATTAGTTTACAAAATGATGAGAGGCAATCCCATATTACTGGGATGTTGGATCTATGAAGAACAATCATTGAATGTACATTTGCAAATTTATTTTTGATTCGAATTCTAAGAGAAGCAGAAATCAGGATTGCGGGTTTTTTTGCCAGGATTTTCTCAGTGATTTTAAGATGGCTGTGTTAAAATACACCGACATGATTAAGATTTCTATACTTGCACAGGTGGTATTGCACCTGTGATGGCGGGTTTTTTGTTATTCATATCAACAAATGTAGAACAAACCAAAATTGTTCTGTACAGACGGACAACTATATGGGTTAAATGTAATATTGTGGCGGACACAAAAGCCCACTGGCGTGGTGACATCATTCCACGCACCAAGTGGGCGGTGGCCACGCCCGAGGGGTAGGCGTGGCCTCATGATATACACCGGGCGACCAGCCCGGAGGAGTTCAGTGTTACAGTGTAGTCTTACAATAAAGACGTTTGTATGTTACCGCTTGTCCGCTTCCTCCTTGCTCACAAGCAGCGCGCGTAACGCCGCGCTTTACTGGTGACCCTCGACGTTGGATCTGCCGTAGCGATCCTTCCGAACACGACACCATTGCAATGGCCAACGACAAGGCAATGGCGATTAAACTTCCCGAATTTTGGGAGGCCCAGGCCGAAGTCTGGTTCGTTCAAGCCGAAGCCCAATTTCAGCTTCGGCGCCTCACCAACGACGACCTGCGCTACTGCCATGTCGTCGCCTCCCTCGGGCCCGGCACGGCCGCTCGAGTTGTGTCCGTCCTTCGCCACCCACCGGACGGCCACAAGTACGAGGCACTCAAGCGGCTACTCCTAGCCACGTTCGGCCTCACGGACGACGCACGGGCCGATCGCCTCCTGGATCTCCCCGAGCTCGGTGAGACGCGCCCGTCGGTCCGAATGGACCATATGCTGTCACTGTTGGGCGACGAAGCCCCCGGTTCGCTATTCCGGGCGCTTTTCCGTCGCCAACTTCCAGCGCAGGTTCGCCTCGCGTTGGCCGGGACCGGGCTAACGGAACCCCGAGCATTGGCGGCCGAGGCGGACAAGTACTTCGCCGCTTCGGACACGCGGGCGAGCGTTGGCGTGGCCGTCACGGCCTTCGACGCTGATGTTCCACAGCATCATCTTCTACAGCACGCTGATGTTCCACAGCATCATCTTCTACAGCACGCTGATGTTCCACAGCATCATCTTCTACCGCACGCTGATGTTCCACAGCATCATCTTCTACAGCACGCTGTGGTTCAGCAGCATGCTGATACGCACCTCGTGAACGCCGCCACGCCCCGCCCACCGCCGCGGCGAAAACCGCCACCGCGGGGAAACCCGTCGACTCCACCGGCCTGGAGGAGCCAGCCGCGCTTCTCCAGCTCCACCACCTGGTGCTGGTTCCACGCCAAGTTCGGCCACGAAGCTCGGCGGTGTCATCCGCCGTGCTCCTTCAACGGGTCGGGAAACGCCCGGGCCGGCGCTCAATTGTGGCGATGAGCGCCGGCCGTTCGAGCAGCCTGCTGTTCATAACGGACACCTTCTCCGGGCGCCGTTACCTGTGCGACACGGGAGCACAGGTGAGTGTCATTCCCGCCGGCACGTCAGACAAGCACGCCGCGGGTGGGGGCCCCGCGCTGCTTGCCGCGAACGGGACGCCCATCCGTACGTACGGAAAACGCTGCCTCTCTCTGCGGTTTGGAGGGCAGGTTTTCCGATGGACGTTCGTCACCGCCGACGTGCCCATGGCACTGCTTGGCGCGGACTTCCTGTGCGCTAATGGGCTCCTGGTCGACGTCAAGTGCAGACGGCTTGTCCAGGCCGAGACGTTCAGCTCGCTCGCATGTGCGTTGCCCAGCTCAACGAGCGGCTTGCCAAGCGGCTTGCCGAACGATTCGGTTCCGGCCACGTTGGTCTGTACGCTTCCGGCAGCGGACGCATTCACCCGCCTCCTCGCCGGCTTCCCGGCCCTCACGCGGCCCACCTTCTCGGCGGGGGCCGTCAAGCACGGGGTGGCCCATCACATCCCCACCGTCGGGCCACCGGTCTACGCCCGGGCACGCCGCCTCGAGCCGACGAAGCTGGCGGTGGCAAAAGCGGAGTTCGCTACCCTGGAGCGACTCGGCATCGTTCGGCGCTCAGAGAGCGCTTGGGCGTCGCCGCTGCACATCGTGCCGAAGCCCGGCGGGGGATGGCGACCGTGCGGGGACTATCGCCGTCTCAATGACGCCACGACTCCCGACCGCTACCCCGTCCCCCACATTCAGGACTTTTCCGCCCGTTTGGCGGGCAGGTCCTTCTTCTCGAAGGTGGACCTCATACGCGGCTACCATCAGGTCCCCGTCAGGCCGGAGGACGTCCCGAAGACGGCGGTCATCACGCCATTCGGACTCTTCGAGTTCCTGCGCATGCCCTTCGGTCTGAAGAATGCGGCTCAGGCGTTCCAGCGACTGATGGACAGCGTCCTGCGCGACTTGGATTTTGTCTATGTCTACCTGGACGATATCCTCGTCGCCAGCGCGTCCCGCGAAGAGCACCTACGCCACCTCCGCACGCTCTTCGAACGCCTGGGCCAGCATGGCCTGATTGTGAACCCCGCAAAGTGCCGGTTCGGCGCCGCCACAATCGATTTTCTGGGGCACCGTGTCACCAGGCACGGAGCCGTCCCCCTGCCGGCCAAGGTGGAGGCGGTGAAGGGGTTACCACGCCCCCGCACGATCAGAGGGCTGCAGGAGTTCCTGGGCATGGTGAACTTTTACCATCGGTTCCTGCCCCGTATCGCCCAGCTCCTGCGCCCCCTGCACGAAGCTCTCCGAGGTAAGCCGGGCAAAGGCGACGTTACCTGGACCAAGCAGATGGACACGGCGTTCACGGGCGCGAAGCTCGCCTTGGCTAACGCCACCATGCTCGCGCACCCGGCGCCCGATGCACCGATCGCCCTCACCACCGATGCCTCGGACTACGCGGTGGGCGCGGTGCACGAGCAATGGGTGCGTGGAGCTTGGCAACCGCTGGCGTTCTTTAGCCGGCAGCTTCGCCCGCCCGAACGCCGTTACAGTACCTTCGACCGCGAGTTGCTCGGACTTCACTTGGCGGTCAGGCACTTCCGCCATCTGCTCGAGGGCCGGGCGTTCACTGCCTTCGTCGACCACAAGCCGCTGATCTTCGCGATGGGCAAGGTCACCGAGCCGTGGTCGGCCCGGCAACAGCGTCACCTCTCGGCCGTGTCCAAGTACACGACGGACATCCAGCACGTCGCGGGGAAGGACAACCCGGTTGCGGATTGCCTTTCCCGGGCCGTCGCCCACGCAGTCCACCTCGGCATCGACTATGCCCGGATGGCAGCGGACCAGGCCGCTGACCCCGACGTCCAGGCCTTGCGGACCGCCGTCACGGGCCTCCGCATCACCGAGGTGCCGTTCGACGGCGCGGGCGCGGCCCTCTTGTGCGACGTCTCCCTCGGGCGTCCTCGCCCCATTGTGCCCGCGGGCTGGCAGCGCCAGGTGTTTGACGCCATCCACGGCCTGTCCCACCCGGGCGCGAGGGCCTCCCAAAGGCTGATCGCCGACAAGTTCGTCTGGCATGGCCTCCGGAAGGCCGTCCGCCGCTGGGCCAGGACATGCCTCGCGTGCCAGCTCGCCAAGGTGCACCGGCACACCCAGGCCCCGTTGGCCCCGTTCACGGTGCCGGAACGCCGGTTTGACCACGTCCACGTGGACCTGGTGGGACCTCTGCCCCCCTCGCGGGGTTTCACCCACGTCCTCACCATGGTGGACCGCACCACCCGGTGGCCGGAGGCCGTGCCCTTGGCGTCGACAACGGCGGCCGATGTCGCGCAGGCTTTCATCGCCACCTGGGTCGCCCGGTTCGGCGCCCCCTCAGACATCTCATCCGACCGCGGCCCCCAGTTCACCTCGGAGCTCTCGGGGGCGGTTGCGCAGGGGCTCGGGGTCCGGCTGCACCGAACCATGGCCTACCACCCCCAGGCTAACGGCCTGTGTGAGCGATTTCACCGCTCATTGAAGGCCGCGCTCCGCGCCACCCTCCGCGACGGCGGCTGGGTCGACAGGCTCCCCTGGGTCCTGCTGGGCCTCCGGACGGCGCCCAAGGAGGACCTGCGCGCATCCGCGGCGGAGTTGGTCTTCGGGCAACCGCTGCGGGTGCCGGGCGAGTTCCTCCCCGACTCCACGGCACCATGGTCCGCGGCACAGCAGCGCTCCGCTCTGCAAGAGACCGCCCAGAGGTTCGCCCCGGTGCCAACGGCATGCCACGGGCACCCACCGACGCACGTCGCCCCGGAGCTTCGCATGGCGGAGTACGTCTTCGTCCGCCACGATGCCCATCGGACACCACTGCGGCCCCCGTACGACGGGCCTTTCCGCGTGCTGGAGACCGGGGCGAAGCACTTCACCCTGGACATCGGCGGTACTCCTGACCGCGTTTCGGTAGACCGCCTCAAGCCGGCCCACCTCGATGTGGACCATCCACCGCCAGTGGCCCGACCCCCACGTCGGGGCCGCCCTCCTGCGGCCGGACCCCCGGCACCGCCCAGCCCCGCCGCCACGGCGCCCCCCGGTCCTGCACCCATCCCAGGGGCAGCCAGGGGCATCCCACCTGGTATCCCTGCACCCCGGACGCCGCCGATCGCCAGGGGGCGCTTCGGCCGGGTCATTCGACTGCCCCACAAACTGGCCCTCCAGGTGCGCGGGAATTCTGGGGGGGCGCGTGTGGCGGACACAAAAGCCCACTGGCGTGGTGACATCATTCCACGCACCAAGTGGGCGGTGGCCACGCCCGAGGGGTAGGCGTGGCCTCATGATATACACCGGGCGACCAGCCCGGAGGAGTTCAGTGTTACAGTGTAGTCTTACAATAAAGACGTTTGTATGTTACCGCTTGTCCGCTTCCTCCTTGCTCACAAGCAGCGCGCGTAACGCCGCGCTTTAATATCCTCTTTTCCGGTCATAGGTTGAGTGGGAAGCATATCCTCGCTCCTCGGAGGGCCCCCAAGGTGCGAAATTGTGTTTTCCCACTTGTAAATGGGGAATCTGGCAGTATCGAGCTAAATGGTCTTTTATTGGATTTTATTAGGATTTTTTGGCTGATGGGTTTTGTAATTATGAGTTTGGAACAACACATTATGGTTCCTTTGATAGAGTTTGTGAATTTCCAAAATATTTTAAATCGGTTAAACCTTATGGCTGAACCTTCAGTTCGTTTTCACAATTGCAGTTGGACCAAATTGGAAAAGGGATTATGTTTGTTTGTCTTTTAAATTGGTTTAAGAGTAAATTATTAAGAAGGGAGCATTGATATCAGCAGATTGTGATGATTTTTGAGGGAGATGATTGTGATTTTTTCATCTTCTTTTTTTCATTTCATTTTTTTTCATTTTAATTTTAATTTTTTTTTCATTTTTAATTTTATTTTTTTCTGAGTTGAATGAAAGTCCTTTATCCTCACTTCTTTTTTCTTTTCCCCCTTTCCCTCAAACCATGGCCCATAGTGCTAAAGTAATGAGTGCGATGATACGACACAGTTCAAATGGTTAATTTATGAGTGTAATGGTTCGCACGGATAGATCAAGGCAGGGGACAGCATGAACATAAAAATCTCTGAAAGCCTTGTAGGAAAAAACACAGATATAAAACACTAAAGTAATGAGTGCAACCAATAATACACAGCTATCTTTAGGATAAGGACAATGAGTGTCGTATTTCGCACAGTATTAACACCCCTAATTGTGGTTTGGTCCTATGTCAAGCTCTCATTTAATTTATTTTCCGTTTCTTTATTTTTCAATAAAGAATTGATTTTGATTTTTGATTTGAAAATGAGTCGTGCTTCTTCTTCTTCTTTATTTTTCAATAAAGGATTGATTTTTGATTTTAATTTGGAAATGCGTGCTTCTTCTTTTATTATTTTTATTTTTATTTTTTAAATTGCTTATTTTTTTGAATTCAATGTGGTTGGTGGGCGAAATCCACATAGCATGTAAAGATGCACAAAGCCCTGTCTTGCTTATTTTTTTGAAATGTTTGTTCTTTTAATTGTTTTAATTAAATGTGGTCGGTGGGCGAAATCCACATAGCATCTAAAGATGCACAAAGCCCTGTATTGGTGTCTTCTTATTTTTTGGGGGAATGTTTGTTCTTTTAAATGGGGGAAATATTTTTTGTTATTTTTGTTTGTTGATTATATTTTACGATTTTTGGTACGATAAAGCGGCAGGCGAATTAGATGTGAATTTAATTTTTTTTTAAATTTTTAACGATTATTCGATATTGCTATAACTTCTTGTCAATAGCTATACTAAGTGGTCAGGAGGTAGCCTTTTGCTATAGGCAGTTTTATTTTTTATTGTTGAGTATACCACATGGCTGTGGTGCTAAAGGCAATGTTTGTTTTTTAAATAGATGATTATGATATGACCATGATTAAAATAGTGATGATAATTATGATGATGATTTTAAAATCATGATGTTATTATTGACAGGAATACGATCATGAGGTTTTCGGTGTAAAATGATTGCACGGGCTTAGAGGACAACCTTTGAGCCCTGTAAGATTAATGAGGCATGACGAGTAATAGGGTTAAATGAAGTGTCAACATTTCAGCATGCTTGGATTAAAATTGGCAAATATTATGAATTACGAAATTTTAATTGTCAAGACGTTTGGCTACCATTTAAATTGGGACATGTTCTCAGTGGCCTGTCTCATACCTGTTTGATTGATCTTGGCTGACTATTTCACAAATGGAGGGTTGGGTTGCCTTCAGTGGTTGCTCAGCTTGAATTTGTGATATAATGACCAGACAAGATTGAAAAATATGTCAGATATGATCCAGAGGCAGAACGGTGATTTGTCAATTGACAAAAGGTATAGGTCAAAGGTGATGATCAATGATCATATATCTCCATCAGTGGATGGAACTGTTCTGGCAACATTGGGAAACGGCTTAGGTATAGAGTTATCTGATTGGTTAATGTGATTTATTGATGATGATTGATGAATTGATTTAATTGAATTGATTGATTGATTGATGAAGATGAAGTCTCAACAAAGGAGTTTTGAGATATTTGTGAGACATTATTGTGAAGGCAACCTTGGAAAACAGAGCAAGGTGGTGAGTTTATATAGATATTATATATTTGTGGTTATTTTCTGTTTGATTCCCCCTTCAACAGAACGGGAGATCTGTGGATTCACCCATTTTATACTGACCCATTTGGCTCATCTGCAATACCGATCTGTGAGATTGGGTTGTGCAAAAGCCAGAAGTGATTCCTTATTCCTGTGGCTATTTGGATTTCAGATACACCAACTGAGGAACAAGTTTTTTGGAAAAAACAAGAGTGCCAACCCCTTGGCATGTCATTCGATTAATAATGTTAATCCACGCACAATTCACCTGTGTGTGCCGAGTTCACCTTCATGCTCAAGGCTTTACCAGAGTGTATAACTCCAGTGTGACCTTCAGACTCGATCCCGTCATAATATTTTGGGAGCTCTGCCTGTGGATGCAGAGTCCAAATTTGGCTCTCCTGGGTGACTTGTACACAAGTTTGTGAAAATATTTCATTTGAGATCCTTGATCCAAAAACGTTGCTGATTCATCATTTTGTTCAGCACTGATTGGACAAATTGAAGTGAACATTGATCGATCGTGTGCTTTGAGTGCTACATTTACCTGCACTGAGACTCCAGTTACAGTGCCTTTGGAAAGTATTCACACCCCTTGACTTTTTTCACATTTTGTGTTACATCCTGAATTTAAAATGGAATAAATGGAGATTTTTTGTGTCTGATCTACACATAATACCCCATAATGTCAAAGTGTCAAATACCCCAAATTTTAATAAAATTTATAACAATGAAAAGCTGAAATGTTTTGAGTCAATAAGTATTCAACCCCTTTATTATGACACTCCAAATTGAGCTCATGTGCATCCAATTTCCTTTGATCATCCTTGTGATGTCACCACAACTTGATTGGAGTCTATCTGTGGCCAATTCAATTGATTGGACATGATATAGAAAGAAACACACCTTTCTATATAAGGTCCCACAGTTGACAGGGCACATCAGAGCAGAAACTCTACAATGAAGTCCATGGAACTGACAGTTTAACTCCGAGATAGAATTGTGAGGAGGCATAGATCTGGGGAAGGTATAAAACAATTTATAGTGTTGAAAGTTCCCAAGAGCACAGTGAGCTCCATCATTTGGAAAGGGAAAGAATATGGAACTACCCAGACTCTTCCTTGAGCTTGCCGTCCAACCAAACTCAGCAATCAGGTAAGATGGACCTTTGTCAGGGAGGTCACCACGAACCCATTGACCACTCTGACAGAACTAGAGTTCCTTGGTTGAGATGGGAGAACCTGCCGGAAGGACAACGGTCTCTGCAGCACTTCAACTTCACAATTCTAGGTTTTATGGGAGAGTGGCAGACGGAAGCAACTCCTGAGAAAAAGGCACATGACAAAGCGCCTGGAGTTTAGAAAAATGCATGTGAAAGACTCTTGAGAGCATGAGGCAAAATATTCTGTGTTCTGATGAGACGAAAATTGAACTCTTTTGCTGGAATGCAAAGCGCTCCGTCTGGCAGAAACCGAGCACAGCTCATCACCCATCTAACGCCATCACGATCGTTAAGCATGGTGCTGGCAGAATCATGCTATGGGGACATTTTGAGGATAGAGGGAACATTTTGAGGATAAGGATAGAGGGAACCTGGAGCCAAATATAGGCAAATCCTTGAGGAGAACCTGCTTCAGAGTACAAAAGATCTTGGACTGTGACAAAGATTGACTTTCCAACAGGACAATGGCCCCAAGTGTACAGCCAAAGCAATGCTGAAATGGCTTAAGAACAAGAACATGAAAGTCCTTGAGTGGCCCAACCAAAGCCCGGACTTGAATCCCTTTAGGAATCTGTGGAAAGACTTGAAGATTGCTGTCCACCCACGCTCTCCATCCAACTTGACATAGCTTGAGCAAAATAGCAATGAAGAATGGGAGAAACTCCCCAAATCCAGATGTGCAAAAATGATGCAGACATAGCCAAGAAGACTTGAAGCTGTAATCGCTGCCTACAAAGTTTTGACTCAGGGGCTTAATACTTATGTAAATTAGATATTTCTGTTTTTCATTTTCAATAAATTTGTAAAAAATTCTAAAAACATGTTTTCACTTTGACATTTTGGGGTGTTATTTGTAGATCAGTGACAAAAAAAATCTCAAGAGCCGATAAATGGGTAATTTCTAAATATTTCATAGTGTTACGGATTCGGCCCTAATTATTGTTGGTATTATTATTTTTGTTGGTTCTCAGTAAGGGTTATTGTGGTTAAAAGGTTTAAAAGCGCTCCTGGTAAAATGTGGCCGGAAATTCGGATCGTGACCCGGAAGAAAAGGGAGCGAGGAAGAAGAGGTGGGAGGAGATCGTGAAAAGACGTTTTTGTTGACACTCCGGACCGAGCGGTCGAGCGTACAGTGCGAGTGCACCTTGCGTCCTTGAAAGGAAGTTCGTGCGATAGGAGATATCGCCTGAATGCTGTGGAGCCTGTGTCGTCGGGTATCCTCATTGAGGTTCCGGAGTATCCTTGCCTCAAAGCCCCGGTTCGAGTGAAAGCCATCCGCCATTTTCGCCATGCGCGCAACCTTCAGTGAACAGGTATTTTGTCGCGTCGGCCGGGCATTATTCCCCGGTGGGTTGCCGGGGACGGCGGTGCAAGAAAGTGGCTTTTGAGGATTATACGGAGATTCGCTGATTGAACCGCAAACGTGTACGTCGGAGCGCGTCTTTGGGAGGTTTCCCATTCCACCACTATTGTGCTGGGTGTTGGACCACGTGTCCTGTGGGTTGCTTCGATCGTCCACGCCTCAATTGATTGGGATCGGACATTGATCCAACGATCGCTGGAGGGAATCGACCTCGCCTTGGAGGGGTACAGAGACATTGGGGGAGTGCTGTGAGTGGGTTAAAGGACGAGATAAGGTGGTACCATCTTAAAAATAGTGATTGTAGGGCGAATTGTAATTATTATTTGTGGCGTGATTCCGGTGTGATTTATGATATATTAATGTTTTGTTCATAACCCTTGGTGTGGTTTCATTATTGATTTGATTGATTTCAACCAAGGATAACATATCTTTCTGCCGGGGACCCTCTCGGGGTTCGGAGGTTTACCGAGACCAGAGGAGAGGGGAGGACCCCGTAACAATAGCAGTGACAACATGCAAACAAGACTGAACATTCTCTGTTGCACAAGTCTTGTGCGAAACAGATCAAACATGGCTCCCAGCAATAAATCATTTTATTGGCATGACTGAGTGAAAATCGTGAAATGGCACTGCCGGGTCACATGATAAATCATGTGATACCTGATAACTCTCAAGATCATGTTACGTCTTTCTGTAACATGAGGCTACATTCACCAAAACGATTAGGTTCCTAACAGTAGAAGTTTTAGTGTATGGGAATTATTTAGGGTGCTCAAATAAAAACAATTCACGCTGTATTGTCCGAACGATTGAAATGTCCCCAAAGGTTTCTCTTCACCCTCTCTTGTTTTATTTATTTATTTTCTACAGAGTTGACCTCATCATTGCAGATTTTATGGATTTATAGTAAAAATGATGTTGTGAAGCTTTTGCTCGTGAGCTGCATCATGTTGGCTGTTTTGACGTGGACCTTGAAAATCTTCATTGAGGTATGGATTTGGTGTGTCTCTCTGTCTGTGTCGTACTTGTGTGTTACGTAAAGCTCTTCTTCATCACTAACTGACTCACTCGTATAAACTCTCGTATCACAAGGCTGCCCATAAATGTCAAGACTTTACAAGACTCCAAAATGTCAAGACTTTACAAGACTGTCCATAAATGTCAAGACTTTACAAGACTCCATAAATGTCAAGACTTTACAAGACTGTCCATGAATGTCAAGAGCCATAAATGTCAAGACTTTGCAAGACTCCATAAATGTCAAGACTTTACAAGACTCCATAAATGTCAAGACTTTGCAAGACTCCATAACAATCGTGATCAATCAAACAATGACAATCGTGATCAAAGCCCGGGTCAATAGGATGAAAAGTGACGATTTTTCAGATGTAAATTGATGATTTTGGAAGTTTGACCTCGAGTTGACATTTGACCTTTTGACCTCAAAATTAGTTGGTTTCCCAATTTAGTGACTCAATATACAAATGATGTTCAATTTTCAAGTCAATTTGATGAAAAATGGCGATTTTAGAAATGTGACCTTCAGATGACCTTTGACCTCAAAATCAATAGGCTTCTCAATTGTGACGACCTCTACAACTTTGTGAAGTTTCGTGATGATCGGTTTAGAATTGTGACCTGTAAGCCGGTGACAAACAAACAGACAAACAGACAGAATAACAAACGCAACCGACCAATATACTTGAAAAATCTTCGATTTTGCAAGTAACAAACTTATCATGATGATAACTCAAATTGAATCTGAACTTGATGACATATAACATGGGAACAATGACATGAATGTGAAAATCACTGTTTTTTTTAAGAACAGTTCTAAAAATATGAAAATGTTTGTCTTCGACATACAGACTTGGGATTTAATATGGAATATTTTTTTTGTGGGGGTGAACTTACTTTTCAAGGTGTCTTAGAACCAAAAGTTCATTGGAATTATGTTGAAATTATTCTAGATTTTGTTAATGTGACCTTTAAAAGAAACAAAAACCACATTTGACATTTCGAAACAAATAAATTGATCCTTGAAAGTGATATAAACTGATATCGAACTCAATTCATGGACAGTACTGTGTTAAACTTCTGTATGTTTTCCAGAAGTATCTCTTTATTTTGCACATGAGCCAAATTTTTTTTTAACAAAAACAAAAGTTAAATCACGACTGGGATTACGGACAGTAAAATTACAGTTCAGTACTTCGTGTAACCCCCACAAGCATTCAGGAGAGCACGTACACGTTGAGGCATGCTGTTCACGAGAGTTGCCAAGGTTTGGACAGGAATTGCTTGCCATGCAGTGACAATAGCATGCTGCAATTCACGCACAGAGGTCGGCTGCTGGTCCAAGTGGTCGATTTGACGCGTTAATTCTGCCCACAAGTTCTCTATCGGATTCATATCCGGGGACATGGCAGGCCACTCCATATGCTCTACACCACGGTCAGCAAGAAAGTGTTGGATCATGCGAGCATGATGAGGCCGTGCATTGTCATCTTGGAAGACAAAGTTTCCTCGAAAGGCTGCACGAGCAAATGGAAGCCATGTTTCTTCCAGAATGGCCCTGTACTTGAACTGGTTCAGGTTTCCATTCAGAACAACCAGGTCAGTTTTGCCCCATGCATGAAAAGCAGCCCAACACGGTCACCCCACCACCTCCAGCTTGGACTCTTGGCACTATACAATCTTTGTTGTAGGCTTCATGCACTTGTCTGCGCACTCGGACATGGCCATCTTGACGATAGACCAGAAATCTAGACTCGTCACTGAAGATCACGTGATTCCAGTGTCCTGGCTGCCATTGACGGTGCTCTCTGGCCCACTGCAATCGGCGCTGGTGGTGTTGTCTGGTCAGGCGTGGCTTTCTCAGGGGATGCCTGGCACGATAGCCTGCTTGAACCAGTCGTTGGTTGACTAGCCTTCTGGATACAGGCACATTTGTCAGTTGCTGCCACTCAGCCCTAAGCCGATTAGCTGACTTGGTACGGCCATTGCGGACTAACCGGTGCAGCTGGCGATCATCCCTCCTTGTGGTTCTGTGGGGATGTCCTGGCCTCGGTATTGGAGTAGGGACACCCCTCTGAGCATTTCGTTTCAGGATCTTTGACACCTGACCTTGAGTGATGCCATACTGCCGAGCAATAGCACGGTCTTTCATGCCGTAATTTCGTAAAGCCACCACTCCTTGACAAACAGCATTGTCGAGTTGACGTACCATCTCCAGAGGAAGCGGCAATAACTTTTGGAGATGTGCAGCAGTTGTTTTCCACTAATACAGAACGCAACAACCCTTGTATACCCGACTGTGAAGCCAATCGTCAAATGCACCTGTCCGTACATTTTGCCACGCCACCTGTGATATAATCCTGTTGGTGACTTCTTGCTGCGACAGACAATCAGTGACATGGTTCTTTTAACAAATAAATCACCAAAGTGTAAAAGAAACTCACCAGATTGATATACTGAGTTAAGAAAGTAAACCCAAGTCAAGAAAAAAAAAATATTCCATATTAAATGCCAAGTCTGTATAATCATGATAAACTCTGCCCCTCAGCATTGCCTAGCAACCCACAACAATGTAAACAACCGTTTTATTTTATAATTTGTGATGTTTTTACATCGCATTGCATCATTGCATTGCATTGCATTGCATCATTTCCAGTTAAGGCTTTTCCAGGCATGCCCAGGAAATTTCCAAAGGAAACCACACCCACTAACCATTCTTATATAAAGGGTTCAAGCGCAAGCTAGATTTCTCTTGAGAAGGGACGACTGTGCTGAGCTGGAGATGGAGATGGAGATGGAGATGGAGATGGAGAGGGAGTGGGATGACTTTGCAATCCATTGGAGTCCTACTACCTGTGTGGAACTAAACCTTCAAATTGATGAACTGGATTCAAACCTCTTATCAATGTAGGGAAGAGTTTATTTATATATATATATATTTATTTATTTAATTATTTAAATTAGTTTTTTGTTTTTTTTTACAAAGTTTGATTTATACATGCAATAATATTGTATTAAATTAATACATTGTTATTTTCTCTCACATCAAATTGTATCTGAGATGCAACATGAAAACACTGCTTTTACCACAACCTGAAGTGAAATGATTGATTCGTTTGAAGACTTTTTGAACAACCAAGACCCACAGAATGAGTTCTACCCTGATGATCCAGCAGACAAGTTTCACCCTGGAGATGACCTGTGTGGAACCAAACCTGCAAATTGATGAACTTTGAACAAATTCAAAATCACAGACTGGGCAAACAAGTGGAACATGTCTTTCAATCCTGACAAATCTCACACTCTTACGATGTCTCTCCGAAAAGACCGACTGGACAACCCTCCCATCTACTTTCTGAATAATCCTCTCCAAGAAGTTCTGTCACTCAAACTTTTGGGTCTCACTATTTGCCATGATCTTTCCTGGGAAAACCACATTTCAAATCTGGCCTCCAAAGCCAGTCGCCGACTGGGCATCCTCCATCGTGCGAAATCCTTCCTTGGCACACCTGAGCTCCTCACCACGTACAAGGCTTTCATCCACAGCTCAATGGAATACTGCTCTCCCCTCTGGGCTGGTGCTCCTGCCTCACACCTAGCTCGTCTTCACGCTGTTGAAAGCAAAGCATTCAGAATCATTGGAATCTCCTGCGATGAAGCAAACTCCAAGGGCCTTTCACTCACTCACCGCAGGCAGGTTGGTGGTCTTTCCGTCTTCTATCGACTCCTCTCTGGCCTTGCCCTCCCCAGCTCTCTCTGGGCTCTGTCCCGCAAATATTCCTACAGGTCGCACAAGATCTGCCTGCAACCCTCTTATGGTCAAACTGCCAAAATCAAGACTCTCTGCTCACCTTCACTCCTTCATTCCTATTTTCTCCTGCCTCTGGAACAAACTCCCTCACTCTCTTCAATCCCACTCCACCCTCCAGGTCTTTAAAACAGCTGTTCACCACCATCTCTTATCTTCCCCCATCCAAAACCTTGATCTTTTCTATCCCCAATAATTTCACCCCAATTCCACTTTTTGAAATACCAACTTCTGTCCTGGAAGTCCTTGGTGTCATTGTGTTTTATACTTCTCCCACCCCCCCCCCCCTTCCCATGCCTCCTCCCCCCAAGCCCTCTCCCTCCCACACATCTCCCTGCTCTTAAATGTTGTGTGCTCTCAAGTGTTTGTGTGCTTCCCATTCTCTTGTCTTCCACTCCCTCTTTTTATATATTTTGTTTGTCTGGTTGATTTGTTTGTGAAGTAAATGTCAGCTCTTTCATGAGCCTCGATTCATTATACAAAAAAACAACAACCTGGATTGAAACCTTATTAATGGAGGTAAGAGTTTATTACTTGCAAAATCAAAGATTTTTCAAGTATATTGGTCGGTTGCGTTTGTGGTTCTGTCTGTCTGTCTGTCTGTCTGTTTGTTACTTGCAAAATCGAAGATTTTTCAAGTAAATTGGTCGGTTGCGTTTGTGGTTCTGTCTGTCTGTCTGTCTGTCTGTCAGTCTGTCTGTCTGTTTGTTTGTTACTTGCAAAATCGAAGATTTTTCAAGTAAATTGGTCGGTTGCATTTGTGGTTCTGTCTGTCTGTCTGTCTGTTTGTTAGTTTGTGTTACTTGCAAAATCGAAGATTTTTCAAGTAAATTGGTCGGTTGCGTTTGTGGTTCTGTCTGTCTGTCTGTCTGTTTGTTTGTTTGTCACCGGCCTACAGGTCACAATTCTAAACCGATCGTCACTAAACTTCACCAAGTTGTTCAGGTCGTCCCATTTGAGAAGCCTATTGATTTTGAGGTTAAAGGTCAAAGGTCATCTGGAGGTCAAATTTCTAAAATCGCCATTTTAAATCCGATTGACTTGAAAATTGAACAGCATTTGAATATCGAGTCACTAAATTGGGAAACATACTATTTTTGAGGTCAATCGGTCAAAGGTCAAGTCAAGGTCAAACTTCTAAAATCAATTTTCATCTGAAAACCCATCAATTTCCATCCGATTGACTTGAAAATTGAACAGCATTTGCATATTGCCTCACTGAATTAGGAAACTAGCTATATTTGATGTCAAAAGGTCAAAGGTCTACTCAAGGTCAACCTTCCAAAATCATCATTTTTCATCTGAGATGTCATCATTTTCATCATTTTCTTCAGTTTGAGGCAAATCATCATTTTCTTCCTGTTGACCTGAGCTTTGATCAAGATTGTCAATTTTGATCTTGATGAAATGGACAATTTGCTGTATCAATGGAATTTTTTTTGGGGGGGGGGTGGGGGGGCGGATTTTGCAAGTATCGTGCTCCGCATGACGTCTCTTGTTTTTTTATTTATTCATTTATTTAATTATTTTTAACAATTTTTTTTTTTTTTTTTTTTTTACAAAGTTTGATTTATACATACAATAATATTGTATTAAATTAATACATTGTTATTTTCTCTCACAGGAAATTTTATCTGAGATGCAACATGAAAACTGCTTTTACCACAACTTGGCATGAAATGATTGCCCGATCACCAAAGATCCCACCAAAGAGTTTCACCCTGGAGACACTACCTGTGGGGCCTGTCTTGGAGAGTCTTTGGATTCTAAAGCAATGAACATTGTTCTTTGTTTGATGATGTTTCATTTAAGGTAAGTTCAGTTTATTGAAAATAAATTAAATTATATGTATGCCACAATATTAGATAAGTAATTTTTTTTACATATATTTCAGCAATATCAAGAAAGTTCGAGGAAGAAAATGCTGGAAAATTCTTTCTCCCAATTTCTACTTCTTCAAACGTGAAAGCTTTGGAAGACAGAATTGGAGGAAGAGGAATATAGTTTCAATATTTAGTTTCACCCCAGAATAACTTTTCAAATGATAATTTTTCTTCTATTGAAATTTTTTTAGGAATGAAGAATTCCCCATTTCGTGTCAATATAATTTCTTGCTTTCTTTTTTTACGATTAAATATTAACCCTCGTTTCCCAAATGCCAAAACTTGGAAAAATTTCTTCTTCTATTGATCATTTGTTTTAAAACTACATTCTAGAAAAAATGGTTGTATATTAATTTGTTAATAATTTATACTTCATATGTAAAAAAAAGATATAATAAATCCACACGCGTTATTTCCCATTAAAAATTCCCGCGGTGTATAGTCGAGGATTGTGATGTGCCAACCCATTGCTTTCAAGAGCATTATCTGCTTATTTGGGTCTTTTGTAATTCCTGTGAATAAAATGAACCCAAGATTTCTTCCCGTTTCAAATCATATAATTTACAAGCAGAAGTACCCGGCATTGCCGGGCGGGTGAGGGGGAAGGGGAACGGGGGGAGGGGAGGAGGGGGGGGGGGGGGGAGAGGCAGGGGGGAGGGAAAAGGGGAGGGGAAGGGGGAGGGGGAAAAGGAGGGGGGAAGGGAAAGGGGTAGGGGAGAAGGGGAAGGGGTAGGGAGGAGGTGGGAGGGGGGAGGGAGGGGAAGGGGGAGGGGGAGGGGAAGGGGAGGGGAAGGAGGGAGGAGGAAGGGGTGAGGACGGAGGGGGGAGGGGAGGACGGAGGTGGAAAGGGGAAGGGGAGGGCCAGTCAACAATGACGTTGCAGTTCTCATGGTAGGAGAGCAGCACAACAATCACGACATTGTCCTGCATCTTCACAACAACAGCACGAAGCGGATTTTGGAAACTCACCGATCCTGTGACGCCCTCCAGTACCGGCATTGCCGGGCGGGGGAAGGGAGACCCGTACATTCCCAACCCGTACATTCGCCCTCTCGACTCAAGCTCACTCGGACAAAAGCCTCGCACAAATTACACCGTGAAGGCCCAATGGCCATGTCTATGCCACAAATCAAGTACGTGAGCGAGTCTGGCGCACTGAATTGAAAATATATAGAATGCTCATACTCTGACAAAAGTGAAGCCGCCGTGTCGCCATCTTGGTTAGCACGACTCGACCAACTCGCTTCGCGGATCTCGTTTGTTTTTGAACGTGTCCCAGATTTTAAGACCCAGACAACTGTTAAAATGCCATTTTGTGCGGCAATAAACTGCTCCAATCGGTTACGGAAGGGTTGTGGAAAGACGTTTCACAGCTGTTTCAAAGACGTTTAATTCATATCGCAAAAAATCGACAAAAATCGACACAAAACACGATCGCACAAAAGGTGAAAAAACGCAATCGCTTTTCGCTCTGAATTACGTGCAAACATGTGACGGGAATCACCATCGCCCAGCATCGAGTGCCAACCAAGATGGCGCCCGGTAGCTGCATCTCCACCTATGTGGTGTGAATTGCAATTGTCATTCTATATATTTTCAGTTCAATGGTCTGGCGGCGGGGATGGAACATCACGTGATCGCTCTGAGCGAATCAGCGAGCTGCTCTGGCACAGGCTGAGATTCCGTGTATAATGTTCCTCGCTGAAATGCGCTGAGGTAAATATGAATAAAAAATATGGATCTCGTCAAATATTTTGAGGTAGGCCATGTCCTTCCCAGGCTCAATGGCCATGTCTATGCCAAATATCAAGCACGTGAGCCTCTCCGTTTAGGAGTCTATCGGTAACATACACACACACACACACACACGCACACACAAACTGTGTTTTATTTATATAGATAAGTCCAAGGAACTGTATCCATTACATCAACGATTTTAAAAAGTTCATGAGTCCATCTCTTTGTATAACCTTTCTCAAAATGACTTTTCCATCTGGAAATTCTTACAATATCACCAACTTTGAACTTGGGATTTCTATAATTAATCTGCTTTTCATATTCTAATTTTGTAAATGTTTCCAATGGTTTTGATTTTGTTGATGAATGAACTGTATAATTGTAATTATGTACAATACTTTGAATTAAAGCAACCCATTGTTGAGAACCAACTTGTGTAATTTTTTTATATAATCTCTTTCAAAGTGCGATTAAAATTCTCAATAACAACTGCCTTTCCTTCATTAAAAGTGCTGTATAATGTAATACCATTATCTTTAAGAAATTTCATCAATATTTTGTTATAAAACTCTGTTCCCTCATCAGTCCATAACTTCTTTGGTTTTCTTTTGCTTTATTAAATATTCCACTGAAAGCTAACATAAGAGTATTACCCCTTTTGTTTTTCAAAGGAACAACCCATGCAAATCTGCTCCTCAAATCAATAACGGTTAAAGCATATTTGTATCCCCCATCATTATTTAGTTCAATTAAATCAGCGGACCAGATTTAATCAACACCTTTGGAATAAACCTTCCTTCTTTTAAACTTTGTGATTATAGGTTTATGCAATTCATCAGCCAAAAGCTCCTCAGTCTTGATGACATCATCAGAGCTTAATAGTTTTTTGGGGGCTCTGTCCATGGTGAAACACCTGGATAACCAAGACCAAGTTTAAATTTAGCCCTTATCAATTTTTTCACAATAAACCTGTCAACTTTCTCTCTCAACGTTGGATTTTGTATCAAAGACAAATTATACAACATTTCTCTGTTAGCTTTGTGTTTTTCATTCAGCGTAGTGCTCTTCCCATAAGCAATATCATGCTTCATAAACACTTCATCAACCTTATTTAGAGGTTGAGACCAAGGCTTAGGATTGTCAGCCTCATCTAATCTTTTATCCAAGTTTGTCCCTGGACCACAGAAAGAATATCCAGGAAGGTGTAATTCCCCTGGAATTCCAGTTGTTGTAAATTTACTCCCTGACAAAAACTTTTGTATATCTCCCCCACTTTTGTTCTGAGAAATGAATTGGCACCTTTTAGAGCCACATACTAAACATACCCCTTTTTCATTAACTCGATTATTTTTATTTTTAACATATCAGTGAGGTGCCCGTGCTATGCATGGGTGGGAGGCCAGAAGCAAACAGACAATGCAGAAACGGCGAATGCTAAAGCATGAAAACAATAAATTCACATTCCTGTGGCTCCTTCAGTCGCGTGTCAGAGATGGACAGCAAGTTCGTGAAGGACTTCCATGAAAAACGTACACTTTCGCAAACAAATGGGTACGTGTGTTCCATTCCCAGTCAATGGCGAATCTGCACATGGCGATCCGCAAATTCACGTTTAGAAAGTAGAAACCGTCACAGCATTCCGTCATTCACTTGAACTCGATATCTCTTTTTTTCATTCCAAACATCATAACTCCAATCACAAATTAAATAACATTAATATAAAAAATAAACTTTTGACAACATTCGTGACATAAACAAATATTTAAATCCTGATGTGAAGTTCCGTACAGTTGGGTGACTACAATTACGAATTCAAAATCGTAATTGTATTCACTCAATTCCAATCATCAATTGATACTTTAACAAAACGATGAACACTGTCGTGGAAATCAAGCTCAGACACGACTTGACCTCTGGGTAGGTTTAATATCATTTAGATCTGAAGTACATCCTGTAAGAATACATGCATGCAACAGGCATTAAAATCAGAGCATTTCATGAGCAGCAATGGTTGATTCAATATAACAATGGTCCTACAGAGAGGACTGTCAGCGCAGCATTTAGGGGCGTACATACCATTCAAACTACAGGACTATGTCTCAGTGAGTTCCGCTGGAGTGTCCGCGCGCCCCGGTTGTCCCGGGTCTTATAGACGCCCCTTCCGTAGCGAGCACCCCTGGGTTCACCTTGGTATAATTTCACTACATGTCTTATAGACACCGCCCAGTGGTTTAAGTGAGCGTCACACCTGGGTTCAACTTACATTTTCACCACAAACACGATTAACGTTTTATGATTTAACATTACGATTGAATGATGGTTGTATTGAGATATTATCAAACCCGCTCATTGCCGTCTTCTGTCCACTTCCAGATTCGCTGCAGGTTTGTAATTCTCATCAAAATTTAAACAGTATTTGTAGAATTTCAATAAAAGCCACATCACTGTTCATATCGGTAAATATTATTCTATCGTGTTTGGAAAAACTGGAAAATTGGAAAAACAATATAGCCTATTTTCCTCCAAGGGGTCCTAGAATTTCCCAACCAAAATATCGTTGCGATCGGTTCAGCCGTTTTTGTGGTACCTTCGAACGGACAGACAGATAGATGGACGGGCATTTGGTGAATTATATGAATGAACGAATGAATGATCGTTGTAAGGCCATTTTCCCCGCTAGAGTGGGGGTTAGCCTTGCGGGCCCCATGACAATCATGGTTCCCTGTTTGAGGCAATGTTTTTATGGGCAGATGCCCTTCCTGACGCCAACCCTTGGTCACCTCTGAGGATGCGCAGGGATACGGTGTACCTATTCTAAATCGGGGTACACACCGTGATGATTCATCCCAGCAAGCTGGTACTCAATTTGCCGACCTCGGAAGGATGACAGGCTGAGTCAACCCCCCTGGTGTTAATTCTGCGATCGACCTGGATTCAAACCCAGGATCCTAGGATCCCAAGCCGGCACCCTAACCGATAAGCCAACACCAGGCTAATTTGGTGAATTATATATCGTAAGATAATAGTGATCCATCAATGACTTTGACAAGTCAAGAATTGATGTTCCAATATAAATAGGCATATCCATTTCAATACTTTCTTTAACCAAATGGAGAGCACAAAAGTTCTTTTTGATTTTTTTGATTTGATTTGATTGTTTGACAAAATTTTTGATTCATTGATTAATCAATTAATCGATTAATTACTTATTTCGATGAATTAATTATTTAATTAATTTTCAAAAAGTTACACCTTCGGACGAAACACTGGCAGTTTAGGTATGCCATTACGTGAGTCAATTGATTAAGAAATTATTTATTTTACTATTATTATTTATTTATTTAATCACGCACTTAATCAATCAATTATTGCATGCCCCTCCCTTCCAATACCGTTTATATGTGGCAGACGCTGCAGGATGTGATATATTATTTATTTATTTTACACGGTGTACTTTAAATGTATCTGTACTTGTTTATTTTTATTTCAAGTTGATGGAAAAGTTTACTTTTCGGTATCCCCTTGAAGGTTGGGGTCCACAGAATAATTCTGGTCCGAGTGACCAACGATCAGCCCCCATGGGGGCAATTAAGTGCATGGGGAATACCCGATTCCTCCATACCCCCAGGGGGCTATGTGAAATATTGAAACTGTTGTACCTTTTGAACCGATGATCCCACCTGAACATTGGAGATCTCTAAAGATTGGGACGTAAATCCATTTTTTAAAACGTTATTTGAGACACTTCTCAGCAATACTTAGTTGGACGTTGTTCCGGTTTGTGACCTTTTTCTTCTTCCTTCCACCACACCCCCCTGTGAGTTAGACTAAGTGGTTTGGTACATGGGTATAAAGCCTATGATTGGCTGTGGGGCAGGGGAGGGGCCAGGAAGGTGATTCAGAGGGGAGAGGGGCCATTTTCGAAGAGACCTCATGGCGGAGTGCCTTTTCGTGTGCTCGTCGAGTTGTCAGCAGAAACCTCTGTACCTGAAGGTTGACTTATGCCGGATCAACCCCTGCTGCCACCTCGGTTCCTGAAGGTTGACTTATGCTGGATCAACCCCTGCTGCCACCTCGGTACCTGAAGGTTGACTTATGCCGGATCAACCCCTGCGGCCACCTCTGCACCTGACGGTGGACTTGGATTAAACTCTGCCTGCCCTGGGGCCTACTGCTGGGCTGCCTTGGGGCCTACTCGTGAACTTGCCGACTCCTACCCTCTTGTGCTTGGCCTGCACTGGGGCCTTCTGCTGGGCCGGCACTGGGGCCTACTGCTGGGCTTGCCTTGGGGCCTACTCGTGAACTTGCCTACTCCTACCCTCTTGTGCTGGGCCTGCACTGGGGCCTACCACTGGGCCTGCCTTGGGGTCTACTATGGGACCTGCCCTGGGGCCTACTGCCCGGCCCACTCTTGGACTGGCCTACTCTTGGACCGGCCTGCTCTTGGACCGGCCTGCTCTTGGACCGGCCTACTCTTGGACCGGCCGACTCTTGGAACGGCCTACTCTTGGACCGGCCTACTCTTGGACCGGCCTACTCTTGGACCGGCCTACTCTTGGACCGGCCTACCCTTGGACCGGCCTACCCTTGGACCGGCCTACCCTTGGACCGGCCTACGCTTGGACCGGCCTACCCTTGGACCGGCCTACCCTTGGACCGGCCTACCCTTGGACCGGCCTACTCTTGGACCGGCCTACTCTTGGACCGGCCTACTCTTGGACCGGCCTACTCTTGGACCGGCCTACTCTTGGACCGGCCTACTCTTGGACCGGCCGACTCTTGGACCGGCCTACTCTTGGACCGGCCTACTCTTGGACCGGCCTACTCTTGGACCGGCCTACTCTTGGACCGGCCTACTCTTGGACCGGCCTGGTCTTGGACTGGCCTACTCCTGGACCTAATAATAATAATAATAATAATAATACATTTATTTTATATAGCGCTTTTCAAGAAGCCCAAAGACGCTTTGACAGAGTACAAAAAAACAAGTGCAAAAAGACAAAAATCAATAGGTAAATAATCAAAGCAAAAGGAAGGAGAAGAGATAGTCAGGGGTTAAATGCTGTGGGTTAAATGTTGAATGCAGTGTTGAACAGGTGGGTCTTGAGTGATGTTTTGAATGTGGTGAGTGAGGAGGAGTCTCTGATGGTGTGAGGTAGTGAGTTCCAGAGGGCGGGAGCAGCGATGGAGAAGGCCCTGTTCTCCCAGGATCTGAATTTGGTCCGGATGGGGGGGGGGGGGGGGGTCAGGAGGTTGGTACCAGCAGAGCGGAGGTTGCGGGTGGGAGTGTGTCTGGAGAGGTCAGCCAGGTAGGATGGGGCCAGGTTATGGAGGGCTTAGTAGGTCAAAAGGAGGATTTTGTACTGGATTCTCTGGGGGATGGGGAGCCAGTGAAGCTTGTAAAGGACGGGGGTGATGTGGTCACGGGTCCGGGAATGGGTGAGCAGACGGGCAGTGGAGTTCTGAATGTATTGGAGTTTATTGGTGATTATTGAGGGTGAACCATAGAGGAGGCTGTTGCAGTTGTCCAGACGGGAGGTGATGAAGGCGTGGATGAGGGTTTCTGCAGCCGTGGAGGAGAGGGCTGGATGGAGACGGGCGATGTTTTTCAGGTGAAAGTAGGCTGTCTTTGTGATGTTTAGTGTATTTGTCGAAGGAGAGGGTTTGGTCAAAGATGATGCCAAGATTCCGGATGTGAGGGGAGGTGGATACTGGAAAACCGTCGATGTTGAGGGCAAAGATATGGGTGGATTTGGTGAGCGTTTTTGGGCCAATGATGATTATTTCAGATTTATCATAGTTAAGTTTGAGGAAGTTGATTTGAAGCCAGGATTTTATTTCAGTGATGCAGTTTGTCAGGATAGAGTGGGTGGCGGTGGAGATGGACTTGGTGGAGATGAAAAGCTGGATGTCATCGGCGAAGCAGTGGAATTAGAGACCATGACGGCGGATTAAGTGACCAAGGGGGGACAGGTACAGGATGAAGAGGAGGGGGCCAAGAACTGAACCTTGGGGGAGGGGAGCAGTGGGGGATTTGCAGTTATTGATGGAGATGAACTGGCGTCTGTCAGAGAGGTATGATTTGATCCAAGAGACGGCAATGCCGGTAATGTTAAAGGTGGTTTCAAGTCGGGTGAGGAGGATGGTGTGATTGATGGAGTCAAAGGTGGTGCTGAGGTCGAGGAGGATGAGAATGTTGAGGCTGCCAGCATCAGAGGAGAGGAGAAGGTCGTTGGTGATTTTGAGGAGAGCAGTTTCAGTACTGTGGTTGGAGCGGAATCCGGATTGGAATGTTTCATACAGGTTATTGGCAGAGAGGTGATGTTTGAGTTGAGTGGTTACAGCACGTTCCAAAACTTTTGACAGAAAGGGTAGGTTGGAGATGGGTCTGAAGTTGTTTAGGGTGTCAGGGTTAAGTCCAGGTTTTTTCAGAATGGGGGTAACAGCAGCAATTTTGAGGGATGGTGGGAGGATGCCTTTAGACAGGGAGGAGTTTATTGTTGCAGTGATAAGTAGAGAGAGAGCAGGAAGGGAGGCCTTGACAAAGCTGGAGGGGATGGGGTCAAGAGTGCAGGTGGCAGTTTTCATTCCTTTGAGGAGTTCAGAGAGGTCAGTCGGGGAGACTGGGGAGAATTGAGACAGGGGTTGGCAGGATAAGGGGGGCAGGTGGTTTGAGGGGGAGCGGGTGCGGTGGTGGTTAAGCTGTTGTAGATGTTGTCAATTTTGCATTGGAAGAATGAAAGGAAGGAGATGCAGTTGTCTACTGTGAATGACTGGGTGGTGGTGTTCAGGGGGCTGAGGAGTTTGTTTATTGTAGAGAAGAGTGCTTTTGGGTTTCCGGAGCCATAGTGGATAATTTGAGAGTAGTAGGCGGAGCGGGCGCAGGAGAGGGCATCTTTGTAGTGTTGTAGGTGGTCCTTGTAGGCTTGGGAGTGAATTGTGAGACCTGTTTTATTGCGGAGTCTTTCAAGTTGGCGAGCACGAGTTTTCATCAGGCGGAGTTCATGGGTAAACCAGGGAGCAGAATGGGTGAAAGAAACTGTTTTGGTTTTTATAGGTGCAAGCTGGTCGAGGCAGGAGGAGAGAGTGTGGTTGTAGTAGTCAGTGAGGTCAGAAGGGGTGTGGAGGTCAACGAAGGGAGAAGTGGACATTTTTTTCAGAGAGGGTGGATGAGAATGAGGTAGGTGAAAGAGCGTTTAGCTTACGGAAGTTGATAGTGCGATAATGCCTTGGTGCTGGGGTGGGGATGTTGATGGTCATAGTGATGGCTAAGTGGTCAGAGAGGGTGAGGTCGGAGCCAGAAAGATGGTGCAAAATTAATCCAGTAGAGCAGACAAGGTCCAGAATGTGACCATGGTTATGGGTAGGAAAGTTGACATGTTGAGTGAGGTTAAAGCAGGTGAGTAAATCAGTGAAGTCAGTGGTTATTGTGGAGTCAGTGGAGTCCACGTGGATATTGAAATCACCGAGGAGGAGGATTGAGGGGGAGGGGGAACAGAACTGGGTCAGAAAGTAGAAGTCAGACAGGAATGATAGGTGTGGTTTGGGAGGGCGGTAGACGACAGCCATGACTAACTGCGTGTGACCAGAGTTTAAAAGCCAGGTGTTCAAATGATGGAGCAGATGAGATGGAGATGAGGCTGGTCTTGATGTCTTGTCGGTGAATTATGGCAATTCCACCACCTCGGCCCTCCGAGCGTGGTTTATTGATGTAAGAATATCCATTGGGTGTAGTGAGGTTGAGTGAGAAGTAGTCCAGAGGTTGTTGCCAGGTTTCAGTGAGACAGAGAAAGTCCAGTTTATTATCCAGAATGTAGTCATTCAGGATGAGGCTTTTGTTGTTGAGGGACTGGGTATTGAACAGGGTGAGCTTGATGTTGTTTTGTATGGTGGGGATGAACTCAGGTGATTTAGCCAGGCTTTGCAGACAGGAGGTGCGATCGTGTGCGTTGCTGTGACCAGGTGCGCTGGGACAATGAGTGGGAGTGCGCTGAGCCGACCAGAGTACGGGAATGGAGTGACCTGTATGTAAGTAAACAAACTTGCGACCGGAGCCTCTATGAATATATCTGGGTCGTCGCAGGAGTCCGTGGTATTTGATTGCAGAGATGCATGATGGGGTGGAGTGAGTACCGAGCAGAAGAAGCCTTGCGGCGGAGTACCTCAGAGCTATGCCAGGCAGGAGCGAAGGGACGAGTACGAGGCCAAGGTTGAGGCGGCAAAGCGGCAAACGCAGCGGCAAACGACCGCAGCCGCCAATCAGGACCACAGCGGCAAACAGCCACCGCTGCAAACAACGGCCACAAACAACGGGAGCGGGCCCGAGGAAACAGCGGAGGAGCCGGGCAGGCGAAGCCAGGAGCAGAGCCGGGACCGAGCAGAGGGCAGACCCAACGGTCAAAAATCCGCCACGACCACCAGAAAAGCAAACTATGCACAATGGCCCAGTCGGAGAAGCGGCGAACAAGCAACGCCAGCGTCCTCTCCAGACCGGACTGGAAGCGGCCCTCGATGACCTAACTACTCTTGGACCTGCCTACTCTTGGACCTGCCTACTCTTAGACCGGCCTACTCTTGGACCGGCCTACTCTTGGACCGGCCTACTCTTGGACCGGCCTACTCTTGGACCGGCCTACTCTTGGACCGGCCTACCCTTGGACCGGCCTACCCTTGGACCGGCCTACCCTTGGACCGGCCTACTCTTTGACTGGCCTATTCGGGTTTTTCCCTCTCTTCTCCCTTCTTTGTTTTATGTGGAGGAAGAGATTTTCGTGTGATAATAAATAAATAAAGACCGTGTGATTGAAGGCTTGGTCTGGTGTGCTTCAGGCCGCAACAGACGTGATCGAAAGTGTTGCACTTATTGTAACGATGGGAGGTTTCATATTGAAAACCAATCTCACCAAAAGTGCAGAAATGCGATCGTTTTTCCTTTTAAATAAACAACGAGCGAACAGGTGATTCGAATCTCCTTCATTTGGGGGTGTGTTCCATTAGCAAGCAGCTTGCCATCTCTCGCCAAGCGGCTTGCTTGAATCAAAGCGTTCAACAAGCATCCCAATGGAGCGGAACGCTCGGCTCCGATTGACAACATGACGGTCTCCATGGAAACCATGGTGTGGTGATACAAATTAAATCCGTTACCATGAGAAAGAACGGAGGAATTAATGAGATCATGTGAATTAAATCGTTATTTTATATTGAAACACTAATTATTTTAATTGTATAATATATTTTTTTGTGTTTATTTTTAGCATTAAACTGTTCCGATTCTGTTCGATATTGTGACGTCATTGCCCCAAAGTCACTGCGATCCCTCATTTGTTCCTGGGGAAGATGAAGTGTGGATACGTTTACCTCACGCTCCTTTTCCTCACCACTATTCACCTTTTGTACCACATTTATCACCATGACACGATCTTCAATGGAGTGAGTATAAAACGTCGAGTTTGTTGATGTAATTCCCGCGACGTTTATTGTTCGGTCCGATGTTGAAGATTCATTGAATGTGGTGTTGATGTTACGTAGGCCTGACGGACCAAATGGCCTCTTCCTGCGACCAGGCCCGTGGGTATCCTTGTGTTCAAAGTACCCAGAGCGTGCAGATCAACGTTCGTTTCGATTTACTATAAAAATGACACTCTTCCAACACTCTCCGGGGTAAAGGACCCGAAGGGGTAAACGAATAGACGGGACGAGACCGCGTGTTCCCATTCAGCGAAAGAAATCAGATGATCACATGAGAAAGCTTGTCTGCCATTACCATTCTGGGCAACCCGAGCTCGGAGAACCCGGACGTGCCAGGAGACGTTTTCACGTTCAAGCTCTGTGGAAACACTTTACTCGAAACTAATTGTTCTACCTTTTCACTATTACATGTGTTTACATTCTCTGTTAAGGTCCAGTGTGGTACACAGTAGTGGGATTGAAGGAAAATGGTGAAGGAAAGTTTGTAAATTGTTAATTAAATGATGGGTTTCATTGCAATCAATAACCCTGTGATTCCCTGTGATTCCCTGTGATTCCCTGTGATTCCCTGTGATTCCCTGTGATTCCCTGTGATTCCCTGTGATATGATCTGGCTCGTATCATTTTTAAAGTGATTATTCACCACTAGCCGAAACCCGTGGAACATCCACAGAAGGGAGGATGTGGTGTATGGATAGAGTGTACCATTATGGATGGCATAGGGGATTTGCTTGTCTGAGTAAGAGTTAGGAAGAAAGATGAGAATGAAGAGTGCGTATATGAACAACGATCGCCGACACCGGCACAAATGCATGCTCTGGATTGTCCAATCAGCGGACGGCTTGCTTCGCCTTCGCCCAGCAGACGCCAATACGATGGCGTTGTAAGATGGCGTCGTATCGGCAGTTAATCGGATGCTTTTGGGCCCCAACGTCGGCTAATTCAGATTTTTCGAGTATGGCTGTACGTGATAAACAAAGAGCGCGGTTCGTAGATCGTAAATCCATTAGTGCCGTGGGCATCGGGTCACTGGGTGCGGCATAAAAGGGATAACAAAGTCGAGTCCTTACGCTATTATTATATAGATTTGGAGACAGGACCAAAAACGATACAAAGCAGGATGTCTCAAAAAGTTGTGGATGGATGATTTTGATGAAATGTGATTCGGTATTGTGATTTTCTGGTCTACTCTGGGATACAAAACGTAAACTGTTCACCTGGCGGAGGTGTGCTCTCGACCCAGTGCGGTTGTAGTTATTTATTTATTTTCATTGTGAATCACTTGTTGATTTTCTTTGTCTTCCGGGCAATATCTCAGGCACCTTTTAAGCAAGGAACCTGATACTTGGACATGACAACGACCAAGTCATTTGGCTGTAAAGGATGTTTTTGATTTATTGATTAATCAATTAATCGAGTAATTACTTATTTCGATTAATTAATTCTTTAATTTTCAAAAAGTTACACCTTCGGACGAAACAATGGCAGTTCAGGTATGCTATTACATGAGCCAATTGATTAAGAAATTATTTATTTTACTATTATTATTTATTTATTTAATTACGCACTGAATCGATCAATTATTGCACGCCTCTCCCTTCCAATACCGTTTATATGTGCCGCACGCTGCAATATGTGATATATTATTTATTTATTTTACACGGTGTACTTTAAATGTCTCTGTACTTGTTTATTTTTATTTCAAGTTGATGGAAAAGTTTACTTTTCGGTATCCCCTTCAAGGTTGGGGTCCACACAATAATTCTGGTCCGAGTGGCCAACGATCAGCCCCCAATGGGGGCAATGAAGGGCATGGGGAATACCCGATTCCCCCCTTTCCCATGGGGGCTATGTGAAATATTGAAACTGTTGTATCTTTTGAACCGATGATCCCACCTGAACACATGAGATCTCAAAAGATTTGGGCGTAAATCCGTTAAAAAAAACGTTATTTCTTTATTTTTTAATTATTATTATTTTTGTATACACGATCGAGGTTCGTGGAAGAGATAACAATAATCACACAAAAAGTCAAGCCGACACACAAAACACAAAATAAGGGGAGCGGTAGACAAGATGGGGAGAGAGGGGGAAGGACACAAACACAACATTTGAGAGCAGGGACATCGAGGGAACTGTGGGAGGGAGAGGGCTTGGGGGGAGGTGGGAGAGGTATAAAACATATGGACACTGCAAGGACTTCCAGGAAAGAAGTTGGAATTTCGAAAAAAGTGTATCAGGGGTGAATTAGCGGGGGTAGAAAAGATCAAGGATTTGGATCGGGGAAGATAGATGGTGGTGGACAGCTGTTTTAAAGACCTGGAGGAAGGAGTGGGATTGAAGGGAGTAGGGAGGTTTGTTCCAGAGGCGGGAGAAAAGGGGATTGAAAGAGGGAAGGTGAGCAGAGAGCCTAGATTTTGGTAGTTTAACCATAAGAGGGGAGCTGGCAGATCTTGTCCGACCTGTAGGAATATTTGGGGGACAGAGCACAGAGATAGCTGGGGGAGCAAGGCCGGAGAGGAGTCGGTAGAAGACAGAAAGACCACCAACCTGCCTGCGGTGAGTGAGTGAAAGGCCCTCGGAGTTAGCTTCATCACAGGAGATTCCAATGATTCGAAAAGCTTTGGCTCCAACAGCGTGAAGCCGAGCTCGGTGTGAGGCAGGAGCACCGGCCCAGAGGGGAGAACAGTATTCCATTGAGCTGCGGATGAAAGCCTTGTATGTGGTGAGGAGCTCAGGTGTGCCAAGGAAGGACTTCGCGTGATGGAGGATGCCCAGTCGGCGACTGGCTTTGGAGGGCAGTTTGGAAATGTGGTTTTCCCAAGAAAGATCATGGTATATAGTGAGACCCAAAAGCTTGAGCGACAGAACTTCTTGGAGAGGATTGTTGAGAAAGTAGATGGGAGGGTTTTCCAGTCGGTCTTTTCGGAGAGACAAAGTGAGAGTGTGAGATTTGTCAGGATTGAAAGACATGTTCCACTTGTTTGACCAGTCTGATTTTGTCCAGGTCTGCAGAGAGTGAGGAGGCTGCAGGCTGCCGATCTGAGGGATGAGGAATGGAGCGGCAGAGAGTGGAGTCATCAGCAAAGAGACAGAGAGGATTTTGCAGAGACTCGGAGAGATCATTGATGAAGACCAGAAAAAGCACAGCGCCCAGAACACTACTTTGGGGAACTCCAGCCAGAACAGGAAGGGGCGATGAGAGAAATCCATTCAGGGCCACATGTTGACTACGACCAGAGAGGAAGTCCGCAAGCCAAGCATGGAGATTTCCATGGATACCATAGGAGGAGAGTTTGGTGAGCAGAGCTGGGTGCCAGACCGTATCGAAGGCACGTGATATGTCAATGGAGACAGCTCTGATTTCCTGTTTTGCATTGAGGACCTCCATCCATTGTTGAGACAGCAGAAGCAACATGTCCAGAGCAGAATGACCTGGTCTGAATCCAAATTGATGATCGGAGATCAAGCCATTGGAGAAGAGGAAGGATTTGATATCCGAAGCAATGATGGATTCCATGAATTTGCTGATAATTTGGAGCAGGCTGATTGGTCTGTAGTTGCAAGGATCTGTTTTTGCACCTTTTTGTGTAAAGCGGTAATGTTTGCTGATTTCCAAGATGCTGGCAGATGACCTTGAGCTAAAGAGAGGGTGAAACGAACAGAGAGAGGGTGAGATAGAGCGGAAGAGCAGGATTTTAGGACCCGTGGGCTGATGCCGCCTGGTCCAGTTGCAGAATCAGAGTCGAGGTTTGACAAAAACTTCTCCACCTTGTCAAGAGAGAAGGACACAGAGTCCAAGAGCAGTTGGGTTCGACTGGGTAAGGTGGGAACAGAGAGAGATGGGTTTGGGACACAAGATATTGAGGCAAACACAGAGTTGAGGCATTCGGCTTTGTCACGTGCGGTGTCAACTGTGTAGCCATTTGAGGTGAGGGAGGGGATGGAGGGCGAACAAACACCAGAAACGGATTTGACCAGATGCCACCAGGATTTGGAGGAAGGAGACAGGTTTGAGAGTTCAATCTTGAGTGTGGAGAGATAGTGCCTCATGGCACTCCTGAGGGTAGACACACACTTGTTCCGAACTTGTTGGAAGTAACTGAGATTTCCTTCAGTTGGATTTGCCTTCCAAGAGGCAAAGGCAAGTTGTTTCAGGACAATTGCCTCACCACAAGATTCAGTGTAGCATGGACGGGAGGAAGGGTAAGACATCTGAAGATGAGATGGGATAAATCTGTGCATGAGAGAGAGCAGTTTGCTTTGGAAGAATTTCTAGGAAGAATTGATGTCAGAGGCAGTAGAGATGGGAGACCAGTCCAGATGATTGATGGCTGCTTGCAGCCCGTGCCAGTCGGCCTGAGTGAAATGCCAGACTCGTCGACGCTGAGGAGGCTCTCTGAGAATGGCCAGAGAGATGTCCACTTTAACAAGCACATGATCAGAAGAACCGATTGGAGCAGAAGAAGAGCAGCAGACATTTGCAGGGAAGTTTGTCATAACCAAGTCGAGAAGAGAAGATAGTCCATTGACTGAGATCCGGGTCGGAAAATTGACAGGTTGTGTCCATCCCAGTGAGTCACAGAAGTCCTTTGCTGAGGTGCCATGGCTGGTGAGAGAGCAACCCACACCCAGCCAGCTGGCATGATGACAGTTGAAGTCGCCACATATGAGGAAGAGAGAGTTGGGATGAGTTGATAGAAGTTGGTCCATGTTGTCAGTCAGTGACATGTAAATGGAGTCATCACTGTTTGGAGGATGGCACAGAACACATGATCAAAAGGTGGGAGCGGAGAGGAAGATGTAGCCAGAAGTACTCCTGTGGGTGGGATGGAGAGAGGGCAGTGCAAGGAGAGTGAGGAAGAGTTTTTGATAAAGATAGCAACCCCGCCACCAGGACGAGGCTCAGGTCTATCATACCGGAGGAGGGAGTAACCAGGAAGAGATATTATGGAATCAGAGACATCTTGAAGGAGGAATGTTTCTGTTAAGCAGATCAAGTCTGAATTGTCAGAAGCAACCTGAATGGAGAGATCAATCAGGTTTGAGCGAAGGCCCAGGATGTTTGTGGTCCATATCGTTAATGATGTGAGAGGGGAGCATCGGGTGCAGGAGAGGGGAGGGGTTGGGTAGGGGCAGATGAAGGATGGGCGGGTGAGGTAGGAAGAGCAGTTAATCGTGTCAAAGATTACAGAAGAGTTACAAGAAAGGGAAGGATGAGGACGAAAGGTTTGATGGTGATGGGATGAGGCACAGTGAGGGGTTCTTTGAGGGGTGGCAGAGGAAAGTCGAAAGTTGGGGGAGGTGGAGGTATGAGATAGAAGGGAGACTAAGTGGGGAGGAGGCAGCTTTGAGAAGAGTTTTCGGACTGTTTTAGTTTTGTTTTAGTTTTACAAGCACGAGTCACGTGAACAGGGCAAAAGATGTCAGCAAAAAGAACAGGGCAAAACAGATCTGGGGAATGGCGTGAAAATGGGGGTGAAATGGGGGTGAAACACGTGGTCGAAGAACGAACGAAAAGAACAAAGAAGGAAATGTTTTTGGTTTTTTTTGTTTTTTTTAGTTGAGATTTTAAACAAGGAAGTACGGGGTGAAAAGACTGGGAAAAAACTGAGAGAACGAGAGTAGAATTTGATTTAGAGTAGATTTGAGACACTTCTCGGCAATACTAAGTTGGACGTGATCGAAAGTGTTGTATTATAGTTACGATGGGAGGTTTCATATTGAAAACCAATCTTACCAAAAGTGCAGAAATGCGATCGTTTTTCCTTTTAAATAAACAGCGAGCGAACAGGTGATTGAAATGCCCTTCACCTGGGGGGTTGGGGGGGTGTTCCATTAGCAAGCAGCTTGCTATCTCTCGCCAAGCGGCTTGCTTGAATCAAAGCGTCCAACAAGCATCCCAATGGAGCGGAATGCTCGCCTCCGCTTCACAACATGACGGTTTCCATGGAATCTATGGTGTCGTGATACAAATTAAATCCGTTACCATGGGAATGAATGGAGGAATTAATGAGATAATGGGAATTAAATCGTTATTTTATATTGAAACACTAATTATTTTAATTGTATAATATATTTTTTATGTTTATTTTTAGCATTAAACTGTTCCGATTCTGTTCGATATTGTGACGTCATTGCCCCAAAGTCACTGCGATGAGCGATCCCTCATTTGTTCCTGGGGAAGATGAAGTGTGGATACGTTTACCTCACGCTCCTTTTCCTCACCACGATTCACCTTTTGTACCACATTTATCACCATGACACGATCTTCAATGGAGTGAGTATAAAACGTCGAGTTTGTTGATGTAATTCCCGCGACGTTTATTGTTCGGTCCGATGTTGTGGATTCATTGAATGTGGTGTTGATGTTACGTAGGCCTGACGGGCCAAAATGGCCTCTTCCTGCGACCAGGCCCGTGGGTATCCTTGTGTTCAAAGTACCCAGAGCGTGCAGATCAACGTTCGTTTCGATTTACTATAAAAATGAAACTCTTCCAACACTCTCCGGGGTAAAGGACCCGAAGGGGTAAACGAATAGACGGGACGAGACCGCGTGTTCCCATTCAGCGAAAGAAATCAGATGATCACATGAGAAAGCTTGTCCGCCATTACCATTCTGGGCAACCCGAGCTCGGAGAACCCGGACGTGCCAGGAGACGTTTTCACGTTCAAACTCTGTGGAAACACTTCACTCTAATCCAATACTTCTGCCTTTTCATTATTACAGGTATTTTTCATTCGCCGTTAAAGGTCCAGTGTGGTACACAGCAGTGGGAATGAAGGAAAATGGTGAAGGAAAGTTTGTAAATTATTAATTAATTGATGGGTTTCATTGAATTCAATAACCCAGTGATTCCCAGTGATTCCCAGTGATTCCCTGTGATTCCCTGTGATTCCCTGTGATATGCTCAATGTAAAATCATATCCGGCATTGGAGCTCAGGCATCATCCCAAATGACTGAAAAAGAGGCCTTGTCGTCCCTTTTGGAAAGGGAAGGGTGATCACCAGGACTGCAACAACGACCGAAGGGTGACGGTATTCTCGATGTCGGACAAGGTCTTTGCTTGGATCATTATTGAGAGGGTTCGCCACGATCTGCTCGAGCACCAGCGACCAGAGCCGTCGGGCTTTCCACCAAAGAGGTCAATGATTAACTGTGTCCTTGCGCTTTGGGCCCTCACCGAACGCAAGCGAGAGTTTCGTCAGGGGCTGCTCTCTGCCTGTGGTGATCTCCGCAAAGCACACAATTCGGTGAATCGGGATGGCCTCTGGAGGATTCCTGGTCTTCGTGGGGTGAAGTCGTAAAGCGGAACACGTGTTTAAAATTCCAACATTGTTGGTCTTACGGTCTGGCAGACAGAAGTTGTTATTGTTTGAAGAAGAAGAAACTCTACGGTATTACCAGAGAGCAAACTCATTTTTTTTAAAATTTCAATATAATACTGAATTAAGTTTCATAAAGACGACGTAATGTGTCACGCGTGTCTGATGCAAGTGGGGTTGCACAAAATAATGAAAGAATGTACAAAATACACCTCACAAAATACACCTCACAAACACGTCCTGCCGACGGTCTGCAATCTCTGATTGTTCTTTCTTGTTTTTTTAAACTGTTTTGTTATTTTGAAAAAACAGAAGAAGAAGAAGAAGATTTCTGAGTTTGTCTTTCTACTTTGTTATTAAAACATTTACTTGCATTGGTTAGTTTGGGTTTAAATCACTTTTACTAGTGTTGGTAAGTTTGCGTTTAAATCGTGTTGATGAATGTTGGTACTTCCTGTTCCTGTGTCCTGCAGGATCTTTGGGAATTTTTCGTGGAGCTTTTCAGAAAAATCTCGAACAGCCTTCCGGCCTCCCTTCGATTTATTGAGGTATGGCAGCGATCATTCCTCCACAAACACGCCTTCCTGATTGTGATGGATAAATCTGTTATAAGTTTGCTTGTTCGGGATTCCCATCTGTGGTTCGGATCATCCCTGATGTGGGATTGTCATCGAATATTTCCTTTCCCTTCCCTGTCGCTCCAAATCGGTCCCAACCATCAGAGAGGGGGGTGAGGGTTATCAGTTTACCTGGGCTGGTGCGATTAGTTAATACATCCTGCCAGTCCACACGTGTTGTTGATTCCAATAAATTACCCAGAACACCACTAATCTTACACAAAACGAACATTGACAAAATGGTCCCTTGAGTGCACCTCACCCTCAACGCTCATCACCGTTTCAGTGGAATATCTCTGATTAATTCTCATTATCTTGCCAAAACGAAGTTTTTGCAAGATGTATTAGTCTGCTTGTTTGTTTGTTTGTTTTTTTTTTGTTTTTTTTTTGTTTGTGGTTAATCATTTTTTTTTCACGTTTAGATCACTCTGTAGACCACAGTTATTATTGGAAACTCCTGTAACTTCGCATATCAGAGTCCTATAGAGATACCCTTCAGCACACAAAATTTTGAAGGTCAAGGTCAAAGGTCAAGGTCACTTTGCGGTCAATCATGGAGGTCAACGAAACCCTTATTTTTTGAGTAACTTTGATCGGATCGTCTCCAAACTTCATGGGAATCTAGTATATGGTCCGGCGCTCAGCTGATTAGTTTTTGGTGGCGATCGGCCTTGACCTTCATGGTTAGCGCTGGAGGTCGAAAATTATTGACCCCAAGGTCAAATTTTGAAATCGTAGGTACCATATCGAGTAATACCTCATATGAATGCCCTTGATGAGTGCTTCCCAGATCTGTAAACAGTTTGACGCTATGACGTCATTTGATGACGTCATGACGAAAAAACGGAATTTTCATGAAAAAATTATTTCCTCAGTTCTCATCAAAATCTTTCAATATTTCATGTGCGTTGGTCATGAAGACATACTATTCACCATACGAAATTATTAAGGTCAAGGTCAAATGGCAAGATACGGTTCACCCTGTGGGTGACATATGTTCATTTTTGTTTTGTTGTTTCCATCACACAGGAACCTGTTGCTCAGAAGCATCAAAATGTTCTCACGTTTTTGTGGGTTGAACCTTTTAAATTCCTGACAACCTTCTTTGTGAAGGTAAGATCACATAAACCACTCCAGAAATGCACACATTCATCCCAGAGGATATAAATGTACACCAGGTAAAATCACTCACAGCCACCCAAGCAGGTACACAGGTATACAGGTCATAACATACATACAGGTAATAACAGGTCAGGACAACTACGTATGCAAACACATACCACTCGCAAAACCACATAGACCACCGCACCTCCCATCCCATACCTCTCCTGATCGTTGAGGGACAACTGATCATTTGTGAACATTTCAGTGAAACAACTTTAACAAATTCTCAATTCTTGTATTTCGTGTGTCCGTCATACAGAAACGGGTCCCTCAGAAGCCTCAAGGGGTTTTCGACTCTTTGTGGATAGAAATTTCAAAAGGTGCGACCTTTCTGAAGGTATGATCATACACCCACTCGAGAAATACACACACTGATGCCACAGTTTGTGGTTTTTTAGTATGTGATGTCTGCCAAACCATTCAGTATTATAAGCCTTTGTTTTACAGAGTTTTGTTTTGTTTTTATTGAGTGGGAAATTAATTAGACAGTTATTTCCGAATTGGTGTCAGAACAGTTACTTCATTATTTCCCAGATTAGCACTGTTGGGATCGTTTGTCTCATAGATCCCATCTGTCCTTCCCTCTCCCTGTCCACGAAAGCCATTGTGTTTTCATCGATTACATGTCCTGTTATTTCCTCTATTCATGCCCGTATTTAATTAATTACACATCGTGCAATGATGCACAAGGCCTCAAGCCTGGAGGAGGGCTTTGCCATGTGATATCGTAGCCCAGGAGGTGTCCCCTGGTTGGTTGCAAGGGACTATGTGCTGTGGTCACAAGAGCTCTAATCACCAGACAAGGTCACCTAACATGCCTTTATCAGCCCCACCACAATCGCTTCTTCACCAGTCGTCGAGGTTCCTCTGGGGGAGTAGTCGAGGCTCCTCTGGAGAAGTAGTCGAGGTTCCTCTGGGGGAGTAGTCGAGGCTCCTCTGGGGAAGTAGTCGAGGCTCCTCTGGGGGAGTAGTCGAGGTTCCTCGGGGGGAGTAGTCGAGGCTCCTCTGGGGAAGTAGTTGAGGTTCCCCTGGAGGGTCGTCAAGTCTGGGTGCTGTGTTGGCCTGGCTTGTCAACCAGGTCTGGTCCCATATGTCCACCCATTGCATATCGCCTACGCTGGCGATGCTGTCTGCGTCCCTTGGAGACGTGTGTGGTTTTACGTGGTGAAGCTCGAGGGAGTTCCTTACCCTGTATCATTTTTGTTTGACTGGGTCACTTCTCCATTTCATTGTCGATTAAATCTGTATTTTTCCTTATTTCTGTGGCTATTTGGATTACAGATACACCAACTGAGGAACAAGTTTTTTGGAAAAAACAAGAGTGCCAAATCCTCGGCGTGTAATTCGATTAATAATGTGAACCCACGCACAATTCACCTGTGTGTGCCGAGTTCACCTTGTGTTTAACTCCAGTGTGACCTTCGGACTCGATCCCGTTATAATATTTTGGGAGCCCTGCCCGTGGATGCAGAGTCCAAATTTGGCTCTCCTGGGTGACTTGAACACAAGTTTGTGAAAATATTTGATTTGAGATCCTTCATCCAAAAACGTTGCTGATTCATCATTTTGTTCAGCACTGATTGGACAAATTGAAGTGAACGTTGATCGGTCGTGTGCTTTGAGTGCTACATTTACCTGCACTGAGACTCGAGTTACAGTGCCTTTAGAAAGTATTCACACCCCTTGACTTTTTTCACATTTTGTGTTACATCCTGAATTTAAAATGGAATAAATGGAGATTTTTTGTGTCTGATCTACACATAATCTATCTATAATTCCAGTAATCTCTGTCTGTACGTTTGTACGTTTGTCTGTGACCGCTGTTTCTCGACAACCACGGGTCCGATATACTTTTAACTTGCCAGGTATATTGCTGGGGACCCGAGGATGTGCCTTTTCAAGGTTTCATATTAATCGGACAATTACTTACCGAGCTATGTCCAAAAAACGATTCAACCAATCAGAGAGCTTGCAGAGGGCTTTGCGAATGGACCAAACCATTCATGTAAATAGAGGGGGGGGTTCTGTGGTCGTTGCGAATGGACCAAACCATTCACATCGAATCATCGAATCACATCGAATGGACCAAACCGTTCGCTTTGGACCAAACCATTGCATGTAAATAGAGGGGGGGGGGGTTCTGTGGTCGTTGCGAATGGACCAAACCATTCATGTAAATAGAGGGGGGGGGGTTCTGTGGTCGTTACTGCCACGTGGTTTCAAAGTTTTTTTTTGTTGTTGTTGTTTGCACGCATGTTTTTTTGCACCCACGTACGGGCACGCCCTAGGATGTTTACACACACACACCCCTACACAAATTTTTTTTTTTTTTTTTTTGGCAAGGAACGGGCACCCACGTACGGGCACGTCCTAGCTTATATATAGTACGGGCATGCCCTAGTCTATATATATATAACACAGTTTGTGTGTGTGTGTGTGTGTGTGTGTGTGTGTGTGTGTGTGTGTGATGTTACGGAGAGGCTCACGCACTTGATATTTGGCACAGACATGGCCATTGAGCCTGGGAAGAACATGGCGGACCAAAAAATTTATTTCATAATATTTTTTTACCATATTTTTACCTCAGCGCATTTCAGCGAGGAATATTATGCACGGAATCTGCCCTGTGGCAGAGCAGCGCGCTGATTCGCTCAGAGCGATCACGTGATGTTCCTTGCCGCCATTAACTCAGTTACGCGTTCGCACGTATTTCAGAGCGAAAAGCGATTGCGTTTTTTCACATTTCAGCGAGGAACATTGCCATTCACACCACATAGGTTTTTTTTTCTTTCATCTTTAGATCCATTTTTTTTTTCAGCGAATCTGAATCGGTGGCAGAGCAGCGTGCTGATTCGCTCATTCGCGCTCATTGATGACTATCACGATCACGTGATGACGTGATCACGAATGATGTTCGTGACGCGATCACGTGATGTTCCTTGCTGCCAGCAAGTAGCATAGATTTTATTTTAGCATGATTAGCATTTAGCATGATTTAGCATGATTTAACATAGATAGTAGCATGTTTCACATAGATTTTTTTTCAGCGAGGAATATTATACACGGATTCTGACCGGTGGCAGAGCAGCGCGCTGATTCGCTCAGAGCGATCACGTGATGTTCCGAATAAGCACAATCAATTGAGTGTGCCGCATGAGTCTGCGATAAGTGTTTAAAGTAAAGTAAAAAAAAAAAAAAAGTTAACGTGCCGTTGTTAGCCTATTCATGTATAGTTTGTGTTGTATTTAGCTGTGGCTGAGCTAAGATGTAGCTGAACTTCAGAGTCGTTGACTCTGGTATCCTTTGACCTCTTAATCACCTTGCTCCATTGGGACAAATCCAAGTAATAAGCGCATCGGCAGGTAAATCCACCGGAGCGAGGTGAAACACCTCTCAGGTTGAAATAATGTGAGTTATTCCATCCCCGCCGCCAGTTGGCTTCACTTTTCACGGAGTATGAGCGTTATATATATATTTTCAATTCAGTGCACCCAACTCGCTCACGTACTTGATTTGTGGCAGAGACATGGCCATTGGGCCTTCACAGTGTAATTTGTGCGAGGCTTTTGTCCGAGTGAGCTTGAGTCGAGAGGGCGAATGTACGGGTTGGGAATGTATGGGTCTCCCTTCCCCCACCCGGCAACGCCGGTACTGGAGGGCGTCACAGGATCGGTGAGTCTCCAAAATCCGCTTCGTGCTGTTGCGAAGATTCAGGACGATGTCTCGATTGTTGTGCTGCTCTCCGACCATGACAACTGCAACGTCATTGTTGACTGGCCCTCCCCTTCCCTCCTCCTTCCCCCTCCCCCCTCCACCCACCCCTCCCCCTCCCTTCCCCCTCCACCCTACCCCCTCCCCTTTTCCCCTCCCCCTCCCTTTTCCCCCTCCCCCTCCCTTTCCCCCCCTCCCTTTCCCCCCCTCCCTTTCCCCCCCTCCCTTTTCCCCCTCCCTTTTCCCCCTCCCCCTTCCCCTCCCCCATACCCCTTCCCCCCGTCCCCCTCCCCCTTCCCCTCCCCCCGCCCCCTCTCCTCCCCCCTCCCCCTGCCCCTCCCCCCCACTCCCCCTTCCCCTCCCCCCCACTCCCCCTTCCCCTCCCCCTCCTCCTCCCCCCTCCCACCCCTCTCCTCTCCCATCCCTCCCTCTCCCCCTCCCCCCCTCTCCTCCCCTCCCCCTCCCCCTCACCCCTCTTCTCCCTCACGTTTATACACGGAATGCCGGGTACTTCCCCCTCCTCTTCTCCCCTCCCCCCCTCTGCTCCCCTCCCCCCTCTCCTCCCCCCCGTTCCCCTCCCCTCCTCTTCCCCCTCCCCTCCCCTCCCCCGCCCGGCAATGCCGGGTACTTCTGCTAGTTTTCAATAAATTTGCAAAATTTCTAAAAACATGTTTTCACTTTGACATTTTGGGGTGTTATTTGTAGATCAGTGACAAAAAAAAGCTCAATTCAATCAACACATAGTAAAACAACAAAATGTAAAAAAGTAAAGTGGTGTGAATACTTTCTGAAGGCACTGCACTGTACCTCTGCTTTAAGTCACGTTCAATCATCCTTCACGTGCTCATGTGTGAATAAACTAAAGTTGTTTACATTTTAAAATATTGTTTTGATAAACCTGTGTTGAACTTGACGAGCTGAAACACAAAGTGAAAACCTTACTCACTTTAACATTTTTGGTTTTTGTTTTCTTGCAGTCCCTGAAAGGTGCGACTTCATTTTCAAAAGAACGTAAGTGACTTTTCATCGTACATTCTGTTTGTCCTGTTCTGTTACCGATAACTGGGTAATTTCTAAATATTTCATAGCAGTGACAACCAACATCCAAACAATACTGAACATTCTCTGTTGCACAAGTCTTGTGCGAAACAGATCAAATATGGCTCCCAGCAACAAATCATTTTATTGGCATGAAAATCGTTAAATGTCACTGCTGGGTCACGTGATAAATCATGTGATACCTGATAACTCTCAGGATCATGTTCCGTCTTTCTGTAACATTAGGTTACATTCACCAAAACTATTAGGTTCCTAACAGATATAAGTTTTAGTGTATGGGAATTATTTAGGGTTCTCAAATAAAAACAAATCACGCTGTATTGTCCCAACGATTGAAATGTCCCCAAAGGTTTCTCTTAACCCCCTCTTGTTTTATTTATTTATTTTCTACAGAGTTGACCTCATCGTTGCAGATTTTATGGATTTATTGTAAAAGTGATGTTGTGAAGCTTTTGCTCGTGAGCTGCATCATCTTGGCTGTTTTGACGTGGACCTTGAAAATCTTCATTGAGGTATGGATTTGGTGTGTCTCTCTGTCTGTGTCGAACTTGTGTTTTATGTAAAGCTCTTCTTCATCACTAACCGACTCACTCGTATTAACTCTCGTATCACAAGACTGTTCATAAATGTCAAGACTGTCCTCGAACGTGACAGTATCAAAAAGTAAACAAGAAGACGTCATGCAGAGCACGACACTTGGAAAATCCACCCCACACCCAAAAAGATTGCAATTGATCCAGCAAATTAGCAATTTCATCAAGATTAAAATTGACGATCGTGATCAAAACCCGGGTCAATAGGATGAAAAGTGACATTTTTCAGATGTAAATTGTTGATTTTGGAAGTTTGACCTTGAGTTGACATTTGACCTTTTGACCTCAAAATTAGTTGGTTTCCCAACTTAGTGACTCAATATACAAATGCTGTTCAATTTTCAAGTCAATCGGATGAAAATTGACGTGTTTTCAGATATAAATTTATGATTTTGGAAGTTTGACCTCTTTGACATTCGACCTTTTGACCTCAAAATTAGTTGCTTTCCCAATTTAATGACTCAAGAAACAAATGCTGTTCAATTTTCAAGTCAATCGGATGAAAAATGGCGATTTTTGGAAATGTGACCTTCAGATGACCTTTGACCTCAAAATCAATAGGCTTCTCAATTGTGACGACCTCGACAACTTGGTGAAGTTTCGTGACGATCGGTTTAGAATTGTGACCTGCAAGCCGGTGACAAACAAACAAACAAACAGACAAACAGACAGAATAACAAGAAGACGTCATGCGTAGCACGATACTTGCAAAATCCACCCTCCCCCAAAAGTTTTCCAATGATACATGATGGCCTATGTTGACCTTTTGGCCTATGCTGACCTCAAAAATACTTGGTGGTTGAATTCAGCAACCAGATATGCAAGTCCTCTTCAAATTTCACATCAATGAGATGAAAATTTAGGATTTTAGAAATGTGGCCTATGTTGACCTTCCGATGTTGACCTCAAATATACTAGGTGGTTGAATTCAGTGACGAGATATGCAAGTCCTCTTCAAATTTCAAGTCAATCGGATGAAAATTGAGGATTTTAGAAATTTGGCCTATGTTGACCATTTGGCCTATGTTGACCTTTTGGCCTATGTTGACATCAAATATAGTTTGTGGTTGAATTCAGTGACCAGATATGCAAGTCCTCTTCAAATTTCAAGTCAATTGGATGAAAATTGAGGATTTTAGAAATTTGGCCTATGTTGACCTTTTGGCCTATGTTGACCTCAAAGTTACTTGGTGGTTGAATTCAGTGACCAGATATGCAAGTCGTCTTCAAATTTCAAGTCAATTGGATGAAAATTGAGGATTTTAGAAATTTGGCCTATGTTGACCTTTTGACCTATGTTCACCTAAAATATAATTTGTGGTTGAATTCAGTGACGAGATATGCACGTCCTTTTCAAATTTCAAGTCAATTGGATGAAATTTGAGGATTTTAGAAATTTGGCCTATGTTGACCATTTGGCCTATGTTGACCTCAAGAATAGTTGGTGGTTGAATTCAGTGACCAGATGTGCAAGTCCTCTCCAAATTTCAAGTCTATTGGATGAAAATTGAGGATTTTAGAAATTTGGCCTATGTTGACCATTTGGCCAATGTTGACTTCAAAAATTATTGGTGGTTGAATTCAATGACCAGATATGCAAGTGGTCTTCAAATTTCAAGTCAATCGGATGAAAATTGAGGATTTTAGAAATTTAGCAAAGTTGGTGACCTTTGGCCTATGTTGACCTTTTGACCTATTGACCCCAAAAACAATAGGCTTCTGGCATTTGACCAACTCTACCATTTGGTGAAGTTTGGTGAAGATCGGTTGAAAATTGTGACCTGTAGGCCGGTGACAAACTAACAGAGTCACAAACACAACCGACCAATATACAGTGAAACCTTGACTTACGAGTTTAATTCGTTCTGTGACCGAGCTCGTAACTCAATTTGCTCGTTTCTCAAATTAAATTTCCCCATTGAAATGAATTGAAATGCTATTAATCCGTTCCAGCCCGCCAAAAACCACACCAATTTTTTTTTAAATATACAGTATATATAAAAATATCTCGCGCTTTATATTTCACCTGTATGCAGCATACAAGTTGGCAGGATGGCCTGGACTGGAGGTACGCACACTTGACTCTAAAGTCGAAACTGTCCAGCCTGGGTTTGAATCCCGACCCAGCTATAACCTGTCATGGGTGAATCACAGGCAGGGTGATTCATCAATGTGTGTACCGCTAAACTGGGCGCCCCGTTTGCGTCCCATTAGTTGTTGGATGTTAAGGATCTCACCGTGTTTTCCACAAAGAGAAGGCGAGCTATCGCCGGCACTCTGAACAAGTTGTGGCCTGGCATGCTCTTCTCCTCTGCCGTTATATACGTCCTCCTCGGCATCTTTTTCCAGAAGAGCCCTGTCTCGTCACAGTTGAAGATTTGCTGGGGGATGTATCGTTCGGCTTCTATCAGTTCGGCAAAAGTTATAATAAAATCTTCAGCTGCCTTCACATCCGAGCTTGCTGCCTCACCATGCCTGACGACGGAGTGAATGCCGGTCCTCTTCTTAAAATTATCAAACCATCCCCGACTGGCTTTGAATGACTCTTCCGATGCCTCGTCCGTTGATGTTCCCGCCGCCTGCTGCACCAAATCCCCGTAAATGTCTCGGGCCTTCTCACAGATGATGCTCTCGGTCACGGTATCTCCTGCGAGCTGCTTCTCCGTCAACCACACAAACAACAACTTCTCCATCTCTTCATGGATAGAGGTCCGGAGCTTTGAAATAATCGTAACGCCCTTGGCTGGCGTTATAGCCTTTATCGACTCCTTCTGCTTCAAAATCGTACATATCGTAGAAGTACTACGATCGTACTGCCTCACCAAGTCGACAACACGCACACCTCGCTCATGTTTTTCGACGATTGCGTGTTTTATATCCAAGCACATCATCCTCTTCTTCTTCTCAGTACAGCCCTTGGCACTCAATTTCTTAGGACCCATGGTTAAAACTAAGAAATTTTCCAAAATAACCAAAATGCGAAAACAAAGCAGCAGCTATATACGGCAGAGATGCTTGCACAGCAAGATAACCACGTGACCTGAACCCACCTGGTGGCGGGTGGCGTAAGCTCCAAAATAACCAAAATGCGAAAACAAAGCAGCAGCGATATACGGCAGAGATGCTTACACGGCAAGATAACCACGTGACCGGAACCCACTTGGTGGCGGGTGGCGAAAGCTCGTAACTCAGATCTCGGCTCGCATCTCAAAGCAATAAACCGCCCGAGCGACGGCTCGTATCTCGGAAAACTCGTAAGTTGGTGCACTCGTAAGTCAAGGTTTCACTGTACTTGAAAAATCTTCGATTTTGCAAGTAACAAACTTAACATGATAACTCAAATTGAATCTGATCTTAATGACATATAACATGGGAACAATGACATGAATGTGAAAATCACTGTTTTTTTTAGAACAGTTCGAAAAATATGAAAATGTTTATCTTCGACATATAATCATGATAAACTCTGCCCCTTGCATAGCCTAGCAACCCATAACAATGTAAACAACCATTTTATTTTATAACTTTTGATGTTTTTACATTAAAAACAACATAAATGTGCAGAATGCTGTATTATCAAACATGCAAAGCTCTTTCTGACTGACTCGCCCACCAACTTGCCCACACACACACTCGCCCACCGACTCGCCCACCGACTTGCCTGCCCACCTACTCGCCCACAAACTTGCCGACAAACAGACTTGCCCACCTACCGACTTGCCCACCTACCGACTTGCCCACCTACCGACTTGCCCACAGACACACTCGCCCACAGACTTGACCACCGACTCGCCCACAGACGTGCCCACAAACTTGCCCGCCCACCAACTTGCCCACACAGACGCGCCCACAGACTTGCCCACCCACCGACTTGCCCACACACACACACTCACCCACAGACTCGACCACCGACTCGCCCACAGACGTGCCCACAAACTTGCCCGCCCACCAACTTGCCCACACACAGACTCGCCCACAGACTTGCCTGCCCACCTACTCGCCCACAAACTTGCCGACAAACAGACTTGCCCACCTACCGACTTGCCCACAGACACACTCGCCCACAGACTCGCCCACAGACTTGCCCACACACAGACTCGTCCACAAACTTGCCCGCCCACCAACTTGCCCACACAGACTCGCCCACAAAGTTGCCTGCCCACCAACTTTCCCACACACAGACGCGCCCACAAACTTGCCCGCCTACCAACTTGCCCACACACAGACGTGCCCACAGACTTGCCCACCCACAGACTTGCCCACCCACAGACTTGCCCACCCACAGACTTGCCCACCCACAGACTTGCCCACCCACCGACTTGCCCACCCACCGACTTGCCCACCCACCGACTTGCCCACCCACAGACTCGCCCACCCACAGACTCGCCCACCCACAGACTCGCCCACAGACTCGCCCACAGACTCGCCCACAGACTCGCCCACAGACTCGAACACAGACTCGACCATAGACTCGACCATAGACTCGACCACAGACTCGCCCGCCCACAGACGACCACATACCTGCCCACGCACCGCCGACTTGCCCACCCACAGACTTGCCCACCCACTGACATGCCCACCCACTGACATGCCCACCCACTGACATGCCAAACCACCGACTCGCTCAGACTCGGCCACAGACTTGCCCACCCACTGACATGCCAAACCACCGACTCGCTCAGACTCGGCCACAGACTTGCCCACCCACAGACATGCCCACCCACTGACATGCCCACCCACTGACATGCCCACCCACTGACATGCCCACCCACTGACATGCCCACCCACTGACATGCCCACCCACTGACATGCCCACCCACTGAGCCATAGACTTGCCCACCCACTGAGCCATAGACTTGCCCACCCACTGACATGCCAAACCACCGACTCACTCAGTTTCAGCCACAGACTTGCCCGCTCATTGACTCGACCACAGACTTGTCCACAAACTTGCCCGCCCACAGACTCGGCCACAGACTCGGCCACAGACTCGGCCACAAACTCGCCCACAGACTCGCACACCGACTCGTCCACAGAATCGCCCAACGACCTATTTGCCCGCCCACCGACTGGCACACAGACTCGCCCACAGACTGGCACACCGACTCGCCCACAGACTGGCACACCGACTCGCCCACAGACTGGCACACCGACTCGCCCACAGACTGGCACACCGACTCGCCCACAGACTGGCACACCGACTCGCCCACAGACTGGCACACCGACTGGCACACAGACTGGCACACCGACTGGCACACAGACTCGCCCACATACTGGCACACCGACTCGCCCACATACTGGCACACCGACTCGCCCACATACTGGCACACCGACTCGCCGACAGACTGGCACACTGACCCGCCCACAGAATCGCCCAACGACTTACCCGCCCACAAACTTGCCCGCCCACCAACTGGCACACAGACTCGCCCACAGACTGGCACACCGACTCGCCCACAGCCTGGCACACCGACTCGCCCACAGCCTGGCACACCGACTCGCCCACAGACTGGCACACCGACTCGCCCACAGACTGGCACACCGACTCGCCCACAGACTGGCACACCGACTCGCCCACAGACTGGCACACCGACTCGCCCACAGACTGGCACACCGACTCGCCCACAGACTGGCACACCGACTCGCCCACAGACTGGCACACCGACTCGCCCACAGACTGGCACACCGACTCGCCCACAGACTGGCACACCGACTCGCCCACAGACTGGCACACCGACTCGCCCACAGACTGGCACACCGACTCGCCCACAGACTGGCACACCGACTCGCCCACAGACTGGCACACCGACTCGCCCACAGACTGGCACACCGACTCGCCCACAGACTGGCACACCGACTCGCCCACAGACTGGCACACCGACTCGCCCACAGACTGGCACACCGACTCGCCCACAGACTGGCACACCGACTCGCCCACAGACTGGCACACCGACTCGCCCACAGACTGGCACACCGACTCGCCCACAGACTGGCACACCGACTCGCCCACAGACTGGCACACCGACTCGCCCACAGACTGGCACACCGACTCGCCCACAGACTGGCACACCGACTCGCCCACAGACTGGCACACCGACTCGCCCACAGACGACTGGCACACCGACTCGCCCACAGACGACTGGCACACCGACTCGCCCACAGACTGGCACACCGACTCGCCCACAGACTGGCACACCGACTCGCCCACAGACTGGCACACCGACTCGCCCACAGACTGGCACACCGACTCGCCCACAGACTGGCACACCGACTCGCCCACAGACTGGCACACCGACTCGCCCACAGACTGGCACACCGACTCGCCCACACTGGCACACCGACTCGCCCACAGACTGGCACACCGACTCGCCCACAGACTGGCACACCGACTCGCACACAGACTGGCACACCGACTGGCACACCGACTGGCACACCGACTCGCCCACAGACTGGCACACCGACTCGCCCACAGACTGGCACACCGACTCGCCCACAGACTGGCACACCGACTCGCCCACAGACTGGAACACCGACTCGCCCACAGACTGGCACACCGACTCGCCCACAGACTGGCACACCGACTCGCCCACAGACTGGCACACCGATTTTCCCACAGACTCGCACACAGACTGGCACACCACCTCACTCACAGACTGGCACACCACCTCGCCCACAGACTTGCACACACTCTGGCACACCGACTCGCCCACAGACTGGCACACCGACTCTCCCACAGACTGGCACACCGACTCTCCCACAGACTGGCACACCGACTCTCCCACAGACTGGCACACCGACTCGCCCACAGAATCGCCCACCGACGCGCCGACAGAATCGCCCACCGACTTACCCGCCCACAAACTTGCCCGCCCACAAACTTGCCCGCCTCCCGACTGGCACACAGACTCGCCCACAGACTTTCCAACCCACCGACTCGCTCATAGAATCACCCGCTCACAGAGTTGCCCACCCACTGACTTGCCCACAGACTTGCCCACCCACCGACTTGCCCACAGACTTACCGACCCACTGACTTACCCACAGACTTTCCAACCCACCGACTCGCCCACAGACTTGCCCACCCAGCGACTCGCCCACCGACTCGCCCACAGAATCGCCCACCGACTTACCCGCCCACAAATTTGCCCGCCCACAAACTTGCCCGCCTACCGACTGGCACACAGACTCGCCCAAGCACCGACTCGCTCGCTCACTTACATGCTGTTGTAGCTGTTTCGTGCTCTCGAGGAGGGATAGAAGGATGCAATTTCTCGGAAGGTTAGAAAGCTGTTGCACACAATAGGATGATGATGATGATGATGATGATATAAGCATCGGAACAAAGCAGGAAATGTTTCCAAAGATGGGCGTAGTCTGTATCTTTCATAACGTAGATTTGCACGTCCACTCGTCAAACTCGTCAATGTAAATGATGGTTCTTCCATGTGGAGGAAGTGTTGGCTGGTCAGGTGAAGTGGAGAGCAAAAATGAAAAACACTTTTCTCTCACTTTTAGTGTCAAACCACAAGTATCATTGTAGTGAAAACATGCTGTTGAAGGAACTGCGCTCCAACGCGAGTCGAAAGAATTGACGCGACCAAAGACGGAATTCGTCCGAGTTGCTTTATTGAAACAAAACAGCTCAGGTATTCTGACAAGCCCGTTTATCGGGCAGCAATATATATACACATTTATGTCGGGAAGTTTGCCCGGCAAAAGCTATACCGGGCATGCCCGGGTGTCAAGGGCGAGCCTTAGAAAGGCGAGTCTGGACCTGCCCGGGCGTGTTTGGCTGCGGCCTGGCAAGTCGAGGCTGGGCGTGCCCGGGCGCTCTGGGCGAGCCCTGGAAAGGCGATAGCGGGCATGCCCGGACGCTCTGGGCGAGCCCTGGAAAGGCGATAGCAGGCATGCCCGGACGCTCTGGGCGAGCCCTGGAAAGGCGATAGCGGGCATGCCCGGACGCTCTTGGCGAGCCCTGAAAAGGCGATAGCGGGCATGCCCGGACGCTCTGGGCGAGCCCTGGAAAGGCGAGAGCGGGCGTGCCCGGGAGGTTCGGGCGTGCCCGGGAACAGTGAGTCCGGGCATGCCCGGGAGAGGCGCGTCTGGCCGTGTTCTGGCCGGTGCAAGGCGATTGTGTGCATCCAGCGGTAACCGCTACACACGCCCCTCCAGAATCGACCTGCACCGGCAGGGTCAATTTAAGGGGGGTCCGGATGACCCGGCCGAAGCGACCCCTGGAGGGTCGTGGGGAGGGGTCCGACGTGGTGGTGGGTGGTCGAGCGGGGGGAACTGTGGACGGGGGGCGGCCTCGCGGCGGAGGAAGGGCCAACCGTGGTGGTCGGTCGACGTCCATGTGCGCCGGTTTGAGGCGGTCCACAGAAATCCGGTCCGGCCGGCCGCCGAAGTCGACGATGAAAGACTTGTCGCCCCGTCGCAGGACCCAGAAGGGCCCGTCGTACGGCGGCCGGAGTGGCCCCCGGTGCGCGTCATGACGCACAAAGACGTACTCCGCTGTGCGAAGCGCCGGGGGGGACGTAGGACTGGGGGCCACCGTGGCGGGACGTCGGCACGGGGGCAAATCGTCGGGCGGCCTCCTGGAGGTCCGAGCGCTGGCGAGCGGCGGACCAGGGACTGGTAGCGTCGGGCACGAATTCGCCCGGGACGCGGAGCGGCTGGCCGTAGACGAGCTCGGCGGCGGACGCCTGGAGGTCTTCCTTGGGGGCCGTGCGAAGGCCCAAAAGGAACCCACGGCAGCCGGTCGGCCCAACCGTCGTCCTGAAGGCCGGCCATGAGTGCGGCCTTCATGGAGCGGTGAAACCGCTCGCACAACCCGTTGGCTTGGGGGTGGTAGGCCGTGGTGTGGTGCAGCGTGACCCCCAACGAAAGGGCGACCGCGCCCCAAAGCTCAGACGTGAACTGTGGGCCGCGGTCGGACGAGATGTCCGCTGGTGCGCCGAAGCGCGCGACCCAGGTGGCGATGAACGCCTGCGCCACGTTGGCGGTGGTGGTGGAGGCGAGGGGCACAGCCTCCGGCCACCTGGTGGTCCTGTCCACCATGGTGAGCAGGTGGGTGAACCCCCGCGAGGGGGGCAGGGGACCCACCAGGTCCACGTGGACGTGGTCGAAACGCCGTTCAGGCACGGCGAAAGGTGCCAGCGGGGCCTGGGTGTGGCGGTGGACCTTGACCCGCTGGCAGGCCGTGCAGGCGTTGGCCCAGTCGCGGATGTTTCGTCGAAGGCCGTGCCAGACGAAACGCGCCGACACCAGCTTCTGAGAAGCTTTCCGGCCCGGGTGAGAAAGGCCGTGGATGGAGGCGAAGATGCGGCGCTGCCAGGAAACGGGCACGATGGGGCGAGGCTGGCCCTGGGAGACGTCGCAGAGCAGGACGGTGCCCGCGAAGGGAATGTCGGCCAGGCGGAGGCCCGTGTCCGCCGCACGGAGTGCCTGCACCGAGGCGTCGGTGGTCTGGTCGGCCGCCATGAGCGCGAAGTCCACGCCGAGGTGGACCGTGTTCGCGCTGGCCCGAGAAAGACAGTCGGCCACGGCGTTGTCTTTGCCGGCGACGTGCCGGATGTCCGTGGTGAATTCCGACACGGCGGAGAGGTGGCGCTGCTGGCGGGCCGACCACGGCTCCGTGACCTTAGCCATTGCGTAGACCAACGGCTTGTGGTCGACGAAAGCCGTGAACGGGCGGCCCTCCAGGAGGTGTCGGAAATGGCGAACGGCCAGGAATAGCCCGAGCAGCTCGCGGTCGAACGTGCTGTAGTTTAACTCGTTCGGCCGGAGTTGCCGGCTGAAAAAAGCGAGTGGCTGCCAAACCCCGTCCACCCATTGCTCATGGACGGCGCCCACCGCGTAGTTGGAGGCGTCCGTAGTGAGGGCAATGGGCGCGTTGAGCACCGGGTGAGCCAGCAGCGTTGCGTCGGCGAGGGCCCGTTTGGCGCTGGCGAAGGCCGCGTCCATGGCCGCGGACCAAACAATGTCATGCTTGGCCGGCTTGCCCCGGAGGGCCTCGTAAAGGGGCCGCATGAGCTGAGCAGCGCGGGGCACGAATCGGTGATAAAAATTCACCATGCCGAGGAACTCTTGGAGGGCCTTGATGGAACGGGGACGCGGGAACGTGGTGATGGCCTCGACCTTGGTCGGCAGCGGCACGGCCCCGGTCTTGGTGATGCGGTGGCCCAAAAAGTCAACGGTCGTCACGCCGAAGTGGCATTTGACCGGGTTGACAATTAAGCCGTGCTCGCTGAGGCGACCGAACAGTGTTCGGAGGTGGAGGAGGTGCTCGGCGCGGGACGTGCTGGCGACGAGGATATCGTCCAGATAGACGAAAAGAAACGGCAGGTCGCGCAGCACGCCGTCCATCAAGCGCTGGACGCCTGGGCCGCGTTCTTGAGACCAAACGGCATCCACAAAAATTCGAACAGGCCGAACGGCGTGATGACGGCCGTCTTCGGGACGTCGGCCGCCCGGACAGGTACCTGGTGGTAGCCCCGTATCAGGTCAATTTTCGAAAAGATGACCCGTCCCGCCAAACGGGCGGAAAAGTCCTGAATATGCGGGATCGGGTACCTGTCGGGGGTGGTAGCGTCGTTGAGACGGCGGTAGTTGCCACACGGGCGCCATCCACCCCCCGGCTTTGGCACGATGTGCAGTGGCGAGGCCCACGCGCTATCGGAGCGCCGCACGATGCCGAGGTGCTCCAACGCGTCGAACTCCGCTTTAGCTACGGCGAGCTTCGTCGGCTCGAGGCGGCGTGCCTGGGCGCAGACCGGTGGCCCGGCGGTGGGTATGTGGTGCTCGATCCCGTGCCGCACCGCGACGGCCGAAAACGTCGGCCGCGTGAGGGCCGGGAATTCCGCGAGCAGGCGAGCGAACTCGTTCGCTGCCGGGAGGGCGCACGCCAGTTCGGTCGGCGCGGAGCTGCTCATCGTGCACGCCAGGGAGCTGAAGGTCTCGGCGTTGACAAGGCGACGACGTTTGACGTCGACCAGCAGCCCGTGCGCGCAGAGGAAGTCGGCGCCCAGCAAAGCCATGGGGGACGCAGGCGGTCACAAAAGTCCATTGAAAACGCTGGCTGCCGAAGCAGAGGGTGACGACGCGTGGGCCGAAAGTGCGTATGGCCGAGCCATTAGCAGCGACCAAAGAGGGGCCGCAAACGGCGTCCCGCCTGTCCTGCTCGGAGGCGGGTATGACGCTCAGTTGGGCGCCGGTGTCACACAGGAAACGCCGCCCAGACGCTTTGTCCCGAATAAACAGCAAGTTGCCCGAGTGGCCAGCGCTCATGGCTGGGAATGAACGCCGGCCCGGCCGTTTCCCGACCTGCCGAAAGTGCACGGGGGCCGGCACGTCCGAGCCTTGTGTCCGAACCTGGCGTGGTAATAACACCACGCACGGTCAGGTGGAGGCCCCGGCCGTCGTGTCGGAAGCGGGCGGTGCGGCGTGGCGGCCGCCAGTTGCACCGGCAGTTCGGTCTCCAACCGCGCAGGGCGCTCGGGCGTCGTGGGCGTCGCCTCGGACGGCGGCGGGCTCCAGGTAACTGCGCCGATGTGCTGGCCCGCCGAGGAGATCTTATCGGCTTCCCTGGCGAGGGCGCGGGAATCCGTGATCAACGTGCCAGCCAGGGCGAGGCGTACCGGGTGAGGCAGCTGGCGAAGGAACAGCTCGCGGAACAGAAAATCCGGAGAGTGCTCACCGAGCAACGAGAGCATATAGTCCATGCGCTCTGACGGGCGCGTGTCGCCGAGCTCGGGCAGAGCGAGCAGGCGCCGTGCGCGTGCTGCCGGTGAGAGGGCGAAAGCGTCGAGGAGGAGTGTCTTCAGCGCGTCGTATTTGTCAGCAGCCGGCGGGTGCTCGAGGAGGCTCAAGGCGCGGGCCGCGGTGGCGGAACCGAGCGCCGCCACAACATGGTGGAAGCGGGTGTCGTCCGCGGTGATGCCTTGCAGGGCGAACTGAGAGTCCGCCTGAGCGAACCAAACAGCCGCGTGAGCCTCCCAGACGGTAGGCAGTTTAAGCGTCACTGCCGTATCCATGTCGGTAGGTCACCAATGAAGGAACTGCGCTCCAACGCGAGTCGAAAGAATTGACGCGACCAAAGACGGAATTCGTCCGAGTTGCTTTATTGAAACAAAACAGCTCAGGTATTCTGACAAGCCCGTTTATCGGGCAGCAATAAATATACACATTTATGTCGGGAGGTTTGCCCGGCAAAAGCTATACCGGGCATGCCCGGGTGTCAAGGGCGAGCCTTGGAAAGGCGAGTCTGGACCTGCCCGGGCGTGTTTGGCTGCGGCCTGGCAAGTCGAGGCTGGGCGTGCCCGGGCGCTCTGGGCGAGCCCTGGAAAGGTGATAGCGGGCATGCCCGGACGCTCTGGGCGAGCCCTGGAAAGGCGATAGCGGGCATGCCCGGACGCTCTGGGCGAGCCCTGAAAAGGCGATAGCGGGCATGCCCGGACGCTCTGGGCGAGCCCTGGAAAGGCGAGAGCGGGCGTGCCCAGGAGGTTCGGGCGTGCCCGGGAACAGTGAGTCCGGGCATGCCCGGGAGAGGCGCGTCTGGCCGTGTTCTGGCCGGTGCAAGGCGATTGTGTGCATCCAGCGGTAACCGCTACACTGTGTTGTTGTACAATGTAGGTGCACGTGATTAGTTTATGGGGACATTGCCTGTAATGTGTTGATACATTTTGTTACCTTGGTGATATGATTGCTGCATGTGTTGGTGGAGAGGCAGCAGTGATTGCAAGAATAAGAAGTGGTTGCAGGAAGTTTAGGGAGTTGTCACCCCTATTTGCATGAAGGGGGATCTCTCTGCAACTAAAGGGGAAACTTTATGCAGCTTTGCGTTAGAAGCACGATGCTGTGTGGCAGTGAAACCTGGGCGATCAAAAAGGAGGATGAACAGAGGTGTGAACGAAATGAAATGTGAATGGGGAGATGGACGTGTTATGTGACACTGAAGGATAGGAAACCAAATGTAGAATGAAGAGATAGGTTTGGTGTGGAGATCATTCGTGAGGTTATGCGTCGGAGTCGGTTGAGGTGGTTTGGACACGTGGAAAGGATGGGAGAGGGCAGCTCTGTGAGGAGGTGTATAAATATGAACGTGAATGGAACGAGAGCTGGAGGCCGTCTGAGGAAAACATGGGATGAGTTGCTGAGAGAGGATCTCAGAGTTAAAGGACGAACAACAGGGCTACCAACAGATCGTGCAGCCTGTAAAGAAACCATGAGGTGAATCACGGCTTACACATGCAAGCATGGAAACCGCTGTGATGATGATGATGATGAATATGATGAAGAAGAAGACCTCAATTCTTCCCACTTCCCCTCACTCCTCATCGCACACAATGCAAAGGGGAGAGGGAGAGAGGATCGCACACAGGGGAGAAGGGTGAGAGTGGTGGGAGAGGGAGAGAGGATCGCACACAGGGGAGAAGGGTGAGAGTGGTGGGAGAGGGAGAGAGGATCGCACACAAGGGAGAGGAGGGAAGGCAGGGGGAGAAGGGTCAGGGGAATGGGAGAGGGAGAGAATCACACACAGGGGACAGGAGGGAAGGTAGGGGGAGAAGGGTGAGAGGGATGAGAGAGGGAGAGAGGATCACACACAGGGGAGAGGAGGAAAGGGGGAGAAGGGTGAGAGTGGTGGGAGAGGGAGAGAGGATCGCACACAGGGGGGAGGAGGGTAGGCGGAGAAGGGTGAGAGGAGAGGGAGAGAGGATTGCACACAGGGGTGAGGTGGGAAGGGGGAGAGGGATGGGAGACAGGATCGCACACAGGGGAGATGGGGAGAGGGGTGGGAGAGGGAGAGAGGATCGCACGTGGGGAAAAAAAAATTGGACCACGGTTCGATCCCCAAATCTCAGGCCGACTCTGTCCTTGAAATGTTTTGCTTTTTATCATCGGAATTTTACAGGCTTTTTCAGCTTCTCTGAGCCGAGAACGCTGGCACACACACTTAACTGTGACTTCCCAATAACTTCCCCTTAACTATGACACCTCTGCACTGGAACTTGAACACAAAACAATTACAAAGTCGAGGCTCGTGTAAGATCTAACACCTTAAACACAAAATCATAAATGACACATAAAAGAAAAAATAAAGGGAGCGGGAGACAAGAGGGGGAGAGAGAGGGAAGCACACAAGCACAACAACAGTAGAGAACAGGGACATCGGTAGATCTGTGGAAGGGAGAGGGCTGGGGGGAGGGGGGAGAGGGCTGGGTGTAGGGAGGGAGAGGGGTACACGGTATAAGGCAAATGGAAACCACGAGGAATTTCGGGAATGAAGTCGGAGAATGAATGAAAAAGGTGGATTTGGGGTGTATTAAAGGCTAGAAAAAGTCAAGGTTTTGGATCTGGGAAAGATAGGAGATGGTGGTCAACAGGTGTTTTAAAGACTTGGAGGGAGGAGTGGGATTGAAGAGAGTGTGGGAGTTTGTTCCAAAGTCAGGAAAATAGAGGAATGAAAGAGTGAAGGTGAGCAGAGAGTCTTGATTTTGGCAGTTTCACCAGCAGAGGGTTGCTGGCACATATTGTGCGTCCTGAAGGAATATTTGAGGGACAGAGTACAGACGGAGCTGGGGGAGCACCACCGGAGAGGAGTCGCATTTTTTTTTTTTTTTTTTTTTTGTATACTGAATCGAGGCTCGTGAAAGAGCTAACATTTACTTCACAAACAAATCAACCAGACAAACAAAATATATAAAAAGAGGGAGTGGAAGACAAGATGGGGAGAGAAGGGGAAGCACACAAACACAACATTTGAGAGCAGGGAGATGTGTGGAAGGGAGAGGGCTTGGGGGGGGGGGGGGGGGGGAGATGTGGGAGGGGGGGGAGCAGGGAGAAGTATAAAACACAAGGACACCAAGGACACCAAGGACACCAAGGACTTCCAGGACGGAAGTTGGTATTTCAAAAAAGTGGAATTGGGGTGAAATTAGCGGGGGTAGAAAAGATCAAGGTTTTGGACGGGGGAAGATAAGAGATGGTGGTGAACAGCTGTTTTAAAGACCTGGAGGGTGGAGTGGGATTGAAGAGAGTGAGGGAGTTTGTTCCAGAGGCGGGAGAAAAGAGGAATGAAGGAGTGAAGGTGAGCAGAGAGTCTTGATTTTGGCAGTTTAACCATAAGAGGGTTGCAGGCAGATCTTGTGCGACCTGCAGGAATATTTGCGGGACAGAGCCCAGAGAGAGCTGGGGGGGGGGGGGGGGGGGGCAAGGCCAGAGAGGAGTCGGTAGAAGACGGAAAGTGAGTTCCGTCAATCTATCGGAAACTACCAATCTGCCTGCAGTGAGTGAGTGAGAGGCCCTTGGAGTTAGCTTCATCACAGGAGATTCCAATGATTCCAAAAGCTTTGGCTCCAACAGCGTGAAGCCGAGCTCGGTGTGAGGCAGGAGCACCGGCCCAGAGGGGAGAACAGTATTCCATTGAGCTGCGGATGAAAGCCTTGTATGTGGTGAGGAGCTAAGGTGTGCCAAGGAAAGACTTCGCACGACGGAGGATGCCCAGTCGGTGACTGGCTTTGGAGGCCAGATTTGAAATGTGGTTTTCCCAGGAAAGATCATGGCAGATAGTGAGACCCAAAAGCTTGAGTGACAGAACTTCTTGGAGAGGATTATTCAGAAAGTGGATGGGAGGGTTGTCCAGTCGATCTTTTCGGAGAGACATCGTAAGAGTGTGAGATTAGTCAGGATTGAAAGACATGTTCCACTTGTTTGCCCAGTCTGTGATTTAGTCCAGGTCTGCAGAGAGTGAGGAGGCTGCAGACTGCCGATCTGAGGGATGAAGAATGGAGCGACAGAGAGTAGAGTCATCAGCAAAGAGATAGAGAGGATTTTCAAGAGAGTCAGAGAGATCATTGATGAAGACCAGAAAAAGCGCAGGGCCCAGAACACTGCCTTGGGGAACTCCAGCCTGAACAGGAAGAGGAGATGAGAGAAACCCATTCAGGGCTACATGTTGACTTCGACTAGAGAGGAAGTCCGCCAGCCATGCGTGGAGATTTCCATGGATACCAAAAGAGGAGAGTGTGGTGAGCAGAGCGGGGTGCCAGACCGTATCGAAGGCACGTGATATGTCAAGGGAGACTGCTCTAATTTCCTGTTTGGCATTGAGGACCTCCATCCATTGTTGAGAAAGCAGAAGCAGCATGTCCAGAGTAGAGTGACCAGGTCTGAAAACAAATTGATGATCAGAGATCAAGCCATTGGAGAAGAGGAAAGATTTCATTCCTGAAGCAATGATGGATTCCATGACTTTTCTGATAATTGGGAGAAGGCTGATTGGTCTGTAGTTGCTGGGATCTGTTTTTGCCCCTTTTTGGTGCAAAGCGGTGATGTTGGCAGATTTCCAAGCAGATGGAAGATGACCTTGAGCAAAAGAGAGGGTGAAGAGAACAGAGAGAGGGAGTGAAAGAGCGGAAGAACAGGATTTTCGGACCCGTGGGCTGATGCCGTCAGGTCCAGTTGAAGAATCAGAGTCGAGGGTTGACAAACTTTTCCACCTTGTCAGGAGGAAGGGACACAGAGTCCAGGAGCAGCTGGGTACGACTGGGTACGGTGGGTACAGAGAGGGATGGGTTTGGGACACAAGATTTAGAGGCAAACACAGAGTTGAGGCATTCAGCTTTTTCACGTGAGGTCAGCCGTGTGGCCATTTGAGGTGAGGGAGGGGATGGAGGGGGAACAAACACCAGAAACAGATTTGACCAGATGCCACCAGGATTTGGAAGAGGGAGACAGATAAGAGAGTTTGGTCCTGAGAACGGAGAGATATTGTTTCCTGGCTCTCCTGAGGGTGGACACACACTTGTTTCGGGCTTTGTGAAAGGAAATGAGATTTCCTTCCGTTGGATTTGCTTTCCAGGAGACGAAAGCAAGTTGTTTCTGGGCAATAGCCTCACCACAAGATTCCGTGTACCATGGATGGGAGGAAGGGTATGACAACTGAAGACGAGATGGGATAAATCTGTGCATGAGAGAGAGCAATTTACTTTGGAAGAATTCCCAGGATGAGTTGATGTTAGAGGCGGTAGAGATGGGAGACCAGTCCAGATGAGTGATGGCTGCTTGAAGACCGTGCCAGTTGGCCTGAGTGAAATGCCAGACTCGTCGACGCTGAGGAGGCTCTCTGAGAATGGTCAGAGAGATGTCCACTTTAACAAGCACATGATCAGAAGAGCCGATTTGAGCAGAAGAAGAGCAGCAGACATTTTCAGGGAAGTTGGTCATAACCAAGTCCAGAAGAGAAGATGCTCCGTTGACTGAGATCCGGGTCGGGAAATTGACAGATTGTGTCAGTCCCAGTGAGTCACAGAAGTCCTTTGCTGAAGAGCCATGGCTGGTGAGAGAGGTAACCACACCCAGCCAACTGGCATGGTGACAGTTGAAATCACCACACATGAGGAAGCGAGAGTTGGGATGGGGAGATAGAAGTTGGTCCATATTATCAGACAGCGAGATGTAGATGGAGTCATCACTGTTTGGTGGACGGTACAACACACATATGAACAAAAGGTGGGAGCGAAGGGGAAACCGTAGCCAAAGGTATTCCTGGGGGTGAGGTGGAGAGAGGGCAGTGCAGGGCGAGCGAGGAAGAGTTTTTTCTATAAAGATAGCAACCCCACCTCCAGGACGAGGCGCAGGTCTATCATACCGGAGGAGGGACTAACCTGGGCGAGATACCAAGGAATACAGAGATACCAAGTACAGACGGAGCTGGGGGAGCTACACCAGAGAGGATTCGCAGTCCGTCTGGTATGACCCCAAAATGGAGCCACCGGTACCACTCGGGGTGGCCAAGGTTCATGGGTATCATATGAAAGCTCTGCTGTTCAGGAACACATTTCTGCCTGGTAGCAGTCTGTAAGTTGTAGCTTTCACCCTGAAATATGATGTTGAAAAGACCCCCTATTGGTTCGATTTTTATCAATATGTATCTGTAGTACAGACATACTCGGCTTCAGAAGATCACGTGGAAGCTCTTGCAAACAGTTTATTTTGCATTTACAGCCACCATATGTTGCACTTTATCACCATCATCATCAAAATGAAAATAACTTTACATTTTTCATCAAAATCAATGAATTAATTTCATCAAAATAAATGAACATAATCATGGAAATCATTCGCATCATCAATTGCAGAAAAATAATTAATAAAGATCCTCAAGTTCATCAACATCATCAGCATCATCCTGCACAACCATGTCCTCTCCCTCCTCAGACGGCTGGTTGTCACATGTCTTTAGTTTATAGGACTCGGAGCACCTGAGGTTATTTAGCAAAGAAGGTGCACCCATGCAGTCGGCATGATCTGGAACAGTCACAAGAAAGGAGTTCTATTACAGCTTCTGGAGCTGGTGAACTGCACCTTTGTAGAGAGGCGATCTTAGCACAGATGCGATTTAAAAAAATGTCCATGTAATGTGACTTTGCCTGGGATCCATATTTCAGATAGTGTTGCACTGATGTCTTCCGTGAAGGCCAGTAGGAGCAGAAACACATCAGTGTCATCAGCTACGCGTCCAATAGACTGGAAGCCTTGAACTGCTGCATGTGCCGCATGTAAAATGAGTCGCGTATCTGCCTCTTCTTGTGAAGAGCAGAGCTCTGGGACCAGAACACTTCCTTTGTGTGTCATTTTGAAGCAGTTCTCTCCAGAGATTATATGGAGAACCTTTCCTCTGCGTTGTTCTGTGTATTTTGGCTGCTTCCACTCTTGTGCAAGAAATTCAATGAGACTGGTTTTGTTTGGAGTTACTGAGAGAAATTACTTCCACTGGACTACTTTTAAGTGATTCCTCATCATTGGGGGACAGGGCCAAAAACGATACATAGCAGGATAGCTCAAAAAATTGTGGACGGATTCGGACGAAATTTGGCAGAGATGTAGCGTATGGGACAAGGACGAAATGATAAGATTTTGGTGAAGATCCGGATCCGGATTCGGATCCGGCTACTAAAATCTTTTAAGTGATTCTTCACCATTGGGGGACAGGGCCAAAAATGATACAAAGCAGGATATCTCATTCTGAGAGAACAAAATGGTGGAGATTTGATTTTGAAGCCCCTCTCTCAATGGGTGAAGCCCCTCCCTGAACAGACAGACTGGGGAAGAGTAGTATAGTGTAGATAAGCCAAAGGATCAAATAAGGTGTTTGAATACAAAATGGAATGTGGAAACTAGGCAAACCGAACAAGTCAAATGCACTTTTTCCTGGTGTTTTGTTTATCATGTGTAGAATTTGATGGGAGTCACAGGAAGTGAGGATCATTGTTTCAAATATTGTATTGTTGTTGCTGTTCTGTATCTTGCAGAAATTATTTGCTTTGAAGAGGGTTCGTGAGGACAGGAGGTGCTGGGGTCGGAGCTACAGTAAGTTCAACTTCCTGTAATTACCTTGCAATTGCGTTCACTTACATGACAGTTAATAATTACAATAATGTTGATGTCAATAACATGGCAATGGTCCCGGTCCCCAATCCCACACCCTCACCTCTCCCAAACAGACCACCATGCCTTGATGAATCTGCGACAGCGTATTCAAGCAGGTCACAAAAACGAGCGGAGTGTTGAGCTGTCCCATCGTTCCTGCCCACATGGAAAACTTCACGGGCAGCAGAGCAATGGAACCCAGAACCGCACGGCAAACACTCCATCTCTTGAGCAACACAAATTACTAAATTACCTCAACAAGGGACATTGCCACCAGTCTGACAAGAGCTTGAACCAACAAGTATCCCTGGCATCTCCATACAAATCGGCCAAACGCTTCCAGCAAGGGGATGCTCGAGAAATAACGAAGAAAGAGGATGCACATTGTCAATCCCAAGTGAAGGAATTGCTGAAGAGGCCACATTTCGAGTTCGACAGACCAGGTGGGCTGATAAATGTTGTCAGCCCGATCATGGTTTACCACGTGACCAACAACTCGTGTGGAGCAGGGATGAAGAAGAGCATATCGTCAGGTTCCGTAAACACCGGTGGTCGTGACGTCGGTGATATTCAAGCATCGAACAAAGGCCACGTCATCAGGGATGACTCACAAAAACAGCACCAAAGTGCCACAACTATCCAGGTAAGATCACCACTTTATACATTTCCTTTTCAGCAACACTCAAGCTATGAAATAAGCAGAAATACACCAGGTTTACATTTTTCGGATGGTCTGGTCTGAGAACATGGATCAGCAAGTTGGGGGTGATAAGTTCAAGTCGTACGGAACGGTGATTCGTTCATTGTGCACGACTGTCCATGGAATTCAAAGTACAAGTGCATTGATGTCTTCTCACTTCCTGGTGCATGTGATTGAGTACAAGCTTTACAAAGATGCTTCCATCGTCCGTTGTGTCCTCGACTTCTGCAAATTGACAACAACCCACTCGGTGTGAACTTGAAGAACCTCAGATGGGGTCATGGATTTATACAAAGGTTATGGAATCACAGAATCGTACAGGAAAAATATACAGGAAGTTTGGAAGATTTAGATGGCATTTGACTCTCAATTAGTGTTGCGGGTGGAGCGTCCTCTCTGAGTCTGTGAGGTCGTCGGTTCAAACCCCGGAGCAAAGACTTAAAAATGGTTTGTGCAGCTTCCTCACTTGGCGTTTCGCGTTTACAAGGATAGAGCACGGGCAAGCCCCATAGGTTGGCATCGATGGGGAGGAGGAAATGCTCCACTGAGCGTGGTGAGAAAGGTGGCACCATCGTACACACATTGTCCCAGGAAGTGATGGTACTTCCCCAAAGTCAGGTGGGATTGTGGAAACGCCAATCAGGTCAATCCAAAATTTAAACATTCAGCACTGCAGACTTTCGAAGGAGTCCTTTTTTTTTTCTTTCTTTTTTTTGTATACTGAATCGAGGCTCGTGAAAGAGCTAACATTTATTTCACAAACAAATCAACCAGACAAACAAAATATACAAAAAGAGGGAGCGGAAGACAAGATGGGGAGAGAAGGGGAAGCACACAACCACAACATTTGAGAGCAGGGAGAAGTGTGGGAGGGAGAGGGCTTGGGGGGAGGAGGCGTGGGAAGGGGGGGGGAGGGAGGAAGCCATTTATGTGGCCCTGTCGGATCACATCTGACTCTCATTGCTGTTTTGGTATTCTTTGTTTCATTTTCCCACATGACACCTTTTTTAGAGAATGAGTGTCATACGTGATGTCGTAACATCAGTGAAAGAGAAGAGCCTGTTCTCACTTTCACTATTTTCACAATCAGCGGGTAGCTTCTTACTCCGCCCTGGCCAATCACGGCTCCTCGGGGAATGTCCTCAGCCTGCCCAAGCTATGTGGGGTGATGTAGATGGTGGTGTCCATCGACAGTGTTCAGAACTGGCTTCCGGTTGGGTGTATTGTTATTATTTAGTGCAATTAATGGGCATTTCCTCACTCGTGTCTCCGGTGCGGTGCCAAAAGAGATAAAGGATAAATTACTGAGGTTTGACGAACAGGGGAATTAACATAATCCCTATTCTCGTTAACATGCCCCATTCCTCGTAATGGAGACCAAGATACACCTTACTCCGACATTCGGCGAAACAAAACTTTTTACATGGTGATCGTTTTTACCCAACATCCGGAGCATGATGCCTACACAAATCTATCTGACTCCACATATCACTACCCCACAAATATAACAATATTTTAAAAGTTCTTCCTTATGTCACTCACAATGACAATACCTTCTGATGTCCACAATCATCTAGTGGTGACTTTCCTATCCGAAGAAGGTAATTCACCTGAAACGTGCAAACTACCTGATCAATTTGTGGATAGGGCAAATGCTGCTGCCCAGACCTACACTTGAGATCACAAGCAGTGTAATTAACCTGGTGCCAAGGAACCTCCAAACAGACGAGAGCACTCGCTACACACAGTCAAGGCCACATCTTGTTCATATATGTTCAGAGTGCCAACGATAACTCGTTTAATCTTCGTGGAAGACATCACGGGATGTTTGACGTCTATCGGCTAATGCTGGCAGGTGGGACAACCAACTTATCGCCCATCCGAGGGACGGCATTGATGCCTCACCATGACTGCGAAACACCAGGACGACAGTTTGCAGCTGTGTCAGGATTCAAACCCAGTCAAGGTAGAACAGAGTTGAGTGTGCATACCCATCGGCCACGTTGCCAGCTCTCACCTGGTGTCGAAGGATGTAAAATACATGCATCACCTTTGGATTCAGAAATTGATTTGTTATCTCTGCCACTGAAGGGGGATGGAGGTTATGTTTTCACCCCTGTCTCAAAATATCTCAAAAAGTTGTGGACGGATTCGGACGAAATTTGGTGGAGAGGTTGGGTATGTGACAAGGACAAAATGATTAGATTTTTGTGAAGTTCTGCATCCGGATCAGGGTCAGAGAATTATTTAATTCAAGTGATTCTTCACCATTGAGTGAAATGGCCAAAAACAACAACTAACATAATTATTCCAAAACTTGGTGGACGAGTTGGTGAGATGACAAGAACAAGCCGATTCGGTTTTGGTTCAGGTCTGAATCCAGATCCGGCCTACCAGTTGGGTACAAAAGTAAATTGTTCAGCCTGGTGGAGGTATGCGCTCCACCGAGTACCGTTGTAGTTGTTTTTGATTTTCTTTATCGCTCAAGTTTCAATAAAAAAAATCCACCCACAATGCCTTTTACTGATTGTAGAACCATCTGCTGTGAATTGGTGCAAAATATATTAATTTAACCATTAATGGATAACCATCTCCAACTGATGTTAATCCAAATCCTCATCCACTGTGACTGGTTTTTTGAAGCTTCTCCCATCATTTTAATTGTCCTTTTCTCTGCAGGCAAACTACCGTGGATACCAAACGAGGAAGCATCTGAAGGACAGCCGCTATGAACACGACATTTTTACGTTTCAGGACGAATCATCAAATTGCAAAGTAACAAGTCATGTGATTTCCTCTCGGTCAAGTTCTCGGAGCTCTCAGGGATATTCCAGCCGGCCGAGCTCTCGCAATCCCTGTTTAATCCGCGAAAATGAGCGAGACTCGGCTCATGAGGACCAGCGCCGACTGCAGCAGGGTAAACTTATTCGACCTCGATCGGAACATGATGGTGGCGCCGCATCACGTGATACAAGTTTGAAGAACACCAAGAAAGCATTTCCACGTTGTGATGATGTGGTGTCCTCCCACGGGCTTGACAGGAGTGTGACGAATAGTCACTTCCTGGTTGACCCTGCCAAGGAAGAGGCAGTCGTCACCATCCAAGCAGGTTACAGAGGATACCGAGTGAGGAATGATTTCAGAAAGAAGCGGCAAAGTGCAACAACTATCCAGGTGAGAAACAGTAAATAATATTTTGGCTCTGAATTTGTCCCAATCGCACATACTCAGAGAGGAGTGAGGTAATTTTTTACTCTGTCTGCCTGTCTGACAGTGAAACAAAATTTAATATTTCCCACCTCCCCTCAAGCCCTCTCCCCACGGTTCTCTCGATGTCCCTGCTCTCAAATGTTGTGTTTGTGTCCTCCCTCTCTCCCCATCTTGTCTACCGCTACCATTATTTTGTGTTTTATGTGTCGGTTTGACTTTTTGTGTGATTAATGTTAAGTCTTTCACGAGACTCGATCTTGTATACAAAAATATATCGCCTCATGGAAGGCTAACTCAACTGAAGGCAATCTCCGTTCCTTTCACAAAGCTCGGAACAAGTGTGTGTCTACCCTCAGGAGAGCCCGGAAACAATATCTCCCGACGCTCAATCTTGATCTCTCACACCTGTCTCCCTCCTCCAAATCCTGGTGATGTCTGGTCAAATGTGGTATTTGTTCCCCCTCCATCCCCTCCCTTACCTCAAATGGCTACACAGCTGACACTGCAAGTGAAAAAGCCGAATGCCTCAACTCTGTGTTTGCCTCAAAATGTTGTGTCCCAACCCCATCTCTCTCTGTACCCACCATACCCAGTCGTACTCAGCTGCTCCTGGACTCTGTGTCCTTCTCTCCTGACAAGGTGGTGAAGTTTCTGTCAAACCTCGACTCTGATTCTGCAACTGGACCAGAGGGCATCAGCCCACGTGTCCTAAAATCCTGCTCTGCCGCTCTATCTCACACTCTCTCGGTGCTCTTCACCCTCTCTTTTGCTCAAGGTCATCTGCTATCTGCTTGGAAATCAGCCAACATTACCGCTTTACACAAAAAAGGTGCAAAAACAGATCCTTGCAACTACAGACCAATCAACCTTCTCTTGAAAATCCTCTCTATCTCTTTGCTGAGGTCATGGAATCGATCATCGCTTCTGACATCAAATCCTTCTTCTTCTTCAATGGCTTGATCTCGGATCACCAATTTGGATTCAGACCAGGTCATTCTACTGTGGACATGCTGCTTCTGCTGTCCCAACAAGGGATGGAGGTCCACAATGCCAAACAGGAAATCAGAGCTGTCTCCCTTGACATATCACGTTCCTTCGATGCGGTATGGCACCCCGCCCTGCTCACCAAACTCTCCTCCTATGGTATCCATGGAAATCTCCACGCTTAGCTGGCGGACTTCCTCTCTAGTCGAAGTCAACATGTAGCCCTGAATGGGTTTCTCTCATCTCCTCTTCCTGTTCAGGCTGGAGTTCCCCAAGGCAGTGTTCTGGGCCCTGCGCTTTTTCTGGTCTTCATCAATGATCTCTCTGACTCTCTTGAAAATCCTCTCTATCTCTTTGCTGAGGTCATGGAATCGATCATCGCTTCTGACATCAAATCCTTCTTCTTCTTCAATGGCTTGATCTCGGATCACCAATTTGGATTCAGACCAGGTCATTCTACTGTGGACATGCTGCTTCTGCTGTCCCAACAAGGGATGGAGGTCCACAATGCCAAACAGGAAATCAGAGCTGTCTCCCTTGACATATCACGTTCCTTCGATGCGGTATGGCACCCCGCCCTGCTCACCAAACTGTCCTCCTATGGTATCCATGGAAATCTCCACGCTTAGCTTGCGGACTTCCTCACCGGTCGCCGTCAACGTGTGGCCCTTAATGTAATTCTCTCATCTCCCCTTCCTGTTCAGGCTGGAGTTCCCCAAGGCAGTGTTCTGGGTCCTGTTTTTCTGGTCTTCATTAATGTTCTCTCCGACTCTCTGGAAAATGCTCTCTATCTCTTTGCTGATGACTTCACTGTCTGCTGCTCCATATCGCAGCCGTCAGATCAGCAGGCAGCAGCTTCTTCACTCTCTGCAGACCTGGAGAAAATCACAAACTGGTCAGACAAGTGGAACATGTCTTTCAATACTGACAAATCTCACACTCACTTTGTCTCTCCCAAAAGACATCCCTCCCATCTACTTTCTGAACAAGCCTCTTGAAGAAGTTCTGTCACTCAAGCTTTTGGGTCTCACTATCTGCCATGATCTCTTCCTGGGAAAACCACATTTTCAAGCTGGCCTCCAAAGACAGTCGCCGACTGGGCATCCTCCGTCGTGCAAAGTCCTTTCTGGGCTCTTCTGAGCTCCTCACCACATGCAATGTTTTCATCCGCAGCTCAATGGAATACTGTTCTCCCCTCTGGGCTGGTGCTCCTGCTTCACACCTAGCTCGGCTTCACGCGGTTGTAACCAAAGCTTTCAGAATCATTGGAATCTCCCGCGATGAAGCTGATTCTGAGGGCCTTTCTCTCTCTCACCGCAGGCAGGTAGGTGGTCTTTCTGTCTTCTACCGACTCCTCTCCGGCCTTGCTCCCCCTGCTCTGTCTGTGCTCTGTTCCCCAAATATTCCTCCAGGTCGCACAAGATCTGTCAGCAAGCCTCTTCTGGTTAAACTACCAAAATCAAGACTCTGCTCACCTTCACTCTTTCAATCCTCTTTTGAGACAGAGGATTCCCACCTCTGGAACAAACTCCCACACCCCTTTCAATCCTTCTCCTCCCTCCAGGTCTTTAAAACAGCTGTTCATCACCATCTCTTATCTTCCCCATCCAAAACCTTGATCTTTTCTACCCCTGTTAAAACACCCCAAATCCACCTCTTTCAATTCCCAACTTCTTTCCTGAAATTCCGAGTAGTGTTCATTTGCTTTATACCGTGTACCCCTCCCTCCTCCCCCAGCTCTCCCCTGAACCCAGACGAGACGGCTTGAAGGTGAGTGTGCGTCCTCCGAAGCTATCTTTCCAGCCAGATAATCTCTCCCGTCTCCAAATTATATCGTATGAGGAAGAGTAACACACCTCTCTCCCTCCACATAGAGGTCTTCACAAAGAGTCTATGTACATCACTCTTGGTCCTTTTCCACAATTTTTGAACACTTCCATTTGGAATTTCCCGCTCTACCATCAACCAAGGAGACTTGCATGACATACGAACACACCAGAGTTCCTTTCTCTGACTTACAGCATATGGATGATCATGAGACCAGGAACAAACCAACACACTCCATGGGTTTGAATCTATGTTTCTCGCATCATGACCCCTGGGTTCAGATGGGAACACCAAACAGGCCACTGTTGGTTATAATCGAGACAACTCTCATTTCTACCCGACGTTACTCTTATTTCCCATATTTGTCTTTGTGCTCTTCTTTGTCATCGCTCAACTTTTCAAATGAAAATAACCCCTGAAATCAGATCACTTGTATAAAGTTTAGATTGTTGAGAAATAGACCCACAATGCCTGTCTGTCACCTGATTGTAGAACGATCTGCTGTGAATTGGTGCAAAATATATTAATTTAACCATTAATTGATAACCATCTCTAACTGATGTAAATCCAAATCCTCATCCACTGAAACTGGTTTGATGAAGCTTTTCCAATAATTTTAATTTGTTCTTTTCTCTGCAGGCAAACTTCCGTGGATACCAAGCGAGGAAGCATCTGATGAAACGCCGCGATGAACACGGAATTGTTACTTTTCAGGACGAACCAGCGGATTACAAAGTCACAAACCACGTGGATTCCTCCCAATCAAGTTCTTGGAGCTCTCAGGGATATTCCAGCAAGCCGAGCTCTCGCACTCCATGTTTCAGTCCCAAATATGATCGAGACTCGGCTCTTGAGGACCAACGCCGAGTGCAGCTGGGTAAACTTATTCGACCTCGATTGGGTCATGACGGTGGCACCACATCACGTGATACAAGTTTGAAAACCACCAAGACAACATCTGCACGTTATTATGATGTGGTGTTTTTCCATGGACTTGACAGAAGTGGGATGAATGGTCACTTCCTGGTTGACCCTGCCAAGGAAGAGGCGGTCGTCACCATCCAAGCAGGTTTCAGAGGGTACCGAGCCAGGAATGATTTCAGAAAGAAGCGGCAAAGTGCAACAACTATCCAGGTGAGAAAGAAGGTTTTAGAAACATTTTAAACAATCTCTAAACTATGAAATAATCTGAAGTGCTGAAGATTTAAATTTTGGATTAACTACCCTGGTGTTCTCACTTGTCATTGTTCATGATTCCTCCACTTCAATCCCATAAAACATTAATCTCACTATTATTTACAGATATCCTTGTAATTTATATTTGAGCGAGCACAAAGGTAACCTTCCTTCCATCCCCTCTTCCCGTGTTCCCCTCCACCCTACTATCTTTGCTCCCCTCTCCTCCCTCCTCTCTCTCTTCCCCACCCAACATCTCCAACTCTCTCTCTCCACCACCCTCTCTCTCCCTCCACTCTCCCCCTTCCTTCCATCCCAATCTTAAACGATGTCAGTGACAGTGGACATTCCACATAATGTAAAATCTGACCAAGACCTCAATAATCCCCTCCTTCCCTCTCCCTCTACATCCCCACACACACCTTCTCCTCTCCCCCGACTCTGCCTCCCCCTCCCACAAATTTCAAAGGGGTCCTATGTACTACATTGCAACGACTTGGAAACCTTTTGTAATACTATAATTACTATATACAAATCGATATTAATCGATTATTATTAATATAGTATTACAAGAGGTGTCCAACTAGTTAAGACGTAACCCCCCACTATTTCCTCACCTCTCCCTCCCCCCCCCCCCACATCCCCCCGCCAGCTTTAACTCCTCCTCCCCCCCCCCCCTCCTTACTCCCAACCCTCCACTCACCTCTCCCCCTCCCTTCTCTTCCTCTCCCATCCTCTCACCTCTCCCTTCCCACCTCTTTGCCCCTCCTTTCCCAATGGCTGGGAAGAGCTTTCATAGAGGTCCTATATAGTATGCATGCAATCCACGAAACAGCAGCAAGGGCTCGTTCATTTTTCCCCACATTAAAAAAAAAACGTTCATTATTTCCCCAGATTTCTCACAATTTCATTCAGAACACCTCAAGGTACCTCTGAAAATGCAAACATACGTCAAATGGACATTCCGAATAAGCAATCCCCAGTCTGAAAGCCACAAATGTATTTAATATTTAGTTATTTAAAATGAATTTTTTTGTCTAGAAACGTGTAATTTTGGCTGAGTTTCTTGGGATTTATTTTAGTCGAGTCTGAAACGATACCAGGGACAATCAAAAGTGATACCCCAAAAAAATTTAATCGCAAGACTAAATTGTGGGATAGTCCGAAAAGGTTTCGTTTTGTTCGGCCTCAAACCACGGGAAATTTTAAACATTATTAAACTCAAAACCTGAAACTCCAAAAATACGCCACAAACCTTATTATTCTCAGGAAACATTCGTCTCTCCAAATATGCACATGTACACCCACCCACCTTATTATTTAATGACAGAAGATGCTTCAAATGCACACCAGAGGTCTATAGGTCATCAGAGCTGTGCCAATCGACCAGAATGGTGGTGCATGTCCAATGGGCGGTGCTGCTTATGACGCTGTGGGAGAGGCGTGGCCTGAAGAATGGGCGGCACTTATGACCCACAGACACTAACTCGGCTTTATATATAAGATACACTCAAGACTTCCAATATTTACAGCATGCACGCAAAGCAAACCATGTGGAGTTTAGCAATTGGTGCAATGTCTGACCTGTCTACAAACGTTAGTTTATGATCGAGGAACAACTTAATCTAAAAGGAATGTTATATTTAGATCATGAATCGGAAAACAAACCTGTAGATTAGCAATACATTGGCTCGGAATTTGTCTGATCACACATGCGCAGAGAGGAGTGAGATCATTTTTACTCTGTCTGCTCGTCAGTCACTGAAACAAATTTTAAAATCATTCCAAACAGGAAACCTACTATTTTTAAGGACGTCATAAAGGACACACACAACCGGCACAAAGAAATATGTAACGTGTGAAATAACATGCTGTGACATCACCAGCTGTAAATTCCTGGATTTTTTTTATGCAACCTTTAAAATCTTTATTTTATTTCAATTGAATGATAGTGTTATGGCCACGGGTTTCGGTTCTACTATGAGGGGGATCCTTGGTTCCCTCTGGACTTACTGGGCTTGAGGCCACCGATCACGAATAACTTTGTGTCAGGTTGGGTTGCTAGGCAACCACGAATGCCAATTGGTCTAACAAGTTACCCCCGGATACTCCGCCTGACAACAGTTTACCTGTGTTACGTGGCTTTCCAATCGGGGGACATGCCCTCGGTTATGCACCAATCTTATCTTAATTAGATTTTTTTTAGGCCGGCCGAGATTACCGCTGGTGCATATCGAACTTGGATACGAGCCAATTAATCGGGGAATTATAATCTCCCAGACCAACCTATGTGCGAACAATGCTGAATCAATGAAGGAAAAGACAAACATGAACAGATTGGAAATGAAGTTCAAGAGGATGGGGTTTATTATTTACAAACAGAACCAATGATGTAAAATGTGAAATGCGGGATCATTCAGGCAGGTAACTGAAGGACTTTAATGCTCAAATAGGCAATCAAGATGAATGTAAACCATAGAATGTAAATCAAAATGTACAAGCTGCAATCATAATAATTATTAGAGAGTGCAGCAATTTCTTCAGCAAAGTAAAATGGACAAGATGCAGAACTTAACCGTTACCTTACGTACCGGCCACACACAAGACCTGGGTACCCAATCAGACATCCGCAGAAGGGAGGTAAGAACAGAAGAAAGAAGAAGAATGAGCGTTATCGGACTCTTTATCTTTCTGGGTGGGAGCCGTCGTGCCTTCGCGAACCAAACGCTAAAGGAAGGGGTTGAAGGGGAAATACTGAGGTATCTAGGGTGTGTGAGCATAGAGGTGCGGGGTGTGTGACTGTCGTGCGTGTGGTGCATGCATGCAATAGAAACTGCAACGGGAAGGTGCGTTATCTGTGATTGTGCCTTGAAAAGGACAGTTGGTGGATTGTGCCTTATTGAGCTCTTGACTTTCGCAGAACGATAAATAATAAAGCCAAGAAAATAATATGTCCGAGAAATAGCCCACTGTGTGAGAATCTAAAAGAGAGTGTGTTTATCTCCAACTGATGATAATCCAAATCCTCATCCATTGTGACTGGTTTGATGAAGCCTCTCCCATCATTTTAATCTGTCCTTTTCTCCACAGGCAAACTACCGTGGATACCAAGCGAGGAACCATCTCATGAAACGCCGTGATGAACACGGAATTGTTACTTTACAGGACGAACCAGCGGATTACAAAGCTGCAAACCACGTGGATTCCTCTCGGTCAAGTTCTCGCAGCTCTCAGGGACATTCCAGCCGGCAGAGCTCTCGCAGTCCATGTTTAAGTCCCAAATATGATCGAGACTCAGCTTTTGAGAACCAGCACAGAGTGCCGATGGGTAAACCTATTCGACCTCGATTGGGTCATGATGGTGGCACCACATCATGTGATACACCTTTGAAAAACACCAAGAAAACATCTCCATGTTATGACGATGTGGTTTCCTCCCACGGGCTTGACAGAAGTGGGATGAATAGTCACTTCCTGGTTGATCCTGCCAAGGAAGAGGCGGTCGTCACCATCCAAGCAGGTTACAGAGGGTACCGAGACAGGAATGACTTCAGAAAGAAACGGCAAAGTGCAACAACTATCCAGGTAAGAAACAATAAATAATATTTTGGCTCTGAATTTGTCCCAATCGCACATACACAGAGAGGAGTGAGGTAATTTTTTACGATGTCTGCTTGTCTGACAGTGAAACAAAATTTAATATTTCCCACCTCCCCCAAGCCCTCTCCCTCCCACGGTTCTCTCGATGTCCCTGCTATCAAATGTTGTGTTTGTGTCCTTCCCCCTCTCTCCCCATCTTGTCTTCCGCTCCCCTTATTTTGTGTTTTATGTGTCGGTTTGACTTTTTGTGTGATTAATGTTGGCTCTTTCACGAGCCTCGATCTTGTATACCAAAAAAAAAATCTCTCCGTGCAGATTGCTTCAGACAAACCAGACTTAATCTGCTTAACAGAAACTTTCCTCATTCAAGATGTCTCTGATTCCTTAATATCTCTTCCTGGTTACTCCCTCCTCCGGTATGATAGACCTGAGCCTCGTCCGGATGGTGGGGATGCTATCTTTATCAAAAACTCTTTTCCTCACTCTCCCTGCACTGCCCTCTCTCCACCCCACCCCCAGGAGTACCTCTGGCTACGGCTTTCTCTCCGCTCCCACCTTTTGTTCATATGTGTTCTGTACCGTCCTCCAAACAGTACAACAACAACAACAACATGCATTTTAAGGCCATTTTCCCTGCTAGAGCGGGGGTTAGCCTAGCAGGCTAACCATCCTCCAAACAGTGATGACTCCATTTACATCTCCCTGTCTGACAACATGGAGCAACTTCTATCCACTCATCCCAATTCTCTCTTCCTCATATGTGGTGACGTAAACTGTCATCATGCCAGCTGGCTGGGTGTGGGTACCTCTCACTCCAGTCATGGCACCCCAGCAAAGGACTTCTGCATCTCATTGGGACTGACACAATCTGTTAACTTCCCGACACGGATCTCAGTCAATGGAGTATCTTCTCTTCTGGACTTGGTTATGAAAAACATCCCTGCAAATGTCTGCTGTTCTTCTTCTGCTCCAATCGGTTCTTCTGATCAATTGCTTGTTAAAGTGGACATCTCTCTGGCCATTTTCAGAGAGCCTCCTCAGCGTTGACGAGTCTGACATTTCACTCAGGCCGACTGGCATGGTCTTAAAGAAGCCATCAATCATCTGGACTGGTCTCCCGTCTCTACTGCCTCTGACATCAACTCTTCCTGGGAATTCTTCCAAAGTAAACTGCTCTCTCTCATGCACAGATTTATCCCTTCTCGTCTTCAGTTGTCATACCCTTCCTCCCATCCATGGTACACAGAATCTTGTGGTGAGGCAGTTGCCATGAAACAACTTGCCTTCGCTTCATGGGAGGCTAACTCAACTGAAGGCAATCTCCGTTCCTCAGGAGAGCCAGGAAACAATATCTCCCTACGCTCAAGATTGATCTCTCAAACCTGTCTCCCTCCTCCAAATCCTGGTGGTGTCTGGTCAAATCTGTTTCTGGTATTTGTTCCCCCTCCATCCCCTCCCTTACCTCAAATGGCTACACAGCTGACACTGCACGTGAAAAAGCCGAATGCCTCAACTCTGTGTTTGCCTCAAAATATTGTGTCCCAAACCCATCTCTCTGTACCCACCATACCCAGTCGTACTCATCTTGTCCTGGACTCGGTGTCCTTCTCTCCTGACAAGGTGGAGAAGTTTCTGTCAAACCTCGACTCTGATTCTGCAACTGGACCAGACGGCATCAGCCAACGGGTCCTAAAATCCTGCTCTGCTGCTCTATTTCACACTCTCTCTGTGCTCTTCGCACTTTCTTTTGCTCAAGGTTATCTGCCATCTGCTTGAAAATCAGCCAACATTACCGCTTTACACAAAAAGATGCTAAAACAGATCCTTGAAACAACAGACCAATCAGCCTGCTCCCAATAATCAGCAAGGTCATGGAATTGATCATCGCTTCTGACATCAAATCCTTCTTCTTCTTCAATGGCCTGATCTCGGATCGTCAATTTGGATTCAGACCAGGTCATTCTACTGTGGACATGCTGCTTATGCTTCTGCTGTCCCAACAATGGATGGAGGTCCACAATGCCAAACAGGAAATCAGAGCAGTCTCCCTTAACATGTCACGTTCCTTCGATGCGGTAAGCCACCCCGCCCTGCTCACCAAACTCTCCTCATATGGTATCCATGGAAAACCTCCAAGCATGGCTTGCAGACTTCCTCACCTGTCGCAGTCAACGTGTGGCCCTGAATGGAATTCTCTCATCTCCCCTTCCTCTTCGGGGTGGAGTTCCCCAAGGCAGTGTTCTGGGTCCTGTGCTCTTTCTGGTCTTCATTGATGATCTCTCTGGAAAATGCTCTCGATCTTTTTGCTGATGACTCCACTGTCTGCTGCTCCATATCTCAGCCCTCAGATCAGCAGGCAGCAGCTTCTTCACTCTCTGCAGACCTGGACAAAATCAAAAACTGGTCAGACAAGTAGAACATGTCTTTCAATCCTGACAAATCTCACACTCTCACTTTGTCTCTCCCAAAAGACAACCCTCCCATCTACTTTCTGAACAATCCTCTTGAAGAAGTTCTGTCACTCAAGCTTTTGTGTCTCACTATCTGCCATGAGCTTTCATGGGAAAACCACATTTCCAAGCTGGCCTCCAAAGCCAGTCGCCGACTGGGCAGGGCGGTGGTCTTTCAGTCTTCTATCGACTCCTCTCCGGCCTTGCTCCCCCAGCTCTCTCTGGGCTCTGTCCCCCAAATATTCCTGCGGGTCGCACAAGATCTGTCAGCAACCCTCTTTTGGTTAAACTGCCAAAATCAAGACTCCCTGCTCACCTTCACTCTTTCAATCCTTTTCTCCCACCTTGGGAACAAACTCCCACACTCTCTTCAATCCTTCTCCTCCCTCCAGGTCTTTAAAACAGCTGTTCATCACCATCTCTTATCTTCCCCATCCAAAACCTTGATCTTTTCTACCCCTGTTAAAACACCCCAAATCCACCTCTTTCAATCCCAAACTTCTTTCCTGAAATTCCTCGTAGTGTTCATTTGCTTTATACCGTGTACCCCTCCCTCCTCCTCCAGCTCTCCCCTGAACCCAGACGAGACGGCTTAAAGGTGAGTGTGCGTACTCCGAAGCTATCCTTCCAGCCAGATAATCTCTCCAGTCTACAAATTACATCGCATGAGGAAGAGTAACATACCTCTCTCCCTCCACATAGAGGTCTTCACATAGAGTCTATGTACATCACACTTGGTCTTTTTCCACAATTTTTGAACACTTCCATTTGGAATTTCCCGCTCTACCATCAACCAAGGACACTTGCATGACATACGAACCCACCAGAGTTCCTTTCTCTGACTTACAGCATATGGATGATCATGAGACCAGGAACAAACCAACACACTCCATGGGTTTGAATCTATGTTTCTCGCATCATGACCCCTGGGTTCAGATGGGAACACCAAACAGGTCACTGTTGGTTATAATCGAGACATCTCTCATTTATATCCGACGTTACTCTTCTTTCCCATATTTGTCTTTGTGCTCTTCTGTGTCATCGCTCAACTTTTCAAATGAAAATAACCCCTGAAATCAGATCACTTGTATAAAGTTTAGATTGTTGAGAAATAGACCCACAATGCCTGTCTGTCACCTGATTGTAGAACGATCTGCTGTGAATTGGTGAAAAATATATTAATTTAACCATTAAATGATAACCATCTCCAACTGATGTAAATCCAAATCCTCATCCACTGAAACTGGTTTGATGAAGCTTTTCCAATAATTTTAATTTGTTCTTTTCTCCACAGGCAAACTTCCGTGGATACCAAGCGAGGAAGCATCTGATGAAACGCCGCGATGAACACGGAATTGTTACTTTTCAGGACGAACCAGCGGATTACAAAGTCACAAACCACGTGGATTCCTCCCAATCAAGTTCTCGGAGCTCTCAGGGATATTCCAGCAAACCGAGCTCTCGCACTCCATGTTTCAGTCCCAAATATGATCGAGACTCGGCTCTTGAGGACCAACGCCGAGTGCAGCTGGGTAAACTTTTTCGACCTCGATTGGATCATGACGGTGGCACCACATCACGTGATACAAGTTTGAAAACCACCAAGACAACATCTGCACGTTATTATGATGTGGTGTTTTTCCATGGACTTGACAGAAGTGGGATGAATGGTCACTTCCTGGTTGACCCTGCCAAGGAAGAGGCGGTCGTCACCATCCAAGCAGGTTTCAGAGGGTACCGAGCCAGGAATGATTTCAGAAAGAAGCGGCAAAGTGCAACAACTATCCAGGTGAGAAAGAAGGTTTTAGAAACATTTTAAACAATCTCTAAACTATGAAATAATCTGAAGTGCTGAAGATTTAAATTTTGATTTGACCTACCTGGTGTTCTCACCTGAGTCATTGTTCATGATTCCTCCAGTTCAATCCCATAAAACACATTCATCTTACCATTAGTTACAGATATCCTTGTAATTTATATAAAAATACACCCAAGACCACTAATATTTACCCCGTGCGCGCAAAGCAAGCAGCAGAGTCAAGCAATTGGTTCACCGTGTACAACCATCAGTTTATGATCGAGGAACAACTTGATCTAAATTGAATGTAATATTTTGATCATGAATTGGAAAACAAACCTGTGGTTTAGCAGCACTTTGTCTCTGAATCTGTCCCGCTCAAACATGCTCAGAGAGGAGTAATGTAATTTTTATGCCTCCAGGAACTTGTGTTTTCGGGGGGGGGGGGGGGGGGGGGGGGGTTTCATTTTTTTGGTGTGCAGAATCGAGGCTCATGTCAGAGCGAACACATTGAACATGAAAACATTTACAGACACATTAAACATACAATGAAGGGAGCGGGAGATAAGAGGGGGAGAGAGAGGGAAGCACACAAGCACGACAACAATGGAGAACAGGGTCGTCGGTAGATCTGTGGAAGGGGGAGGGCTGGGGCCGGTCGGAGGGGTACACGGTGTAAAGCAAATGAACACCACGAGGAATTTCACGAAAGAAGTTGGGGGTTGAAAGAGTTGGATTTGGGGTGTTTTAACGTGGGTAGAAAAGATCAAGGTTTTGCATGGGGGAGGATAAGAGATGGTGGTGAACAGCTGTTTTGAAGACCTGGAGGGAGGAGAGGGATTGAAGAGAGTGAGGGAGTTTGTTCCAGAGGCGGAAGAAAAAGTGAATGAAGGAGTGAAGGTGAGCAGTCTTGATTTTGGTAGTTTCACCACAAGAGGGTTGCTGGCAGATCTTGTGCGTCCTGCACGAATATTTGGGGGTCAGAGCACAGACAGAGCAGGGGGAGCAAGGCCAGAGAGGAGTCGGTAGAAGACAGAAAGACCACCTACCTGCCTGCGGTGAGAGAGAGAAAGGCCCTCGGAGTCAGCTTCATCCCGGGAGATTCCAATGATTCTGAAAGCTTTGGTTTCAACTGCATGAAGCCGAGCTAGGTGTGAGGTAGAAGCACCGGCCCAGAGGAACCACCTTTAGAGGCCATTTTTCCCCGCAGAGCAGGGGTTGGCCTTTATCGGGCACCTTGGTCACCTTTTTTTGAAGCAATGTTTTATGGCCGGATGCCCTTCCTGCCGCCAATCCTGTTAGTCGCCTCTTGCGACACACAGGGAATTACCAGTGAACTGGTACTCAATTTGCCGACATCGGAAGGATGACAGGCTGAGTTAACAATTAACCCCCTGGTGTTAATTCATCGATCAACCGGGATTCAAACCCAGGATCCTCGGATCCCAAGCCGGCACCCTAACCGCCAAGCCAACACCAGGTTATAGCACCAGCACAGAGGGGGAAGAACAGTATTCCATTTAGCTGTGGATGAAAGCCTTATATGTGGTGAGGAGCTCAGAAGTGCCCAGAAAGGACTTCGCACGACGGAGGATGCCCAGTTGGCGAATGGCTTTGGAGGCCAGCTTGGAAAAGTGGTTTTCCCAGAAAAGATCATGTCTGATAGTGAGACCCAAAAGCTTGAGTGACAGAACTTCTTCAAGAGGATTGCTCGGAAAGTAGATGGGAGGGTTGTGGAGACGGTCTTTTCGGAGAGACAAAGTGAGAGTGTGAGATTTGGCAGGATTGAAAGACATGTTCCACTTGTTTTACCAGTTTGTGATTTTGTCCAGGTCTGCCGAGAGTGAAGAGGCTGCTGCCTGCTGATCTGAGGGTTGAGATATGGAGCGGCAGAGAGTGGAGTCATCAGCAAAGAGATAGAGAGGATTTTCCAGAATGTCGGAGAGATCATTAATGAAGACCAGAAATAGCACAGGGCCCAGAACACTCACTGCCTTGAGGAACTCCAGCCTGAACAGGAAGAGGAAATGAGAGAATTCCATTGAGGGCCATACGTTGATTGTGACCGGAGAGGAAGTCCGCAAGCCATGTATGGAGGTTACCATGGATATACCATAAGAGGAGAGCTTGGTGAGCAGGGCGGGATGCCAGACCATATCGAAGGCACGTAATATGTCATGGGACACAGCTTTGATTTCCTGTTTGGTATTGAGGACCTCCATCCATTGTTGAGACAGCAGAAGCAGTATGTCCAGAGTAGAATCCGTCCGTTCGTACATCCATCCGTCCGTATGGGCTAAACATCGTATTTCTCAGCAACCTATGTCCGATTGAAACGAAACTTTCAGGGTCGGAGTGCACCCATGCAGAATGATTTTATGATAATTGTGACGTCATCGGTCACGTGGTATGGCAGCTATCTTGGATTAAAAGCAATTAATTAAAAAATATTTCTCAGAAACCGCTGAATGGAAAAATTTGAAACCTGGCACATTGTCAAGCACTCCCAATGGGAAACAAAAGCATGGTAATTATGACACCATAGGTGAAGTGCTCTACCCGACAAAAATGTTTTAATCGAATTCCTTTTCCTAAAAATCTGAAATTGCATGCACATGATGTATGACCCATTTGTATTGAAATATTACATTTATGAGAACACAGGTCACATGGTTTGGCAGCCTTATTGGATTGAAGGAAAATATTAAATATTTATATCTCTGAAACCGCTCACCCTATCGAAGCGAAATTTAAAAAATATCATCTAACTGCACTGTTGCGTATAGTTTGAAAATTATGATGTCATAGGTCACGTGGTTTGGCAGGCATCTTGGATAGAAAAACGAACCTTATCTGATCAACACGAAACTTCACAAATGTGATGCCCTGCCTATACATATGCAGAGTGATGGCATCTACTCATTGTGGGACGATGCAGAGGCATATTGGCGACACGGTCACATTGTTGTAGTTTACTATGTCTGCCTGTCTGACAGTAAAACAAAATTTAAAATCATTCCACACAGGCAACTTGCTGTTTTGAGGACGTCTTAAAGGACACAAACAACAGGCACAAATAACGAATGTAACATGTTGAATAAGGTGGAGGAAACGACGCTGTATGAACGGCGCTAAATTCCCGAAATTTTTGTCTTCTGTGGGGGTTACCCCATTGGGACATAATCCACAGGCACGGGACCTGTGGGGCTATTGATTGTATGGGCGTGGCGTGCGCTCAGTTGTTGGAGCCACGTCCCCTTCAGAGTGAGTTGTGTTTTAAAAGATGCGTGAGTTCCGGTATGAGTTTAGTTCTGTTGGAATAAAGGAGCTTTGATCAAGCCACGTCGTGTCTCGCCCTCTCGTTATCCGCAACTCCTACATTGGTGACCCCATCTTGCTCTTGAACGTTTTCGGAGCTTCAAACGAACATGGGCGACAAGCGCAGTTTCGATTAAACTGCCGGAGTTTTGGGAACGACAAGCTGCCGTTTGGTTCGCACAAGCTCAGGCCCAATTCGCCATTCGGAGCATTTCTGCGGCCGACACGAAGTATTATTATGTCGTGTCTGCACTCAGTGGCTCCACTGTGACCAGAGTGGTGAGCCTTCTCCAGGATCCTCAGAAGGGCCGCAAGTACGAGACGCTGCTGCTCGTAACCTTCAAGCTCATTGAGGCAGAGCGCGCCCGCGAACTACTTTCTCTGCATGGGCTGGGCGACTCCAAGCCGTCGGAGCTTTTGGACCACATGTTGTCTCTCCTGTGCAGCCACCGACCATGTTTCCTCTTCAAAGAACTGTTCCTACAACAGCTGCCTTGTCAGGTACAGACAGCCCTGGCCAACTCGTCTGTTAAGGATTTCCACGCCCTGGCCAGGGAAGCAGACAAGTATTTCTCTGCCAGACAGCAATGTAGTGCGGCTGCATAGGACCCCGGCCCAGTCGAGCCTGTGCCGCTGGCGGACACCGTCGCGGCCGCCATGACGTTACGGCCCAGCGGTGGAACGCCACAGGCTTGTGCTTCAACCACACTTGGTTTGGGCCCAAGGCCAAGGCATGCCGGCCACCCTGCAGCTTCAGCGAGTCGGGAAACGGGATGGCCGGCGTTCGTTAACTGCCATGAGCGTCGGCCGTTCGGGCAGTTTGTTGATCATTTCGGACACCAACTCCGGACGTCGTTTCCTCTGCGACACAGGGGCCCAGGTGAGCGTTCTCCCTGCGTCCGCGTCGGACAGGAGGCCGTGAGTCACGGCCCCGCCCTGGAAGCTGCCAACGGCAGTGCTATTCAGACTTTTGGCAAACGGACCGTGGCACTCTGCTTTGGCGGGCAGCGGTTTACATGGGATTTTTTCACGGCGAGGGTGTCCACCCCCTTGCTGGACGCTGATTTCCTCTACGCCAAAGGTCCTATTGGTGGCTGTTAAAAATCGGCGGCTCATTAATGTGGAGACATTCAGTTCTCTTCCATGCTCGCTGAGCGGGTCCGCCTCGACGAGGCTTGCATGCACGCTCTCGACCTCCAATGAGTTTGTCCGCCTCCTCACCGAGTTCCCGACCCTTACACGGCCCACCTTTTCGGCCGTTGCCGTCAAGCACGGGGTGGAACATCACATTCCAACCACCGGCCCGCCTGTCTACGCCTGGGCTCGGCCTCGACCCGGGGAAACTCGCTTTTGCAAAGGCGGAGTTCGACACGTTGGAGCATCTTGGCATCGTGCGATGGTCTGAGAGCCTGTGGGCCTCGCCTCTCCACAATGCGCCGAAGCCGGGTGGCGGATGGCGCCCTTACAGGGATTATCGCCGCCTTAACGACGCCACTACCCCCGACCGCTACCCAATCCCGCACATCCAGGATTTTTCTGCCCGCTTGGCCGATAAAGTTTTTTTTCTTTTTTTTTTTTCTTCTAAAGTGGACCTCGTTCGTGGTTGCCACCAGGTCCCCGTCCGGCCGCAGGACGTTCCTGAGACCGCAGTGATTACACCGTTCGGGCTTTTCAAATTCCTCTGTGTGCCTTTTGGGCTCAAGAACGCGGCCCAGGCTTTGCAGCGCCTGATGGACAGCGTGTTGCGGGATTTGCCGTTTCTGTTCGTCGACCTGGACGATATCCTCATCGCCAGTGCTTCCGGGACGGAACACATGCTTCACCTCCGAGCGCTCTTTGAACGCCTCAGTCAGCACGGCCTGATCATTAACACGGCCAAGTGCTTGTTCGGGGTGGCCTCAATTGACTTTCTCGGCCACCGCATCACGAGGGAGGGGGCCGTCCCACTGCCGTCTAAAGTGGAGGCTGTGAAGGATTTTCCGCGCCCCCTCACCGTCAAGCCCCTGCAGGAGTTTTTGGGCATGGTGAACTTTTACCATCGTTTCATGCCCCGGGCGGCCCAGCTAATGCGGCCCCTTTATGAGGCCCGCAAGGGCGAGCCTACTAAACTCGCCATTGACTGGACCGAGGAGATGGCCAAGGCTTTCACGGATCCTAAACTGGCCCTTGCCAGCGCAACCATGCTGGCGCATCCGTCGCCCGATGCACCGATTGCTCTCACCACGGATGCTTCGGACGAGGCGGTTGGCGCCGTGCATGAGCAGTGGGTCAACGGGGCGTAGCAGCCTCTTGCTTTTTTTAGCCGGCAGCTCCGCCCCAATGAACGAAAGTACAGTACCTTTGATCGTGAGCTCCTAGGCCTCTACCTAGCTGCCCGACACTTCCGTTACCTGTTGGAAGCCTGCCCGTTCACGGTGTTTTAGACCACAAGCCCCTGGTTTTTGCCATGGCCAAGGTCTCGGAGCCGTGGTCTGCCTGTCAACAACGCCAGCTCTCCTTCGTTTCCGAGCTCACGACGGACATCCAACATGTTGCTGGGAAGGATAATACGGCCGCCGATTGTCTCTCCCGGTCCATAGTTGGCACGGTTCACCTTGGCATCGACTACGCCCGCATGGCGACCGATCAGATCTTCGACCCGGATGTCCAGGCCTGCAGGGCGGCGGTCACCGGGCTTCGACTGTCTGACGTGCCATTGAAGGACACGGGCACCACTCTACTGTGCGACGTTTCCTTGGGTCAGCCTCACCCCGTCTTGCCCACCAGCTGGAGAGGCATATTGGCGACACGGTCACATTGTTCTGGTTTCCTATGTCTGCCTGTCTGACAGTAAAACAAAATTTAAAATCATTCCACACAGGCAACTCATTGTTTTTGAGGATGTCATAAAGGACACAAACAACAGGCACAAATAACGAATGTAACGTGTTGAATAAGGTGGTGGAAACGACGCTGTATGAACGGCGCTAAATTCCCGAAATTTTTGTCTACGACGTTAAATAAAAATTCTTTTATTTCAATTGAATTATAGACTTGAAGAATGCTGCACACAAATTGCGTTTTTCGCAATTTCAAAACTTTACGTTTTGGAATACCTGGACAAAATATTATAGCATTTTACATCATCATGACCAACCAAATCTGCCGCTCGTAGACCCATGTGCCCATGTCGTTCTAAAGACAGCATGTGGTAACATGTCATATGAACTCTCACGTCGACAAATGATATCAAATGAGGATGGGTAGGTTAGTTCTCTCTCCCTCCTCCCTCTATGGACATCACTCTGGGGCCTTTTCCACCATTTTTGAACATTTATATTTGAAATTTCCCACTCTGCCATCAACCACGGAGACTTCTATGACATACAAGCACACCAGATCCCCTTTCCGTACCTTGTGTGGGTGTTCATGAGACCAGGAACAAACGAACATACCACATGGATTGGAATCTGGGTTACTCACATCCCGACACCTGGGTTCAGATGGGAACACCAAACAGGTCACTGTTGCCTGTTGGTTACAATAGACATTTTTCCTTTCTCTCTGACATTACTCTTATTTCCCATATTTTTCCATGTGCTTTTCTTTGTCATCGCTCAACTTTTTAAATGAAAATAACTCTTGGAAGCAGATCACGTGTAAAAAGCTTCAAAATTGTTGACAAATAGACCCACAATGCCTGTCTGTCACCTGATCGTCGAACGATCTGCTGTGAATTGGTGCAAAATATATTAATTTAACCATTAATGGAGAACCATTTCCAAGTGATGTTAATCCAAATCCTCATCCACTGTGACCGGTTTTTTGAAGCTTCTCCCATCATTTTAATTGTCCTTTTCTCTGCAGACAAACTACCGTGGATACCAAACGAGGAAGCATCTGAAGAACAGCCGCTATGAACACGACATTTTTACGTTTCAGGACGAATCATCAAATTGCAAAGTTACAAGTCATGTGATTTCCTCTCGGTCAAGTTCTCGGAGCTCTCAGGGATATTCCAGCCGGCCGAGCTCTCGCAATCCCTGTTTAATCCGCGAAAATGAGCGAGACTCGGCTCTTGAGGACCAGCGCCGACTGCAGCAGGGTAAACTTATTCGACCTCGATCTGAACATGATGGTGGCGCCGCATCACGTGTTACAAGTTTGAAGAACACCAAGACAACATCTCCACTTTGTGATGATGCGGTGTCCTCCCACGGGCTTGACAGAAGTGTGATGAATAGTCACTTCCTGGTTGACCCTGCTCAGGAAGAGGCAGTCGTCACCATCCAAGCAGGTTACAGAGGGTACAGAGCCAGGAATGACTTCAGAAAGAAGCGGCAAAGTGCAACAACTATCCAGGTGAGAAACAATAAATAATATTTTGGCTATGATTTGTCGCAATCGCACATACTCAGAGAGGAGTGAGGAAATTTTTTACTTTGTCTGCCTGTCTGACAGTGAAACAAAATTTAATATTTCCCAGCTCCCCTCAAGCCCTCTCCCTCCCACGGTTCTCTCGATGTCCCTGCTCTCAAATGTTGTGTTTGTGTCCTTCCCCCTCTCTCCCCATCTTGTCTACCGCTCCCCTTATTTTGTGTTTTATGTACCGGTTTGACTTTTTGTGTGATTAATGTTAGCTCTTTCACGAACCTCGATCTTGTCTCCAAAAGAAAAAAAAACTCTCCGTGCAGGTTGCTTCAGACAATCCAGACTTGATCTGCTTAACAGAAACTTTCCTCATTCAAGATGTCTCTGATTCCTTAATATCTCTTCCTGGTTACTCCCTCCTCCGGTGTGATAGACCTGAGCCTCGTCTGGATGGTGGGGTTGCTATTGTCGCGCAACTCCGATTAACCCCAGAGTTGCGGATGCCGATTACGAAGGCTTTAACTCCCGAGGCGGAAGCTCAATAGCGGATTCCAAAATTGACACCTAAAACCCTTAAGCGCGCGGAATGGAGGGGAACGGCGAGAGCCCGCAGCCTTATCTATTAAAATCAAACACCCAGTAAACTGCGTTCAGATATATGCACAAAAATAATTTTAGGGTTTATTCAAATGAAAAAGGCAGGACAGGAAAATGCGCGCCGATAATAAATATCCTAATCGGGATCCCCGCGCACCAGACCTCAAACACAAGACGAGGGGGATCAAATACGAAAGAAACACGTCTTTTATGTCAAAATGTACGCGGATGCAGCCTTATCTTGTCTTTGTCGTCTTGGTGGCTGCCGTCCAACACCGCTCAGTCCGGCCCGATCGCACACCACGAGGTCCCTCGCTCCAAGTCCCACAAGGCCTCTCAGCACCGAGCACCACACACCAAGCACCGATCACCACGAGTTCGACAGCAGGACAGCGCGCTCCACTCGGGGTACACCTCAGCCCAACTCGGGTCGGGATCTCTGAACGACTCGACCGGGCTGCTCAAAACAACTCCCTATGGCTCAGCTGCCAACTCTGCGAACTGCGCACTGCGAACTGCCAACGCAACTCGGGCTCTCTCTCCTCGCGCTGAACTCAGGATCTCAACTCGACTCGGGTGCACACGAACTCTTGACTCAGACCTCACTCAACGTGCTCAACTCTCCACTCAACTCGACTCCGGGCTCATCCGAACTGCCGTCTCATCTCAACTGCCGATAATGGCGTCCTGTCCTCGGTAATATCCCTGGCCGATGACGTCAGCATTGGCGCACTCCTCGGCCAATCAGAGCCTCCCCCGGCTCACCCGCTCGTCCAGGGGCACGCCCACTGTGCCACTCACTCCCGTCCCCTCTTCCTTGGGTTATAGCACATGCTAGGCGAGGTGGGTAGGCCTCACGGAGGTGCAAATGGTGTTGGCCAATTGTGGCGATGTTCCAGCCTGATTTATTCCGAAGTCATTTCAGGGGGGAGGGCGTCATTTAGTGTTGTACTAAAGGTCCTAACTAATGTGGTCTGCAGTGCCATAATGGACAAATGTTTGACTTCTCGGTGAGACAAACAAACAAAAATGGTGTTGGCCAATTGTGGCGATGTTCCAGCCTGATTTATTCCGAAGTCATGTCAGGGGGGAGGGCGTCATTTAGTGTTGTACTAAAGGTCCTAACTAATGTGGTCTGCAGTGCCATAATGGACAAATGTTTGACTTCTCGGTGAGACAAACAAGGGCTCTACTGATTACCCCCTAAACAAACTAACACACGAATCTCCTGGTAGATTCACAATTATACACCTTAACCGACAAAACGCCTCAACATGGACTTATTACAGGAAGTGTTCCTTATCGCGACATCTCGAAGCATGTTACCAACTCAGATCTGCTCTGCTCTCCATTTTGCTCTACCAAATTCGTAACACTATCTTTATCAAAAACTCTCTTCCTCACTCTCCCTGCACTGCTCTCTCTCCACCCCACCCCCAGGAGTACCTCTGGCTTCGGCTTTCTCACCGCTCCCACCTTTTGTTCATGTGTGATCTGTACCGTCCTCGAAACAGTAACGAATCTATCTACATCTCCCTGTCTGACAACATGTACCAACTTCTATCCACTCATCCCAACTCTCTCTTCCTCATATGTGGTGACTTCAACTGTCATCATGCCAGCTGGCTGGGTGTGGGTACTGTTACATGCTCCTCCCCAAACCCCGGTCACGGTGTCCCTCCGAGCCTCGAGAGGAGTCACGGCAGAAAGATGTGTTATTCTGTGTGTCAAAGATCAATGGTGAAACCACACCAATTGTTACCAACAAACAAGTATTGTATTAAGGTCACACAAGAATAACAGCAATAACAATATTAATCAATTGTACAACCAATATATCATTCCTATGATGGTACCATCAGTTTCGTACAATATAACTCACTGTGCTCCAAGTGAGCGAAAATAACATTCCCAATGTCTCTGTCCCAGCTTCAAACCAAAGTCGATCCACGCTCCAGTGATCGTCAGAACGATGTTGTATCGAGACCAGAATCCCGCTCGGTTGACAGTCACACTGCCAAAGATAGGCAAAAGTGTCCTCAAGAGGCGGCTGGGAAATCACACCTTTGGGTATGGACGTTCAACGGCTCCCAATCGGCGAGCCGCAAATTCACACTCAAAATCCACGTTACACACACACACCAGGTTAACGTCTGGATGCGGTGAAATGGTTGAAACGCGGTGAAAAACCTGGAGCGATGCGAAAACAGGCGTGAGGCAAAATGGCCAACGGTCCGTTCTCGAGACGAAACGGCACTCCAATGATTCTCTTCGGAATCAACCGCAAAACCTGCCACACAGGTTTATCTGTCGCAGCGATAACAACGCTGTCGCAGGAATCCCTTTCCCAGGAAACCCAAAGTTCACTTGTGACCCCCGTTCACCAGCGTTTGCTCAAAACCTCAACGCAGCTCGGCTCCTTCTCCGACCTCACTCGCTCCGCCTCCTTTTTCTCTTCCTCTTCCTCGTCCGGTTCCCGATCCGGTTTCCGGTTTCTTTTAAAACACTAACTTTTTTTACCTTTTGAAAACAGCTATCTCCAATTCACTTAAACGATAACAATAATAGTACATGCAACCAAAGATGGTTACTGTGGATGAGAACCACAACAACGGAAGTGACGAATCCATAACAGTACCTCTCACTCCAGTCATGGCACCTCAGCAAAGGACAACTGCAACTCATTGGGACTGACAGTCTGTCAACGTCCCCACCCAGATCTCAGTCAACGGAGTATCTTCTCTTCTCGACTTGGTATTGACAAACTTCCCTGCAAATGTCTGCGGTTCTTCTGATCATTTGCTTGTGAAAGTGGACATCGCTCTGGCCATTCTCGGAGAGCCTCCTCAGAGTTGACGAGTCTGGCATTTCACTCAGGCCGACTGGCATGGTCTTAAAGTAGCCATCAATCATCTGGGCTGGTCTCCCATCTCTACCGCCTCTGACATCAACTCTTCCTGGGAATTCTTCCAAAGTAAACTGCTCTCTCTTATGCACAGATTTGTCCGTTCTCGTCTTCAGTTGTCAAACTCTTCCTCCCATCCATGGTACACGGAATCTTGTGGTGAGGCAGTTGCCATGAAACAACTTGCCTTTGCCTCATGGAAGGCTAACTCAACTGAAGGCAATCTCCGTTCCTTTCACAAAGCTCTGAACAAGTGTGTGTCTACCCTCAGGAGAGCCCGGAAACAATATCTCCCTACGCTCAATATTGATCTCTCAAACCTGCCTCCCTCCTCCAAATCCTGGTGATGTCTGGTCAAATCTGTTTCTGGTGTTTGTTCCCCCTCAATCCCCTCCCTTACCTCAAATGGCTACACAGCTGACACTGCAAGTGAAAAAGCCGAATGCCTCAACTCTGTGTTTGCCTCAAAATGTTGTGTCCCAAACCCATCTCTCTCTGTACCCACCATACCCAGTCGTACTCAGCTGCTCCTGGACTCTGTGTCCTTCTCTCCTGACAAGGTGGTGAAGTTTCTCTCAAACCTCGACTGATTCTGCAACTGGACCAGACGGCATCAGCCCACGTGTCCTAAATCCTGCTCTGCCGCTCCATCTCACACTCTCTCGGTGCTCTTCACCCTCTCTTTTGCTCAAGGTTATCTGCCATCTGCTTGGAAATCAGCCAACATTACCGCTTTACACAAAAAATATGCTAAAACAGATCCTTGAAACGACAGACCAATCAACCTTCTCCCAATAATCAGCAAGGTCATGGAATCGATCATCGCTTCTGACATCAAATCCTTCTTCTTCTTCAATGGCTTGATCTCGGATCATCAATTTCGATTCAGACCAGGTCATTCAACTGTGGACATGCTGCTTCTGCTGTCCCAACAAGGGATGGAGGTCCACAATGCCAAACAGGAAATCAGAGCTGTCTCCCTTAAAATATCACGTTCCTTCGATGCGGTATGGCACCCCACCCTGCTCACCAAACTCTCCTCCTATGGTATCCATGGAAATCTCCATGCTTGGCTTGCGGACTTCCTCACCGGTCGCAGTCAACGTGTGGCCCTGAATGTAATTCTCTCATCTCCCCTTCCTGTTCAGGCTGGAGTTCCCCAAGGCAGTGTTCTGGGTCCTGTGCTTTTTCTGGTCTTCATTAATGTTCTCTCCGACTCTCTGGAAAATGCTCTCTATCTCTTTGCTGATGACTTCACTGTCTGCTGCTCCATATCGCAGCCGTCAGATCAGCAGGCAGCAGCTTCTTCACTCTCTGCAGACCTGGAGAAAATCACAAACTGGTCAGACAAGTGGAACATGTCTTTCAATCCTGACAAATCTCACACTCTCACTTTGTCTCTCCCAAAAGACATCCCTCCCATCTACTTTCTGAACAAGCCTCTTGAAGAAGTTCTGTCACTCAAGCTTTTGGGTCTCACTATCTGCCATGATCTTTCCTGGGAAAACCACATTTTCAAGCTGGCCTCCAAAGCCAGTCGCCGACTGGGCATCCTCCGTCGTGCAAAGTCCTTTCTGGGCTCTTCTGAGCTCCTCACCACATGCAATGTTTTCATCTGCAGCTCAATGGAATACTGTTCTCCCCTCTGGGCTGGTGCTCCTGCTTGACACCTAGCTCGGCTTCACGCGGTTGTAACCAAAGCTTTCAGAATCATTGGAATCTCCCGTGATGAAGCTGATTCTGAGGGCCTTTCTCTCTCTCACCGCAGGCAGGTAGGTGGTCTTTCTGTCTTCTACCGACTCCTCTCCGGCCTTGTTCCCCCTGCTCTGTCTGTGCTCTGTTCCCCAAATATTCCTCCAGGTCGCACAAGATCTGTCAGCAAGCCTCTTCTGGTTAAACTACCAAAATCAAGACTCTGCTCACCTTCACTCTTTCAAGCCTCTTTTGACACAGAGGATTCCCACCTCTGGAACAAACTCCCACACCCCTTTCAATCCTTCTCCTCCCTCCAGGTCTTTAAAACAGCTGTTCATCACCATCTCTTATCTTCCCCATCCAAAACCTTGATCTTTTCTACCCCTGTTAAAACACCCCAAATCCACCTCTTTCAATTCCCAACTTCTTTCCTGAAATTCCGAATAGTGTTCATTTGCTTTATACCGTGTACCCCTCCCTCCTCCCCCAGCTCTCCCCTGAACCAAACGAGACGGCTTGAAGGTGAGTGTGCGTCCTCCGAAGCTATCTTTCCAGCCAGATAATCTCTCCCGTCTCCAAATTATATCGCATGAGGAAGAGTAACACACCTCTCTCCCTCCACATAGAGGTCTTCACAAAGAGTCTATGTACATCACTCTTGGTCCTTTTCCACAATTTTTGAACACCTCCATTTGGAATTTCCCGCTCTACCATCAACCAAGAAGACTTGCATGACATACGAACACACCAGAGTTCCTTTCTCTGACTTACAGCATATGGATGATCATGAGACCAGGAACAAACCAACACACTCCATGGGTTTGAATCTATGTTTCTCGCATCATGACCCCTGGGTTCAGATGGGAACACCAAACAGGCCACTGTTGGTTATAATCGAGACATCTCTCATTTCTATCCGACGTTACTCTTATTTCCCATATTTGTCTTTGTGCTCTTCTTTGTCATCGCTCAACTTTTCAAATGAAAATAACCCCTGAAATCAGATCACTTGTATAAAGTTTAGATTGTTGAGAAATAGACCCACAATGCCTGTCTGTCACCTGATTGTAGAACGATCTGCTGTGAATTGGTGCAAAATATATTAATTTAACCATGAATTGATAACCATCTCTAACTGATGTTAATCCAAATCCTCATCCACTGTAACTGGTTTGATGAAGCTTTTCCAATAATTTTAATTTGTTCTTTTCTCTGCAGGCAAACTTCCGTGGATACCAAGCGAGGAAGCATCTGATGAAACGCCGCGATGAACACGGAATTGTTACTTTTCAGGACGAACCAGCGGATTACAAAGTCACAAACCACGTGGATTCCTCCCAATCAAGTTCTCGGAGCTCTCAGGGATATTCCAGCAAGCCGAGCTCTCGCACTCCATGTTTCAGTCCCAAATATGATCGAGACTCGGCTCTTGAGGACCAACACCGAGTGCAGCTGGGTAAACTTATTCGACCTCGATTGGGTCATGATGGTGGCACCACATCACGTGATACAAGTTTGAAAACCACCAAGACAACATCTGCACGTTATTATGATGTGGTGTTTTTCCATGGACTTGACAGAAGTGGGATGAATGGTCACCTCCTGGTTGACCCTGCCAAGGAAGAGGCGGTCGTCACCATCCAAGCAGGTTTCAGAGGGTACCGAGCCAGGAATGATTTCAGAAAGAAGCGGCAAAGTGCAACAACTATTCAGGTGAGAAACAAGATTTTAGAAACATTTTAAACAATCTCTAAACTATGAAATAATCTGAAGTGCTGAAGATTTATATTTTGGATTAACCACCCTGGTGTTCTCACTTGAGTCATTGTTCATGATTCCTCCACTTCAATCCCATAAAACATTCATCTCACCATTATTTACAGATATCCTTGTTATTTATATTTGAGCGAGCACAAAGGTAACCCTCCTTCCATCCCCTCTTCCCGTGTTCCCCTCCACTCTACTATCTTCGCTCCCCTCTCCTCCCTCCTCTCTCTCTTCCCCACCCAACATCTCCAACTCTCTCTCTCCACCACCCTCTCTCTCCCTCCACTCTCCCCCTTCCTTCCATCCCAATCTTAAACGATGTCAGTGACAGTGGACATTCCACATAATGTAAAATCTGACTTCAAGACCTCAATAATCCCCTCCTTCCCTCTCCCTCTACATCCCCACACACACCTTCTCCTCTCCCCCGACTCTGCCTCCCCCTCCCACAAATTTCAAAGGGGTCCTATGTACTACATTGCAACGACTTGGAAACCTTTTGTAATACCATAATTACGATATACAAATCGATATTAATCGATTATTATTAATATAGTATTACAAGAGGTTTCCAACTAGTTAAGACGTAACCCCCCACTATTTCCTCACCCTCTCCCTCCCCCCCCCCCCACGTCCCCCCGCCAGCTTAAACTCCTCCTCCCCCCCCCCCCCCTCCTTACTCCCAACCCTCCACTCACCCCTCCCCCTCCCTTCTCTTCCTCTCCCATCCTCTCACCTCGCCCTTCCCACCTCTTTCCCCCTCCTTTCCCAATGGCTGGGAAGAGCTTTCATAGAGGTCCTATATAGTATGCATGCAATCCACGAAACAGGAGCAAGGACTCGTTCATTTTTCCCCATATTTAAAAAAAAACGTTCATTATTTCCCCAGATTTCTCACAATTTCATTCAGAACACCTCAAGGTACCTCTGAAAATGCAAACATACGTCAAATGGACATTTCGAATAAGCAATCCCCCAGTCTGAAAGCCACAAATCTATTTAATATTTAGTTATTTAAAATGAATTTTTTTGTCTAGAAACGTGTAATTTTGGCTGAGTTTCTTGGGATTTATTTTAGTCGAGTCTGAAACGATACCAGGGACAATCAAAAGTGATACCCCAAAAAAATTTAATCGCAAGACTAAATTGTGGGATAGTCCGAAAAGGTTTCGTTTTGTTCGGCCTCAAAGCACGGGAAATTTTAAACATTATTAAACTCAAAACCTGAAACTCCAAAAATACGCCACAAACCTTATTATTCTCAGGAAACATTCGTCTCTCCAAATATGCACATGTACACCCACCCACTTTATTATTTAATGACAGAAGATGCTTCAAATGCACACCAGAGGTCCAGAGGTCATCAGAGCTGTGCCAATCGACCAGAATGGTGGTGCATGTCCAATGGGCGGTGCTGCTTATGACGCTGTGGGAGAGGCGTGGCCTGAAGAATGGGCGGCACTTATGACCCACAGACACTAACTCGGCTTTATATATAAGATACACTCAAGACTTCCAATATTTACAGCATGCACGCAAAGCAAACCATGTGGAGTTTAGCAATTGGTGCAATGTCTGACCTGTCTACAAACGTTAGTTTATGATCGAGGAACAACTTAATCTAAAAGGAATGTTATATTTGGATCATGAATCGGTAAACAAACCTGTAGATTAGCAATACATTGGCTCGGAATTTGTCTGATCACACATGCGCAGAGAGGAGTGAGATCATTTTTACTCTGTCTGCTAGTCAGTCACTGAAACAAATTTTAAAATCATTCCAAACAGGAAACCTACTGTTTTTAAGGACGTCATAAAGGACACACACAACCGGCACAAAGAAATATGTAACGTGTAAAATAACATGCTGTAACATCACCAGCTGTAAATTCCTGGATTTGTTTATACAACCTTTAAAATCTTTATTTTATTTCAATTGAATGATAGTGTTACGGCCACGGGTTTCGGTTCTACTATGAGGGGGATCCTTGGTTCCCTCTGGACTTACTGGGCTTGAGGCCACTGATCACGAATAACTTTGTGTCAGGTTGGGTTGCAAGGCAACCACGAATGCCAATTGGTCTAACAAGTTACCCCCGGATACTCCGCCTGACAACAGTTTACCTGTGTTACGTGGCTTTCCAATCGGGGGACATGCCCTCGGTTATGCACCAATCTTATCTTCATTAGATTTTTTTTAGGCCGGCCGAGATTACCGCTGGTGCATATCGAACTTGGATACGAGCCAATTAATCGGGGAATTATAATCTCTCAGACCAACCTATGTGCGAACAATGCTGAATCAATGAAGGAAAAGACAAACACGGACAGATTGGAAATGAAGTTCAAGAGGATGGGGTTTATTATTTACAAACAGAACCAATGATGTAAAATGTGAAATGCGGGATCATTCAGGCAGGTAACTGAAGGACTTTAATGCTCAAATAGGCAATCAAGATGAATGTAAACCATAGAATGTAAATCAAAATGTACAAGCTGCAATCATAATAATTTATTAGAGAGTGCAGCAATTTCTACAGCAAAGTAAAATGGACAAGATGCAGAACTGAACCGTTACCTTACGTACCAGCCACACACAAGACCTGGGTACCCAATCAGACATCCGCAGAAGGGAGGTAAGAACAGAAGAAAGAAGAAGAATGAGTGTTATCGGACTCTTTATCTTTCTGGGTGGGAGCCGTCATGCCTCCGCGAACCAAAGGCTAAAGGAAGGGGTTGAAGGGGAAATACTGAGGTATCTAGGGTGTGTGAGCATAGAGGTGCGGGGTGTGTGACTGTCGTGCGTGTGGTGCATGCATGCAAGAGAAACTGCAACGGGAAGGTGCGTTATCTGTGATTGTGCCTTATTGAGCTCTTGACTTTCACAGAACGATAAATAATAAAGCCAAGAAAATAATATGTTCGAGAAATAGCCCACTGTGTGAGAATCTAAAAGAGAGTGTGTTTATCTCCAACTGATGATAATCCAAATCCTCATCCACTGTGACTGGTTTGATGAAGCTTCTCCCATCATTTTAATCTGTCCTTTTCTCCACAGGCAAACTACCGTGGATACCAAGCGAGGAACCATCTTATGAAACGCCACGATGAACACGGAATTGTTACTTTACAGGACGAACCAGCGGATGACAAAGCTGCAAACCACGTGGATTCCTCTCGATCAAGTTCTCGCAGCTCTCAGGGACGTTCCAGCCGGCAGAGCTCTCGCAGTCCATGTTTAAGTCCCAAATATGATCGAGACTCAGCTTTTGAGAACCAGCGCAGAGTGCCGATGGGTTAACTTATTCGACCTCGATTGGGTCATGATGGTGGCACCACATCATGTGATTCACCTTTGAAAAACACCAAGAAATCATCTCCATTTTATGACGATGTGGTTTCCTCCCACGGGCTTGACAGAAGTGGGATGAATAGTCACTTGCTGGTTGATCCTGCCAAGGAAGAGGCGGTCGTCACCATCCAAGCAGGTTACAGAGGGTACCGAGACAGGAATGACTTCAGAAAGAAACGGCAAAGTGCAACATCTCCCCTTCCTCTTTGGGGTGGAGTTCCCCAAGGCAGTGTTCTGGGTCCTGTGCTCTTTCTGGTCTTCATTGATGATCTCTCTGACTCTCTGGAAAATGCTCTCGATCTCTTTGCTGATGTCTCCACTCTCTGCTGCTCCATATCTCAGCCCTCAGATCAGCAGGCAGCAGCTTCTTCACTCTCTGCAGACATGGACAAAATCAAAAACTGGTCAGACAAGTAGAACATGTCTTTCAATCCTGACAAATCTCACACTCTCACTTTGTCTCTTCCAAAAGACAACCCTCCCATCTACTTTCTGAACAATCCTCTTGAAGAAGTTCTGTCACTCAAGCTTTTGGGTCTCACTATCTGCCATGAGCTCTCATGGGAAAACCACATTTCCAAGCTGGCCTCCAAAGCCAGTCGCCGACTGGGCAGGGCGGTGGTCTTTCAGTCTCCTCTCCGGCCTTGCTCCCCCAGCTCTCTCTGGGCTCTGTCCCCCAAATATTCCTGCGGGTCGCACAAGATCTGTCAGCAACCCTCTTTTGGTTAAACTGCCAAAATCAAGACTCCCTGCTCACCTCACTCTTTCAATCCTTTTCTCCCACCTTGGGAACAAACTCCCACACTCTCTTCAATCCTTCTCCTCCCTCCAGGTCTTTAAAACAGCTGTTCATCACCATCTCTTATCTTCCCCATCCAAAACCTTGATCTTTTCTATCCCTGTTAAAACACCCCAAATCCACCTCTTTCAATCCCAAACTTCTTTCCTGAAATTCCTCGTAGTGTTCATTTGCTTTATACCGTGTACCCCTCCCTCCTCCCCCAGCTCTCCCCTGAACCCAGACGAGACGGCTCAAAGGTGAGTGTGCGTACTCCGAAGCTATCCTTCCAGCCAGATAATCTCTCCAGTCTACAAATTATATCGCATGAGGAAGAGTAACATACCTCTCTCCCTCCACATAGAGGTCTTCACATAGAGTCTATGTACATCACTCTTGGTCCTTTTCCACAATTTTTGAACACTTCCATTTGGAATTTCCCGCTCTACCATCAACCAAGGACACTTGCATGACATACGAACCCACCAGAGTTCCTTTCTCTGACTTACAGCATATGGATGATCATGAGACCAGGAACAAACCAACACACTCCATGGGTTTGAATCTATGTTTCTCGCATCATGACCCCTGGGTTCAGATGGGAACACCAAACAGGTCACTGTTGGTTATAATAGAGACATCTCTCATTTCTATCCGACGTTACTCTTATTTCCCATATTTGTCTTTGTGCTCTTCTTTGTCATCGGTCAACTTTTCAAATGAAAATAACCCCTGAAATCAGATCACTTGTATAAAGTTTAGATTGTTGAGAAATAGACCCACAATGCCTGTCTGTCACCTGATTGAAGAACGATCTGCTGTGAATTGGTGCAAAATATATTAATTACCTTCGCAAAAGCGGAAGGTTATGTTTTGATCGCTGTGTATTTATTTGTATGTCTGTGTGTGTGTGTGTTAATCGCATAACTCAAAAAGTATTCAACCGAATTGCATGAAATTTGGTGGGATGATTGGTTATTATACGGGACACATTTGATTAGATTTTGGGAAACAGATTTGCTCAAATTCTGACTATTTTTAACTCGATCGTATTTCACTCAAAGTTATGAGCGACTGAAGAAGAAGATGTCCATCCAGGACGTCATCACTATAACGCGATCTCCCGCGATCATTTCAACCTCAAAAAAAATTATAATTGCAGATTTGACAATAGATGAGGCATATTAACAAACGAATGAAACAGATTTGCTCAAATTCTGACTATTTTTAACTCGATCGTATTTCACTCAAAGTTATGCGCGACTGAAGAAGAAGATGTCCATCCAGGACGTCATCACTATAACGCAATCTCCCGCGATCATTTCAACCTCAAAAAAAATTATAATTGCAGATTTGTCAAGAGATGAGGCATATTAACAAACGAATGAAACAGATTTGCTCAAATTCTGACTATTTTTAACTCGATCGTATTTCACTCAAAGTTATGAGCGACTGAAGAAGAGGATGTCCATCCAAGACGTCATCACTATAACGCGATCTCCCGCAATCATTTCAACCTCAAATGAAATTCAAATTGCAGATTTGTCAATCGGGGAGGCATATTAACAGACGAATGAAACAGATTTGCTCAAATTCTGATTTTTAAAAATCGATCGCATTTCACATAAAGTTTCACATCGCATACACTCCCATGCCAAGTACAGAACAGTAGCTGCGGCGAAGGTATGCGCTCTACCGAGTGCCCGGATTCTAGTTTAACCATTAAATGATAACCATCTCTAACTGATGTAAATCCAAATCCTCATCCACTGAAACTGGTTTGATGAAGCTTTTCCAATAATTTTAATTTGTTCTTTTCTCTGCAGGCAAACTTCCGTGGATACCAAGCGAGGAAGCATCTGATGAAACGCCGCGATGAACACGGATTTGTTACTTTTCAGGACGAACCAGCGGATTACAAAGTCACAAACCACGTGGATTCCTCCCAATCAAGTTCTCAGAGCTCTCAGGGATATTCCAGCAAGCCGAGCTCTCGCACTCCATGTTTCAGTCCCAAATATGATCAAGACTCGGCTCTTGAGGACCAACGCCGAGTGCAGCTGGGTAAACTTATTCGACCTCGATTGGGTCATGACGGTGGCACCACATCACGTGATACAAGTTTGAAAACCACCAAGACAACATCTGCACGTTATTATGATGTGGTGTTTTTCCATGGACTTGACAGAAGTGGGATGAATGGTCACTTCCTGGTTGACCCTGCCAAGGAAGAGGCGGTCGTCACCATCCAAGCAGGTTTCAGAGGGTACCGAGCCAGGAATGATTTCAGAAAGAAACGGCAAAGTGCAACAACTATCCAGGTGAGGAAGAAGGTTTTAGAAACATTTTAAACAATCTCTAAACTATGAAATAATCTGAAGTGCTGAAGATTTAAATTTTGATTTGACCTACCTCGTGTTCTCACCTGAGTCATTGTTCATGATTCCTCCAGTTCAATCCCATAAAACACATTCATCTTACCATTAGTTACAGATATCCTTGTAATTTATATAAAAATACACCCAAGACTACCAATATTTACCCCGTGCGCGCAAAGCAAGCAGCAGAGTCAAGCAATTGGTTCACCGTGTACAACCATCAGTTTATGATCGAGGAACAACTTGATCTAAATTGAATGTAATATTTTGATCATGAATTCGAAAACAAACCTGTGGTTTAGCAGCACTTTGTCTCTGAATCTGTCCCGCTCAAACATGCTCAGAGAGGAGTAATGTAATTTTTATGCCTCCAGCAACTTGTGTTTTTGGGGGGGGGGGGGGGGGTTTCATTTTTTTGGTGTGCAGAATCGAGGCTCATGTCAGAGCGAACACATTGAACATGAAAACATTTCCAGACACATAAAACATACAATGAAGGGAGCGGGAGACAAGAGGGGGAGAGAGAGGGCAGCACACAAGCACGACAACAATGGAGAACAGGGTCGTCGGTAGATCTGTGGAAGCGGGAGGGCTGGGGGCGGTGGGAGGGCTACACGGTGTAAAGCAAATGAACACCACGAGGAATTTCACGAAAGAAGTTGGGGGTTGAAAGAGGTGGATTTGGGGTGTTTTAACAGGGGTAGAAAAGATCAAGGTTTTGCATGGGGGAGGATAAGAGATGGTGGTGAACAGCTGTTTTGAAGACCTGGACGGAGGAGAGGGATTGAAGAGAGTGAGGGAGTTTGTTCCAGAGGCGGAAGAAAAAGTGAATGAAGGAGTGAAGGTGAGCAGTCTTGATTTTGGTAGTTTCACCACAAGAGGGTTGCTGGCAGATCTTGTGCGTCCTGCAGGAATATTTGGGGGACAGAGCACAGACAGAGCAGGGGGAGCAAGGCCAGAGAGGAGTCGGTAGAAGACAGAAAGACCACCTACCTGCCTGCGGTGAGAGAGAGAAAGGCCCTCGGAGTCAGCTTCATCCCCGGAGATTCCAATGATTCTGAAAGCTTTGGTTTCAACTGCATGAAGCCGAGCTAGGTGTGAGATAGAAGCAGCGGCCCAGAGGAACCACCTTTAGAGGCCATTTTTCCCCGCAGAGCAGGGATTTGCCTTTATCGGGCACCTTGGTCACCTTTTTTGAAGCAATGTTTTATGGCCGGATGCCCTTCCTGCCGCCAATCCTGTTAGTCGCCTCTTGCGACACACAGTGAATTACAAGTGAACTGGTACTCAATTTGCCGACATCGGAAGGATGACAGGCTGAGTTAACAATTAACCCCCTGGTGTTAATTCAGCGATCAACCGGGATTCAAACCCAGGATCCTCGGATCCCAAGCCGGCACCCTAGCCGCCAAGCCAACACCAGGTTATAGCACCAGCACAGAGGGGGAAGAACAGTATTCCATTTAGCTGTGGATGAAAGCCTTATATGTGGTGAGGAGCTCAGAAGTGCCCAGAAAGGACTTCGCACGACGGAGGATGCCCAGTTGGCGAATGGCTTTGGAGGCCAGCTTGGAAAAGTGGTTTTCCCAGAAAAGATAATGTCTGATAGTGAGACCCAAAAGCTTGAGTGACAGAACTTCTTCAAGAGGATTGTTCAGAAAGTAGATGGGAGGGTTGTGGAGACGGTCTTTTCGGAGAGACAAAGTGAGAGTGTGAGATTTGGCAGGATTGAAAGACATGTTCCACTTGTTTGACCAGTTTGTGATTTTGTCCAGGTCTGCCGAGAGTGAAGAGGCTGCTGCCTGCTGATCTGAGGGTTGAGATATGGAGCGGCAGAGAGTGGAGTCATCAACAAAGAGATAGAGAGGATTTTCCAGAATGTCGGAGAGATCATTAATGAAGATCAGAAATAGCACAGGGCCCAGAACACTCACTGCCTTGAGGAACTCCAGCCTGAACAGGAAGAGGAAATGAGAGAATTCCATTGAGGGCCATACGTTGATTGTGACCGGAGAGGAAGTTCGCAAGCCATGTGTGGAGGTTACCATGGATACCATAAGAGGAGAGTTTGGTGAGCAGGGCGGGGTGCCAGACCATATCGAAGGCATGTAATATGTCAAGGGAGACAGCTTTGATTTCCTGTTTGTTATTGAGGACCTCCATCCATTGTTGAGACAGCAGAAGCAGTATGTCCAGAGTAGAATCCGTCCGTTCGGACATCCATCCGTCCGTACGGGCTAAACCTCGTATTTCTCAGCAACCTATGTCCGATTGAAACGAAACTTTCAGGGTAGGAGTGACACCCATGCAGAATGTTTTTATGATAATTGTGACGTCATCGGTCACGTGGTATGGCAGCTATCTTGGATTAAAAGCAATTAATTAAAAAATATTTCTCAGAAACCGCTGAATGGAAAAATTTGAAACCTGGCATATTGTCAAGCACTCCCAATGGGAAACAAAAGCATGGTAATTATGACACCATAGGTGAAGTGCTCTACCCGACAAAAATGTTTTAATCGAAATCCTTTTCCTAAAAATCTGAAATTGCATGCACATGATGTATGATCCATTTGTATTGAAATCTTACATTTATGAGAACACAGGTCACATGGTTTGGCAGCCTTATTTGATTGAAGGAAAATATTAAATATTTATATCTCTGAAACCGCTCACCCTATCGAAGCGAAATTTAAAAAATATCATCTAACAGCACTGTTGCGTATAGTTTGAAAATTATGATGTCATAGGTCACGTGGTTTGGCAGGCATCTTGGATAGAAAAACGAACCTTATCTGATCAACACAAAACTTCACAAATGTGATCCCCTGCCTATACATATGCAGAGTGATGGCATCTACTCATTGTGGGACGATGCAGAGGCATATTGGCGACACGGTCACATTGTTGTAGTTTACTATGTCTGCCTGTCTGACAGTAAAACAAAATTTAAAATCATTCCACACAGGCAACTTGCTGTTTTTGAGGACGTCTTAAAGGACACAAACAACAGGCACAAATAACGAATGTAACGTGTTGAATAAGGTGGAGGAAACGACGCTGTATGAACGGCGCTAAATTCCCGAAATTTTTGTCTTCTGTGGGGGTTGCCCCATTGGGACATAATCCACAGGCACGGGACCTGTGGGGCTATTGATTGTATGGGCGTGGCGTGCGCTCAGTTGTTGGAGCCACGTCCCCTTCAGAGTGAGTTGTGTTTTAAAAGATGCGTGAGTTCCGGTATGAGTTTAGTTCTGTTGGAATAAAGGAGCTTTGATCAAGCCACGTCGTGTCTCGCCCTCTCGTTATCCGCAACTCCTACATTGGTGACCCCGTCTTGCTCTTGAACGTTTTCGGAGCTTCAAACAAACATGGGCGACAAGCGCAGTTTCGATTAAACTGCCGGAGTTTTGGGAACGACAAGCTGCCGTTTGGTTCGCACAAGCTCAGGCCCAATTCGCCATTCGGAGCATTCCTGCGGACGACACGAAGTATTATTATGTCGTGTCTGCACTCAGCGGCTCCACTATGACCAGAGTGGTGAGCCTTCTCCAGGATCCTCAGAAGGGCCGCAAGTACGAGACGCTAAAGGCGCTGCTGCTCGTAACCTTCGAGCTCACTGAAGCCGAGCGCGCCCGCGAACTACTTTCTCTGCATGGGCTGGGCGACTCCAAGCCGTCGGAGCTTTTGGACCACATGTTGTCTCTCCTGTGCAGCCACCGACCATGTTTCCTCTTCAAAGAACTGTTCCTACAACAGCTGCCATGTCAGGTACAGACAGCCCTGGCCAACTCGTCTGTTAAGGATTTCCAAGCCCTGGCCAGGGAAGCAGACAAGTATTTCTCCGCCAGACAGCAATGTAGTGCGGCTGCATGGGACCCCGGCCCAGTCGAGCCTGCGCCGCTGGCGGACACCGTCTCGGCCGCCATGACGTTACGGCCCAGCGGTGGAAGGCCACAGGCTTGTGCTTCAACCGCACTTGGTTTGGGCCCAAGGCCAAGGCATGCCGGCCACCCTGCAGCTTCAGCGGGTCGGGAAACGGGATGGCCGGCGTTCGTTAACTGCCATGAGCGTCGGCCGTTCGGGCAGTTTGTTGGTCATTTCGGACACCAACTCCGGACGTCGTTTCCTCTGCGACACAGGGGCCCAGGTGAGCGTTCTACCTGCAGCCGCATCGGACAGGAGGCCGGGAGTCACGACCCCGCCCTGGAAGCTGCCAACGGCAGTGCTATTCAGACTTTTGGCAAACGGACCGTGGCACTGTGCTTTGGCGGGCAGCGGTTTACATGGGATTTCGTCACGGCGAGGGTGTCCACCCCCTTGCTGGACGCTGATATCCTCTACGCCAACGGCCTATTGGTGGATGTTAAAAATCGGCGGCTCATTAATGTGGAGACATTCAGTTCTCTTCCATGCTCGCTGAGCGGGTCCGCCTCGACGAGGCTTGCATGCACGCTCTCGACCTCCAATGAGTTTGTCCGCCTCCTCACCGAGTTCCCGGCCCTTACACGGCCCACCTTTTCGGCCGTTGCCATCAAGCACGGGGTGGAACATCACATTCCAACCACCGGCCCGCCTGTCTACGCCTGGGCTCGACCTCGACCCGGGGAAACTCGCTATCGCAAAGGCGGAGTTCGACACGTTGGAGCATCTTGGCATCGTGCGATGGTCTGAGAGCCTGTGGGCCTCGCCTCTCCACATTGCGCCGAAGCCGGGTGGTGGATGGCGCCCTTGCGGGGATTATCGCCGCCTTAACGACGCCACTACCCCCGACCGCTACCCAATCCCGCACATCCAGGATTTTTCTGCCCGCTTGGCCGATAAAGTTTTTTTTTTTTTTTCTAAAGTGGACCTCGTTCGTGGTTGCCACCAGGTCCCCGTCCGGACGCAGGACGTTCCTAAGACCGCAGTGATTACACCGTTCGGGCTTTTCAAATTCCTCTGTGTGCCTTTTGGGCTCAAGAACGTGGCCCAGGCTTTGCAGCGCCTGATGGACAGCATGTTGCGGGATTTGCCGTTTCTGTTCGTCGACCTGGACGATATCCTCATCGCCAGTGCTTCCGGGATGGAACACATGCTTCACCTCCGAGCGCTCTTTGAACGCCTCAGTCAGCACGGCCTGATCATTAACACGGCCAAGTGCTTGTTCGGGGTGGCCTCAATTGACTTTCTCGGCCACCGCATCACGAGGGAGGGGGCCGTCCCACTGCCGTCTAAAGTGGAGGCTGTGAAGGGTTTTCCGTGCCCCCTCACCGTCAAGGCCCTGCAGGAGTTTTTGGGCATGGTGAACTTTAACATCGTTTCATGCCCCGGGCGGCCCAGCTAATGCGGCCCCTTTATGAGGCCCGCAAGGGCAAGCCTACCAAACTCGCCATTGACTGGACCGAGGAGATGGCCAAGGCTTTCACGGATCCTAAACTGGCCCTTGCCAGCGCAACCATGCTGGCGCATCCGTCGCCCGATGCACCGATTGCTCTCACCACGGACGCTTTGGACGACGCGGTTGGCACCGTGCACGAGCAGTGGGTCAACGGGGCATGGCAGCCTCTTGCTTTTTTTAGCCGGCAGCTCCGCCCCAATGAACGAAAGTACAGTACCTTCGATCGTGAGCTCCTAGGCCTCTACCTAGCTGCCCGACACTTCCGTTACTTGTTGGAAGCCTGCCCGTTCACGGTGTTTGTAGACCACAAGCCCCTGGTTTTTGCCATGGCCAAGGTCTCGGAGCCGTGGTCTGCCTGTCAACAACGCCAGCTCTCCTTCGTTTCCGAGCTCACGACAGACATCCAACATGTTGCTGGGAAGGATAATACGGTCGCCGATTGTCTCTCCCGGTCCATAGTTGGCACTGTTCACCTTGGCATCGACTACGCCCGCATGGCGGCCGATCAGATCTCCGACCCGGATGTCCAGGCCTGCAGGGCGGTGGTCACCGGGCTTCGACTGTCTGACGTGCCGTTGAAGTACACGGGCACCACTCTACTGTTCGAAGTGTCCTTGGGTCAGCCTCACCCCATCTTACCCACCAGCTGGAGAGGCATATTGGCGACACGGTCACATTGTTCTGGTTTACTATGTCTGCCTGTCTGACAGTAAAACAAAATTTAAAATCATTCCACACAGGCAACTCACTGTTTTTGAGGATGTCATAAAGGACACAAACAACAGGCACAAATAACGAATGTAACGTGTTGAAGAAGGTGGTGGAAACGACGCTGTATGAACGGCGCTAAATTCCCGAAATTTTTGTCTACGACATTTAAAAAAAATTATTTTATTTCAATTGAATTATAGACTTGAAGAATGCTGCACACAAATTGCGTTTTTCGCAATTTCAAAACTTTACGTTTTGGAATACCTGGACAAAATATTATAGTGAAGGAGCAGCGCTCCTGCTTGAGACGGACGAAGTGACGGACAAGACACAAACTCGTCCGAGAAGATTTTTATTGTATAATCAACTCGGGAACTCTGAAAACCCGTTTATCGGGTTCGCATACATATAATCCAAGCCAAAAAGCATACGTCAGAACCAAAGCCACGCCTCTCAGGCGAGGCACGCTTTGGTGGTCATGTGACCGACAGGTGCAAGCAATTATAACCTCGGCGCCGCGGTTTGTCCGCCGGTTACGTCACCGGCTTGGGCAAGGAGATTATGTTGTTGGTCTCGAGCTTTGAGGGACCCATGGGTCGCTACACGCGCCCCCCCCAGAATCGACTGGGTCCAGGAAGGTCAACCTGAGGGGGGTCCGGATGACCCGACCGAAACGACCCCTGGCTGGTCGCGGGGGGGGAGGGGGGGGGGTTCGGTGTGGTGGCGGGTGGCCGGGCGGGGGGTGCAGTGGACGGGGGGGGGCGCCGTGGTGGCTGGCCGACGTCCATGTGGGCCGGCTTGAGGCGGTCCACCGAAATCTGGTCCGCCCGGCCGCCGATGCTGACGACGAAGGACTTGTTGTCCCGTCGTAGGACCCGGAAGGGTCCGTCGTATGGTGGCCGGAGCGGCCCCCGGTGCGCGTCGTGGCGCACAAAGACGTACTCCGCCGTGCGGAGTGCTGGGGGGGGACGTAGGATTGGGGGTCGCCGTGGCGGGACGTGGGCACTGGGGCGAAACGTTGGGCGGCCTCCTGGAAGTCCGTGCGCTGGCGCACGGTGGACCAGGGGCTGGTGGCGTCGGGCACGAACTCGCCCGGGACGCGGAGGGCCTGGCCGTACACCAGCTCGGCGGTGGATGCCTGGAGGGCCTCCTTTGGAGCCGTGCGGAGGCCCAAAAGGACCCACGGGAGCCGGTCGGCCCAGCCGTTGTCCTGGAGGCCGGCCATGAGTGCGGCCTTCATGGAGCGGTGGAACCGCTCGCACAACCGGGTGGCCTGGGGGTGGTAGGCCGTGGTGCGGTGCAGGGTAACGGCCAACGTGCGGGCGACCGCGCCCCACAGTTCGGACGTGAACTGTGGGCCGTGGTCCGACAAGATGTCCGCCGGTGCGCCAAAACGCGCGACCCAGGTGGCGATGAACGCCTGGGCCACGTCGGCGGTGGTGGTGGAGGCAAGGGGCACGGCCTCCGGCCACCTGGTGGTCCTGTCCACCATGGTAAGCAGGTGGGTGAACCCCTGCGATTGGGGGCAGGGGACCCATCAGGTCCACGTGGACGTGGTCGAAACGTCGCTCGGGCACGGTGAAAGGAGCCAGCGGAGCCTGGGTGTGACGGTGGACCTTGGCCCGCTGGCAGGGTGTGCAGGCGTTGGCCCAGTCGCGGACGTCCCGTCGCAACCCGTGCCAGACGAAACGTGCCGACACCAGCCTCTGGGACGCCTTCAGGCCCGGGTGAGGGAGGCCGTGGAGCGAAGCAAAAATGCGATGCCGCCAGGTGACCGACACAATGGGGCGAGGTCGGCCTTGGGAGACGTCACAAAGCAGGACCGTGTCCGCGAAGGGGACGTCAGGCAAGCGGAGGCCCATGTCCGCCACCCGGAGCGCCTGCACCGTGCCGTCGGTGGCCTGGTCCGTCGCCATCAGGGCGAAATCGACGCCGAGGTGGACGGCGTTGGCGCCGGCTCGAGAAAGGCAGTCGGCCACGGCGTTGTCCTTTCCGGCGACGTGCCGGATGTCCGTGGTGTATTCCGACACGGCAGAGAGGTGGCGCTGCTGGCGGGCCGACCACGGCTCCGTGACCTTGGCCATGGCGAAAATCAATGGCTTGTGGTCGACAAAGGCCGTGAACGGGCGGCCCTCCAGGAGGTGGCGAAAATGGCGGACGGCCAGGTACAGCCCGAGGAGCTCGCGGTCGAAAGTGCTGTACTTCAACTCGTTGGGCAGGAGTTGCCGGCTGAAGAACGCGAGCGGCTGCCAGGCCCCGTTTACCCATTGTTCATGAACCGCGCCCACGGCGTAGTCGGAGGCGTCCGTGGTGAGGGCGATGGGAGCATGGGGTACCGGGTGGGCCAGCAGCGTGGCGTTGGCGAGGGCCCGTTTCGCGCCGGTGAAAGCAGCGTCCATGTCCGTGGACCAGACGACGTCGCGCTTCGCCGGCTGGCCGCGGAGGGCGGTGTACAAGGGCCGCATGAGTTGCGCAGCTCGGGGCACGAAGCGGTGATAAAAGTTCACCATCCCAAGGAACTCCTGCAGCGCCTTGACGGAGCGGGGGCGCGGGAAAGCGGCGATGGCCTCGACTTTGGCCGGTAGCGGCACGGCGCCGTTCCGGGTGATGCAGTGGCCCAAAACGTCGATCGTCGCCGCACCAAAGTGACATTTGGCCGGGTTGACGATCAAGCCGTGCTCGCTGAGGCAGCCGAACAGCGTCCGGAGGTGGAGGAGGTGCTCGGCTCTGGACGTGCTGGCGACGAGGATGTCGTCCAGGTAGGTAAAGAGGAACGGCAAGTTGCGCAGCACGCCGTCCATCAGGCGCTGGAACGCCTGTGCTGCGTTTTTGAGGCCGAAGGGCATCCGGAGGAATTCAAAGAGGCCGAAAGGTGTAATAACGGCCGTCTTCGGGATGTCGGCTGGGCGGACGGGCACCTGGTGGTACCCCCGAATCAGGTCCACTTTTGAAAAAATGGTCCGCCCCGCCAACCGGGCGGAAAAATCCTGGATGTGCGGGATGGGGTACCTGTCGGGGGTAGTGGCATCGTTGAGGCGGCGGTAGTCGCCGCATGGCCGCCATCCGCCCCCCGGCTTCGGGACGATGTGCAGCGGCGAGGCCCAGGCGCTGTCAGAGCGCCGCATGATGCCGAGGCGCTCCAGCGCGGCGAACTCGGCCTTGGTGACGGCGAGTTTGGCTGGGTCGAGACGGCGAGCTCGGGCGTACACCGGCGGGCCCGTAGTGGGGATATGATGCTCGATGCCGTGACGCACCGCGACGGCCGAAAACGTCGGTCGCGTGAGGGCCGGGAACTCCGCGAGGAGACGCGCAAAGTCGTCTGCCAACCGGAGGACGCAGGAAAGCTCGGTGGGCGCGGAACGGCTCAAGGCGCACGCCAGCGAGCTGAAAGTTTCGGCGTTGACGAGACACCGATGTTTAACGTCGACCAGCAGCCCATGGGCGCAAAGGAAATCGGCACCGAGCAAAGCCATGGGGACGTCCGCCATCACGAACTCCCAGCGAAAGAGCTGGCTGCCGAAGCGGAGGGCGACGGTGCGTGGGCCGAAGGTGCGGATGGCGGAGCCGTTGGCCGCGATTAAGGAGGGGCCGCAAATGGCGGCCCGCCTGTCCTCCGCCGAAGCGGGAATGACGCTCAGCTGAGCGCCGGTGTCGCAGAGAAAACGCTGCCCTGACGCTTGGTCCGCGATGAATAGCAGGTTTCCGGAACGGCCGGCGCTCATGGCTGGTAGTGAGCACCGGCCCGACCGTTTCCCGACTTGCCGAACGTGCATGGGGGTTGACATGATCGGGCCCGCCGCCCGAACCTGGCGTGGAAGTAACACCAGGCCGGGTCTGGCGGGGGCTCCGGTCGACGCGTCGGGACCGGGCGACGCGGCGTAGCCGCTGTCAGTCGCGCCAGCCCGGCGGCCTCTGGGAAGGAAGCTGCGCGTCGGGCAGGTGGGCGGGAAACTGCGCCGCGGGCGCCGACTGGGCGGCGGGCAGGCTCCCGGCAGCCACCCCGACGAGCTGGCTCGCCGCTCCGACGAGCTGGCTTGCCGAATCGATCTTGTCGGCCTCCCTGGCGAGGTCGCGGGGGTTCGCGATGGTCGTGCTTGCCAGGGCGACCTGTACCTGGGCCGGGAGCTGGCGGAGAAAAAGCTCTCGGAAAAGGAAATCCGAGGGGTGCTCGCCGATCAACGCGAGCATGTAGTCCATACGTTCGGACGGGCGCGTATCGCCGAGCTCAGGAAGGTCGAGCAGGCGTCGTGCGCGTTCAGCTGGGGAGAGGGCGAAAGCGCCCAGAAGAAGTGCCTTGATGGCGTCGTACTTGCCGTCAGCGGGCGGGCTCTGGAGGAGGCTCAGGCAGCGGGCGGCGGTCACGGAGCCGAGCGCGGCGACCACGTAATGGTATTTAGTGGTGTCCTCCGTAATGCCACGCAGGGCGAACTGGGAGACCGCCTGAGCGAACCAGACGGCGGCATGTGCTTCCCAGAAAGTGGGCAGTTTGAGGGACACTACCGTGTCCATCGCGTGTCGTAAACTCGGGGTCACCAGTGAAGGAGCAGCGCTCCTGCTTGAGACGGACGAAGTGATGGACAAGACACAAACTCGTCCGAGAAGATGTTTATTGTATAATCAACTCGGGAACTCTGAAACCCGTTTATCGGGTTCGCATACATATAATCCAAGCCAGAAAGCATACGTCGGAACCAAAGCCACGCCTCTTAGGCGAGGCACGCTTTGGTGGTCATGTGACCGACAGGTGCAAGCAATTATAACCTCGGCGCCGCGGTTTGTCCGCGGGTTACGTCACCGGCTTGGGCAAGGAGATAATGTTGTTGGTCTCGAGCTTTGGGGGACCCATGGGTCGCTACAATAGCATTTTACGTCATCCTGACCAACCAAATCTGCCGCTCGTAGACCCAGCCCATGTCCTTGTTTCTAAAGACAGCATGTGGTAACATGTCATATGAACTCTCACGTCGACAAATAATATCAAATGAGGATGGGTAGGTTAGTTCTCTCTCCCTCCTCCCTCTATGGACATCACTCTGGGTCCTTTTCCACCATTTTTGAACATTTATATTTGAAATTTCCCACTCTGCCATCAACCACGGAGACTTCTATGACATACAAGCACACCAGATCCCCTTTCCGTACCTTGTGTGGGTGTTCATGAGACCAGGAACAAACGAGCATACCACATGGATTGGAATCTGGGTTACTCACATCCCGACACCTGGGTTCAGATGGGAACACCAAACAGGTCACTGTTGCCTGTTGGTTACAATAGACATTTTTCCTTTCTCTCTGACATTATTCTTATTTCCCATATTTTTCCATGTGCTTTTCTTTGTCGTCGCTCAACTTTTTAAATGAAAATAACTCTTGGAAGCAGATCACGTGTAAAAAGCTTCAAAATTGTTGACAAATAGACCCACAATGCCTGTCTGTCACCTGATCGTCGAACGATCTGCTGTGAATTGGTGCAAAATATTGTTACAGACGTGGCTTAGATGTTAGTTTGCCGAGCGGTTTTGGTATGACCACGTCTGCACAAGTTACCGATTATACTCGACGTTGACGAAGCCGCGCCACGCTGGCTCAATAAGAAAAAGAAGACACCCGGCTGGGTTATAAAATGACGACACCAGGGATACGGTTCTCAAGACCTCCGGAGGAGATTATATTCGTTACGGAAAAGGTTAGATTACAGGGGCTAGAGGTACAACATAGAAAGACAAGCACTTAGACACAATCTTATATTATTCCCCAACAGACGACAGGCAAACGGGACAACGGCTGACTCACACGGGGGTTGATGGAAAGGACAGGCGGGTAGCGATGGCTCCAGGTGCACCTGTGCTCAAAGGTTAGAATCGACCCGGTCCGGTCCAGAGATGCGGGAGGTTTCACAGCGCAGCGCTCAGAGGTGACGTTCTTTCTCAGGCGGGTTCTCTTCCTCTCAGCGGTCGTAGGCAAGGCAACGTTCTTTCTCCAGCTGGGGGCGCATCTCTCGTCACATCCGGCGCGGGGCCGCGTATATCCGGCGGGGAGTGACACGCCCTCGGCTCGTTAGCGCCGCCCCAGATGGAATCGGCACGTTGCTTCTCATTGGGTGCGTGCGGGGGGGTTTACCAGGCTCCGCCCTTGACGAGGAGCTGACAAGGAGCCCCTTCGTGGTAACCCCGTGGAGCGCGTGGTCAATGGCGCTAATCGAGCCGGTGTGAGGACGCATCCTCCCCCGCTCCGCCGCCATCTCCTCTGTTGTTGTTGTAATTGTTGGGGAAGAAGATGGAAGGAGGTATGGGAAAGGTCCTAAACTCACTACTGATGCCATATAATCACATTCTGGTGCAACGAAGAGTCATAATTAATGGAGACGAGGCCTTAACTGACATAGAATAAGAATAACTAGGAAGATGTCCGAAAGTTGTCTACGTGTGGTGCGGTGGACCTGGGCACGACATTTAATGGGGGAATAAGGGGAAGGTCGGCTCTACTGATTGTTATTTACATGCAATGGGACTAGGGAATGGGGGATTGGGGAAAGTTGGGGAGTATTGGAGAAAATAGGGGAATATTTACAAGCGGATATGGAGGCCAAATTCCATATTCGCAACAATATATTAATTTAACCATTAATTGATAACCATTTCCAACTTATGTCAATCCAAATCCTCATCCACTGTGACTGGTTTGATGAAGCTTTTCCAATAATTTTAATTTGTTCTTTTCTCTGCAGGCAAACTTCCGTGGATACCAAGCGAGGAAGCATCTGATGAAACGCCGCGATGAACACGGAATTGTTACTTTTCAGGACGAACCAGCGGATTACAAAGTTACAAACCACGTGGATTCCTCTCGATCAAGTTCTCGCAGCTCTCAGGGACGTTCCAGCAAGTCGAGCTCTCACACTCCATGTTTAAGTTCCAAATATCGAGACTCCGGTATTGAGAACCAGCGCAGAGTGCAGATGGGTAAACCTATTCGACCTCGATTGGGTCATGATGGTGGCACCACGTCATGTGATACAACTTTGAAAACCACCAAGACAACATCTCCATGTTATGACGATGTGGTGTCCTCCCATGGACTTGACAGAAGTGGGATGAATGGTCACTTCCTGGTTGACCCTGCCAAGGAAGAGGCGGTCGTCACCATCCAAGCAGGTTACAGAGGGTACCGAGCCAGGAATGATTTCAGAAAGAAGCGGCAGAGTGCAACAACTATCCAGGTGAGAAACAAGATTTTAGAAACATTTTAAACAATCTCTAAACAATGAAATAATCTGCAATCTGCTGTGCTGAAGATTTAAATTTTGATTTGACCTCCCTGGTGTTGTCACCTGAGTCATTGTTCATGTTTCCTCCGCTTCAATCCCATAAAACATTCATCTCACCATTATTTACAGATATCCTTGTAATTTATATTTGAGCGAGCACAAAGGTAACCCTCCTTCCATCCCCTCTTCCCGTGTTCCCCTCCACCCTACTATCTTCGCTCCCCTCTCCTCCCTCCTCTCTTCGCTCCCCTCTCCTCCCTCCTCTCTCCTCCCTCCTCTCTCTCTCTTCCCCACCCAACATCTCCAACTCTCTCTCTCCACCACCCTCTCCCTCCCTCCACTCTCCCCCTTCCTTCCATCCCAATCTTAAAGTATGTCAGCGACAGTGGACATTCCACATAATGTAAAATGTGACTTTAAGACCTCAGTTATCCCCTCCTTCCCTCTCCCTCTAAATCCCCACACACACCTTCTCCTCTCCCCCTACTCTGCCTCCCCCTCCCACAAATTTCAAAGGGGTCCTATATACTACATTGCAACGACTTGGAAACCTTTTGTAATACTATAATTACGATATACAAAACAATATTAATTAATTATTATTAATGTCGTATTGCAAGAGGTTTCCAACGAGTTAAGACGTAACTCCCCACTATTTCCTCACCCTCTCCCCACCCACCCCCTACCCCCCGCCAGCTTTAACTCCTCCTCCCACCCCCCTTCCTCCAACCCTCCACTCACCTCTCCCCCTCCCCTCCTCTCTCCCATCCTCTCACCTCTCCCTTCCCACCTCTTTCCCCCTCCTTTCCCAATGGTTGGGAAGAGCTTTCATAGAGGTCCTATATAGTATGCATGCAATCCACGAAACAGCAGCAAGGACCCATTCATGTTTCCCCATATTAAAAAAACGTTTATTATTTCCCCAGATTTCTCACAATTTCATTCAGAACACCTCAAGGTACCTCTGAAAATGCAAACATACGTCAAATGGACATTCCGAATAAGCAATCCCCAGTCTGAAAGCCACAAATCTATTTAATATTTAGTTTTTAAAAATGATTTTTTTGTCTATAAACGTGTAATTTTGGCTGAGTTTCTTGGGATTTATTTTAGTCGAGTCTGAAACGATACCAGGGACAATCAAAAGTGAAACCCCAAAAAAATTGTATCGCAAGACTAAATTGTGGGATAGTCCGAAAAGGTTTAGTTTTGTTCGGCCTCAAAGCACGGGAAATTTTAAACATTATTAAACTCAAAACCTGAAACTCCAAAAATACGCCACAAACCTTATTATTCTCAGGAAACATTCATTTCTCCAAATATGCACATGTACTTATATCAATGTGATATAAGTTTATTTACCCACTTTTTATGTTATTACAAATTACAAATATGCACATTTACCACCCACTTTATTATTTAATGACAGAAGATGCTTCAAATGCACACCAGAGTTCTAAAGGTCATCAGAGCTGTGCCAATCGACCAGAATGGTGGTGCATGTCCAATGGGCGGTGCTGCTTATGACGCTGTGGGAGAGGCGTGGCCTGTAGATTGGGCGGCACTTATGATCCACAGTCACAAACTCGGCTTTATATATAAGATACACTCAGGACTTCCAAAATTTACAGCATGCACGCAAAGCAAACCATGTGGAGTTTAGCAATTGGTGCAATGTCTGACCTGTCTACAAACGTTAGTTTATGATCGAGGAACAACTTAATCTAAAAGGAATGTTATATTTGGATCATGAATCGGTAAACAAACCTGTAGATTAGCAATACATTGGCTCGGAATTTGTCTGATCACACATGCGCAGAGAGGAGTAAGATCATTTTTACTCTGTCTGCTCGTCAGTCACTGAAACAAATTTTAAAATCATTCCAAACAGGAAACCTACTGTTTTTAAGGACGTCATACATGACACAAACAACCGGCACAAAGAACGATGTGACGTGTAAAATAACATGCTGTAACATCAACAGCTGTAAAGTCCTGGAATTTTTTTTAATGACCTTTAAAATCTTTATTTTATTTAAATTGAATTATATTGTTACAGCCACGGGTTTCGGTTCTTCGATGAGGGGGATCCTTGATTCCCTTTGGACACACTGGGCTTGAGGCCACCAATCACGAATAACTTTGTGTCGGGGGGGGGGCGGTTGCTGTGCAACCACAAATGCCAATTGGTCTACCAAATTACCCCAGGATACTCCGTCTGACAACAATTTGCCTGAGTTACTTGCCTTTCCAATCGGGGGAAGTGCCCTCGGTTATGCACCAATCTTATCTTAATTAGATCTTATTTAGGCCGGCCGAGATTACCGCTGGTGCAGATCGAACTTGGATCCGAGCCAATTAATTGGGGAATTATAATCTCTCAGACCAACCTATGTGCGAACAATGCTGAATTAATGAAGGAAAAGACAAACACGGACAGATTGGAAATGAAGTTCAAGAAGAATTGGGGTTTATTATTTACAAACAGAACCAATGATGTAAAATGTGAAATGCGGGATCATGCAGGCAGGTAACTGAAGGACTTTAATGCTCAAATAGGCAATCAAGATGAATGTAAACCACAGACTGCAAATCAAAATGTACAAGCTGCAATTAGAATTATTAGAGAGTGCAGCAATTTATACAGCAAAGTAAAATGGACAAGATGCAAAACTTAACCGTTGTCTTCCGTACCGGCTATACACAAGATCTGGGTACCCAAATCAGACATCCGCGGAAGGGAGATAAGAACAGAACAAAGAAGAAGAATGAGCATTATTGGCCTCTTTATCTCAACGGGTGGGAGCAGTCATGCCTCCGCGAACCAGACGCTAAAGGAAGGGGTTGAAGGAGAAATACTGAGGTATCTCGGGTGTGTGAGCATAGAGGTGCGGGGTGTGTGACTGTCGTGCGTGTTGTACATGCGTGCAAGAGAAACTGCAACGGGAAGGTGCGTTATCTGTGGTTGTGCCATGAAAAGGACAGTTGGTGGACTGTGTCTTAGAGCTGTTGACTTTAGCAGAACGATAAATAATAAAGCCAAGAAAGAATGTGTTCGAGAAATAGCCCACTGTGTGAGAATCTAAAAGAGAGTGTGTTTGTCTCTAACTGATGATAATCCAAATCCTCATCCACTGTGACTGGTTTGATGAAGCTCCTCCCATCATTTTAATTTGCCCTTTTCTCCACAGGCAAACTACCGTGGATACCAAGCGAGGAACCATCTTATGAAAAGCCGCGATGAACACGGAATTGTTACTTTTCAGGACGAACCAGCGGATTACAAAGCTGCAAACCACGTGGATTCCTCTCGAACAAGTTCTCGCACCTCTCAGGGACGTTCCAGCCGGCAGAGCTCCCACAGTCCATGTTTAAGTTCCAAATATCGAGACTCAGGTATTGAGAACCTGCGCAGAGTGCAGATCGGTAAACTTATTCGACCTCGATTGGGTCATGATGGTGGCACCACGTCATGTGATACAACTTTGAAAAACACCAAGAAAACATCTCCATGTTATGACGATATGGTGTCCTCCCACGGGCTTGACAGAAGTGGGATGAAATAGTCACTACCTGGTTGACCCTGTCAAGGAAGAGGTGTTTGTCACCATCCAAGCAGGTTACAGAGGGTACCGAGACGGGAATGATTTCAGAAAGAAGCGGAAAAGTGCAACAACTATGCAGGTGAGAAACAAGATTTTAGAAACATTTGAAACAATCTCTAAGCTATGAAATAATCTGCTGACTGTGGTGAAGATTTAAACTTTGGATTAACCACCCTGGTGTTCTCACCTGAGTCATTGTTCATGATTCCTCAAGTTCAATCCCATAAAACACATTCATCTTTCCATTAGTTACAGATATCCTTGTAAATTGTATGAAAGTTCATTCCTGCTTTCTAATATCCACATTCTATAATTTATGATGAGCGAAGTGTCGTCAGATACTCCCTCCCTGAATGTAGGCCTACATCCTTCTCAGTATTTATTGTCCTTTTTTTGAGTTTTTCCATTTTTAATTTATTCTCGATGATGAGGGGTTGGGAACGCCAAGATTATTAATTTATGATTCGAAGTCGAATATAAACGTTGAGCGGTGGATCTGGAACTTCTAAACTAAAGATGAAAGCACAATATTTGTCATATACTTGTAGCTGCACTCATGTGTACATCGTTGGTAACAAAGCTAATTTGAGTTATCATGTTACGTTGGCATCCGTAGCTGCACTCATGTGTACATCGTTGGTAACAAAGCTAATTTGAGTTATCATCATGTTACGTTGGCATCTTTACCTTCTGATATTGTCAATTTTGAGGTACGGCTAACACAGACCCTCTGAGACGCAGTTATTAGACCTCCGCGAATGACCAAACCATCTCCGAATTCCCATTGTGTTCAACAGATTATAGTGATATATATATACTGCATTTAATTAACCATTTAGAATCCCCAAAAGATGATTCAAATAAAACCTAGATTGGAGGTTGCTCGTGCGGGAAGGCAGAAGGTGGGAAAACGTTTGTTGCAAATAATGGTTTATTTAAAATGAATTTGTGAGACAGACTGGGGAGCGGAGTAAGGGAGACAGGAGTGAGAGAGGGAGCGGAGTGGGGGAGACAGGAGTGAGAGGGAGCAGAGTGAGGGAGACAGAAGTGAGAGAGGGAGAGGAGTGACGAGTGAGGGAGACGGGGGTTGTGGTGGAGAAAAGTGAGTGGTGAAGGGACAAGGAAGTTGGGAGGGGGGAGAGGGGAGTGGGGGAGAGAGAGGAGGGACAAGGGACAGGGGAGCTGGGAGAGAGAGAAGTGAGGGAGGGAGAGGAATTGTGTAGGGGGGAGAGGGGAGTGGGGGAGAGAGAGCAGGGAGAGGGAGAGAAGTGGGGGAGACGGGGGAGTGGCACAGACAGGGTGGAGAGAGGGGAGTGGTGTAGAGAGAGATGTGGGGGAGGTAGAGGAGTGGTGGTTAGAGGGGAGTGATGAAGGGACAGGGGAGTGGTGAAGGGACAGGGGAGTGGTGAAGGGACAGGGAGTGGGGGGAGAGAGGAGTGGGTGGAGGGAGGAGTGGGTGGAGGGAGGAGTGGGTGGAGGGAGGAGTGGGTGGAGGGAGGAGTGGGTGGAGGGAGGAGTGGGTGGAGGGAGGAGTGGGTGGAGGGAGGAGGGACAGAGGAGTGGGGGAGGAGGAGTGAGGAGGAGGGGAGAAGTGGAGGGAAAGAGAGGAGGAGGATAATTTTGTTGGCTTTTCCTGTAACTTGGAATGGGTGCTCTGCCCATTGAACACACATATATATGCAGACTTGGCATTTAATATAGAATTTTTTTTTCTTGACTTGGGTTTACCTTCTTAACTCAGTATATCAATCTGGTGAGTTTCTTTTACACTTTGGTGATTTATTTGTTCAAAGAACCATGTCACTGATTGTCTGTCACAGCAAGAAGTCAACAACAGGATTATATCACAGGTGGCGTGGCAAAATGTACGGACAGGTGCATTTGATGATTGGCTTCACAGTCGGGTATACAAGGGTTGTTGCATTCTGTATTAGTGGAAAACAACTGCTGCACGTCTCCAAAAGTTATTGTCGCTTCCTCTGGAGATGGTCCGTCAACTCGACAATGCTGTTTCTCATGGAGTGGTGGCTTTACGAAATTACGGCATGAAACAGCGTGCTATTGCTCGGCAGTATGGCATCACTCAAGGTCAGGTGTCAAAGATCCCGAAACGAAATGCTCAGGGGGTGTCCCTAGTCCCTACTCCAATACCGAGGCTGGGACGTCCCCGCAGAACCACAAGGAGGGATGATCGCCAGCTGCACCGGTTAGTCCGCAATGGCCGTACCAAGTCAGCTAATCGACTTAGGGCTGAGTGGCAGCAACTGTCAAATGTGCCTGTATCCAGAAGGCTAGTCAACCAACGACTGGTTCAAGCAGGCTATCGTGCCAGGCGTCCCCTGAGAAAGCCACGCCTGACCAGACAACACCGCCAGCGCCGATTGAAGTGGGCCAGAGAGCACCGTCAATGGCAGCCAGGACACTGGAATCACGTGATCTTCAGTGACGAGTCTAGATTTCTGGTCTATCGTCAAGATGGCCGCGTCCGAGTGCACAGACAAGTGCATGAAGCCTACAACAAAGATTGTGTAGTGCCAAGAGTCCAAGCTGGAGGTGTTGGGGTGACCGTTTGGGCTACTTTTCATGCAGGGGGCAAAACTGACCTGGTTGTTCTGAATGGAAACCTGAACCAGTTCAAGTACAGGGCCATTCTGGAAGAAACATTGCTTCCATTTGCTCATGCAGCCTTTCGAGCAAACTTTGTCTTCCAAAATGACAATGCACGGCCTCATCGTGCTCACATGATCCAACACTTTCTTGCTGACCGTGGTGTAGAGCATATGGAGTGGCCTGCCATGTCCCCGGATATGAATCCGAAAGAGAACTTGTGGGCAGAATTAACGCGTCAAATCGACCACTTGGACCAGCAGCCGACCTCTGTGCATGAATTGCAGCAGGCTATTGTCACTGCATGGCAAGCGATTCCTGTCCAAACCTTGGCAAATCTCGTGAACAGCATGCCTCAACGTGTACGTGCTCTCCTGAATGCTCGTGGGGGTTACACGAAGTACTGAACTGTAATTTTACTGTCCGTAATCCCAGTCGTAATTTCACTTTTGTTTTTGTTCAAAAAATTTTTGGCTAATTTGCAAAATGAAGAGATTATTCTGGAAAACGTACAGAAGTTTAACACAGTACTGTCCATGAATTGAGTTCGATATCAGTTTGCATCACTTTCAAGGATCAATTTATTTGTTTCGAAATGTCAAATGTGGTTTTTGTTTCTTTTAAAGGTCACATTAACAAAATCTAGAATAATTTCAACATAATTCCAATGAACTTTTGGTTCTAAGACATCTTGAAAAGTAAGTTCACCCCCACAAAAAAAAATATTCCATATTAAATGCCAAGTCTGTATATATATATATATATATATATATATATATATATATATATATATATATATATATATATATATATATATATATATATATATATATATAATCTATTTTGAGTTCTCTATCCTTTAATGAGCAAACAAACAACTGCTCGACGTTTCGATGAGCAACACGGATAAACGTGCATCCACTGACCTTTCTCAAGAGTAAAGCCAAACAACTCTATACCCTCCCTTATATAAGGGAAAAAGGGGGGTGGGGACACCGAACCACCAATCAATGCCATTCTGGAACAACTCGAGCCATTCAAATTTAAACCGTACATCAAAACCGTTGAACCAACTGAAACCACATCTTGGGATGTTCCATCAAAACAACTGTTAAATCACCCCTTAAATCAAACAAAACATCGCATAATTCAAATAAATCGATGAAAACTAAACAACATGATTCATTGCTTAACTCTTGAGAAAGGTCAGTGGATCCACGTTTCTCCTTGTTGCTGATCGAAACGTCGAGCAGTTGTTTGTTTGCTCATTAAAAGTTGGAGAGCTCAAAATGGATTCATTTGATTTTAATCCCACCGTAAGTCATTACTTAATATATATATATATATATATATATATATATATATATATATATATATATATATATATGTATGTATGTATATAACTGTGAGAAATAGTAGAAACACCACAGTGCGAGCAGGGCGTCTCATTTGCATTAAATAAATAATCGGGAGATTAAATCAGACGCGGACGTAGCTTCAGGACGGTCGATCTTTAATTCTCGACAAGCTTTCGACCAACAAAGTTCTTCTTCTTAGTCGTCCCCAAGCTTCAGTCTTCTTCCGCTGAACTTTGGGACGACTAAGAAGAAGACCTTTGTTGGTCGAAAGCTTGTCGAGAATTAAAGATCGACCGTCCTGAACCTACGTCCGCTTCTGATTTAATCTCCCGATTATATATATATATATTACTACGGTTTGTGTTATTGTTCGCTAGCTCGTCAAGTGACACAAGGTAGGCCTGAGAAGAGGGAGGAGCGCGGGGTCGGGGTGGGGCGGCGTCAAGGAGTGCGTCAGAGGGACACCAATTGTTGCGGATCTCAGCGCCGGCCTTCTCCCCTTACCAAGGGGGGATTAGTCCCCTTGTCTGTGAGTGACCAGGCGCGACCCGAGGCCTATGACGTCCTTTCCGGACAGCGCTAAATAGGGTTGTAGGACCAGATTCGCTATTACCTAAGTACTAGCGCTGCCCTGAAACGAGGATATAAGCCTCGCACGAATAACGTGTGTTGGTGGATACGCCGAGCGGTAGCGAACACGCGATCCGTGCCGTTATTCATTACAAGACCCCGATCCGAGTGGTTCTTATTCGTGCCACGCTTACCCAATGGAGAAATCACAGAAGCGGTCGAATTCAGAAGAAAAGGAATAACAAGATTTATTCACACTATTTACAATGGTTCAGAAGAAGAAGAGACACAGTGCAGCCTTAACAGTCTTAACCTACTCCCAGGACAAACGGGCCCGTCTCACACACAGACACTCACACAGGGATTGCAAATGAAGGTCAGCACGTCCAGGGATGGAGGGCACGTCCACGGATGGTCAGCTCTCTCCGGTCCCCAGCTCGTACCGCGAAGATGGATCCCGTAGCAGGCAGCAGGAGCTCTCCGTGTGTCGGTTGGCGCACACGGGACAATACGGGGCGAACGGTAGGGTCTGGGCTCTGGCGGTTAATACTGGCGGCTGTTGCCGCGTTCACTCGCATGGCTGCGTACGTAATAGGCGAACGTATAACAATGTGTACATAACAGTTCAATAGCCTCGAAGCGCTAACACAATGAAGTGCTCTCAATGTGCTGCCAACCAGCCTTCTTCAATTCCTTCAAGCAAGTCTTCCCGCATGAGTCCTCCGAGTCCTTTGACCAAGCGCAATTCCTTCAAGTCCTCCCAAAGGGCTTTGTGCGGTGACTTTTATAGGCCCATCCCGCGAACCTTCTAGCACTTGCCAGACGCGCCTTACCACGCCCTATCACGCCATGCTCTTAGAGCCCTGGTTGGCTGGTGGCCCTTACCGTCATCACCTCTGACGCGCTCCTTGACGCCGCCCCACCCCGACCCGCGCTCCTCCCTCTTCTCAGGCCTACCTCGTGTCACTTGACTAGCGAGCGAACAAAGGGCAGCCAAGGCGTAACAAACTGCTGCGGGTAGCCCAAAGCGTAACAAAATGAGGGATCAGCCAATTGGGGCGCGGGATCAATTATGCCCATTGGTGGAAATGGAGGGTGGCCACAAAAATGAAAGGAACTAAACTCATGGGTTTACACAATGCAGATATTATGAGGGGAAATGGCCGATACTCACACATACTATGACATAACTAGTACTCTAAGTGGGCCTACGTGTTGCTCGTGGACTAACTATGGGGGGCAAACCTTTTGCCTTTAATGATGTCATATGTACAAATCTCAAAACCGTAGCAATATATATATATATATATATATATATATATATATATATATATATATATATATATATATATATATATATTGTTGCGAATATGGAATTTGGCCTCCATATCCGCTTGTAAATATTCCCCTATTTTCTCCAATACTCCCCAACTTTCCCCAATCCCCCATTCCCTAGTCCCATTGCATGTAAATAACAATCAGTAGAGCCGACCTTCCCCTTATTCCCCCATTAAATGTCGTGCCCAGGTCCACCGCACCACACGTAGACAACTTTCGGACATCTTCCTAGTTATTCTTAATCTATGTCAGTTAAGGCCTCGTTTCCATTAATTATGACTCTTCGTTGCACCAGAATGTGATTATATGGCACCAGTAGTGAGTTTAGGACCTTTCCCATACCTCCTCCCATCTTCTTCCCCGTCTACAACAACAGAGGGGCACGGCGCTGCGCGGGGGGGAGTGTGCGTCCTCCCACCGGCTCGGTTCGCCGCCATCGACAATGCGCTCCAGACAATGCGCTCCAGACGATGCGCTCCAGACCATGCGCTCCACGGGGTTACCACGAAGGGGCTCCTTGTCAGCTCCTCGTCAAGGGCGGAGCCTGGTAAACCCCCCCGCACGCACCCAATGAGAAGCAACGTGCCGATTCCACGAGGCGGAGCTAACGAGCCGAGGGCGTGTCACTCCCCGCCGGATATACGCGGCCCCGCGCCGGATGTGACGTGAGATGCGCACCCAGCTTGGAGAAGGAAAGCCACCTGCGAGCGCTGAGTCAGATGCGCCCCCAGCTTGAGCAGACAAGACGCCATCCGAGCGCTGCGACCTCCCCGCATCTCTGGACCGGACCGAGTCGATTCTGACCTTTGAGCCCAGGTGCACCTGGAGCCATCGCTACCCGCCTGTCCTTTCCATCAATCCCCGTGTGAGTCAGCATTTTGTCCCGTTTATCTGTCGTCTGTTGGGGTTAATATAAGAGTGTGTCTAAGTGCTTGTCTTTCTATGCTGTCCCTCTTGTAGTTGTAATCTAACCTTCCGCCTTAATATAACCTCCTCCGGAGGTCTTGAGAACTGAACCCCTGGTGTCGTATTGTGTTATTGTAATCCAGCCGGGTGTCTTCTTTTTCTTATTGAGCCAGCATCGCGCGACTTCGTCAACGTCGAGTATAGTCGGGTAATTTGTGCGGACACGACGGCCATTCCGCTCGGCCCACTTTAACATCAAAGTCGTGTCTGTAACAATTGGTTGTCAGGAGTTGGATTCGAACCTGGGACTAAATTTATTTAGCCCAAATTTTGGACACCAATTGTGTTAGTACGGTAACAATTGGTGTCGAGGAGTGGAATTCGAACCCGGGACTAAATTTATTAGGCCCAAATTGGTAACAAGTAGAATCGATTCGGAGCGCGTTTCCCGCGCGAAATTATAACGGCGAAATTTGTATTTGTTTTACGAAACTCGAATTTTGAAAGTCGCGCTATGGCGGGTCAAGACGGCTGGGGTCCGGTAAAGGAGAGTGAGGTAGGGTCGATCCAGGACCAAAATGAGGGACAGGAGGAGAGCGAAGCAGTGAGGGCGGCAGGTTCGCAAAATAGCGCCGTCACGCACGAAGAAGCGGGCGCGCAAAATGGCGCCTCGCTGGTCACCGTGCCCGCGACCGAAGTAGCGCCGCTGGGAAGATTGGAACTTTTTTTTATACAAATGACGGCCCTTATGGAAAAGAATAGTGAGCGATTGGAAAACCAAATGGGGGTAATGGGAAACCAAATGGGGGTAATGAGGGACGAAGCGAGGGGTACCAGTGAGAAGTTAGACAATAATTTTGAGGAGTTAGACAAGAAAATTGGGAAGTTAGACAATAATTTTGAGGAGTTAGACAACGGGATAAAAGAAGTAAAGAATGGGTTAACGGGGGTAGAAAACAGAATGGCCGCTCAAGAGAATCAAATGGAAGGGATGCAAAAAGGGTTAGAGGGGTTAGAAAACAGTATGGAAGGCAAATTGAGGGACATGAGGGACCAAGCGGAAAGGGAAGTTAACCAAATGGGGCAGCAGATAGAGGGGGTCAGAATGGGGGTAGAAACCAAACTGGATGCTCACAGGGAGGAAATGGAGCAGATGAGGGTGGCAACTGGACAGGAGATGCAAGTGATGGGAGAGCAGATCAGAAGAGGAGTGAGTGAGGAGGTCGGAGGAGTGCGCGAGGAGGTGAGGCACTGTAAGGAGCACATGGAGAAGGAGGTGAGAAAGGGGACTGTAAAGTTACAGGGGGGCATAGAGGTCCTGACGCAGGAGGTGGAGCAGCTAACAGAGGGACAAAAAGAACTAACGGACCAGGTAAAGAGGAACACTGCGGTATTAGGAGGTTTAAAAGCGACACAAAACGACATAAAAAACGACTTGATAGCGACGAAGAGGGAATGTCAGATGGTACGTGAGGGACTGACAACGAGGTTGGACGAGGTGATAGAGGTAATGGAGACGAAGGACCGGCAGGTGAGGACGCACCTGGAAACGGTCAAGGTAGCCTTGGAGGACGAGCTTGAGGAGACGTACCGGGGAATAAAAGAGGTGAAGCACAAATTAGAAGAAGTGGAAGAGGGGATGAGCGAAATTAAGAAGCGACGGAGAGGGGATAAGAAAGAGATAAAGGAGGAAGTAAAAGAATTGGTCCAAAGTCTGTGTTTGGATCGTGATGATGTGCTCATTAACCGGATGAGGGATTCGCAGGTGATGGAGGAGAAGCGAAGAGGAAGAGGACCCGGTGTAAGTGGTGACCAATATGGTCGTGCGTATGATGCGCCAGGGGATTTAAGAAGCTTGGGGGTCGAGATAGACCCGGGTGTTCGTGAGAGGCCGTTGGTGAAGTGTGCGACAGGTCTGGTGTGCGAAAAAGGAGGTGTGCAAGAAAGTCCGACTCTGGGGTGTGTGAGGAAAAAGCGCGCGCCGAGGAGTGAGTGTGCTGGCGAGAGTGAGTCGGTCGTAGCGCGTGTGCGAGGGAGCACATGGAAGCGTGGTGTGGTGAGTGTTACAGAGGGTGTGACGGGAGAGTGTGCGCGAGAAAGGTGTGTGACGGACAGGTGCATGAGGAAAGAGTGCGCTGTCAGAAGTAAGGAAGAGTGTCCACCTGTGGTGAGTGTTACAGAGGGTGTAACGGGAGAGTGTGCGCGAGAAAGGTGTGTGACGGACAGGTGCACGAGGAAAGAGTGCGCTGTCAAGAGTAAGGGTGAGTGCGTTGTCAAGAGTGGAGGTGAAAGTAGTGAGAGTGACATGGAGCGTGAGTTAGTTGTGACAGGTGAGCGAGGATGTACACCTGGGATGGAAGGATGCACACCTGGAATGGTAGAGCGTGAGTGGGAATGCACGCTGGAGTTGGTGGTGAGGCACGTGGTTGGGTGTGCGAATGAGAGCACACCTGTGATTGTCACAGAGGAGGTGACTGAGGAGGGGGCGCGAAGAGGTGTATTGGTGAGGTGTGCGAGCGACGAATGTGTGCCAAAGTGTTCGGTGGTCAGGTGTGTGACCAAGGCTGTGAGTGGAATGAGTGTGCCTGGGTGTGTAAGGAACGGTACGAGGAGCATGGAAACGGCTGGATGTGTGAGCAAGGAACGGGCTGCGGGGTGTAAGCGTCCAGGTGAAGCATCGACGTTACACGGGTTAGAGGTTAGAGCGACTTTTAGCCGAAGCAGGCCCTCGGTGCGTGCCGGGCCTCGCTTTGAACGGCCGCGTCCAGGCTCCACTAGGCGGAGCTGGCAGCCCGATAGAAAGGGTCGTCATGGCGACCACGTTTTGTTGAGACGTGCCGGCAGGTCGAGATCGGGACATTGGATGGCTCCACGCCGAGGTGAAGCATGGGATCTCGGCCCGGGTAAGCCCCCGTCCCTGCACCGAGTGCCGGACGCATCCAGCCGCAGGCACAAAACAACCAGCATCCATTGCTTGGCTTTACGAAGCCGGGCTTTGGACAGGGATTGGCGCACCGAGAGGTATTAGTGAGTAGACTGGGAGATGAGGTTAGTGTTTTGGACCCAAAATTAGAGAAAAACAAAATTTGATGATTGGCCAAGGATTGGCAGTAGTGATTGGCAGATGATGGGCAGTGATTGGCCAAATTTTTGATTTGTTGAAATTTGATGTGCAAAATTGGTAGTGAGAGACCCCCGATGTGGTGGGATGGCAAATCCACCATCCTTCCCATGTGGGGGGCAAAGGAGCTATAGCTTATGGGGTGTATGGCAGTGAAAACTAGCCCGGGTGGGTTAGGATATTGTGTGTAGGGATCTAGAGAAGATGACCTTAGGTAACGTTAAGGTTAGTTAGTGACTGATACCTGTAGTGGGGACGCAGGTAGTTTAGTATGGAGGATAATGACGAGGGAGCGCAATAGTTTAAAGGGACGACTGGGAAGCGCAAGTTTCAGAAGGGAGTAGTTAGCTGAGATGATGCCGTGTGTGTGAGGATTGAACAAGTGTGATTGCACAGGTGTGCAACTGGACAGGTGTGATTGCACAGGTGTGCAACTGGACAGGTGTGATTGCACAGGTGTGCAACTGGACAGGTGTGTGGAGCAGTGTGTGAGTAGTGAGTGTGTGGATCAGCGCGAATGCGCTTGGGGAGAGAAGGGTGCAGGTGGCACCAGGTGTGAGAGCACAGGTGTGCAAGTACAGGTGTGTGGAGAGAGTTGGAGTAAGTGGTACGGAGTGGTGTGCATGGTGCGAAGGTGTGGATGGGGGAAGAGTGGACCCCTTTCACGAGTACCCGGGGCGGGTAGTGTAAGTGTTAGGTAGAGGGTGCAGGTAAATTGTGGTTGGATATTGGCATTTGTGGTGCGGTTGCAGAATGGTGTTGTGAATGGGTGCATTAGTGTTGTGGAAATGGCTGGGCGTGTAGCCTGTTAGTGTGTGTAGTTGGTTGGGCACTCCACCACTGTGAGGATGTCGGCCAGGTGAGGCCGCAGGTGGGCTCTGGGAGCCGGTAGTTGTGAGTGGGTGCCTGAGGGTCCCGGGTGTGGATCGGGCAGCCCAGTGCCAGAGAGGGCACCGAGTGGGGAGAGAGCCAAAGGGCCTTCCCCAGGTAGTTAGGTTAGGGTAAGGAGCAGGTAAGCTCGGAGGCAACTGCAGTGGTGGAGGTGTGCAGGTGGGTAGACCCACTGGGAGAGGTACACGTCGCAGCCCAGAAATTGTACGAGGGCACCGGGAGATGAATCGGGGGAGTGAGACCCCAAATTGAAGAGCACCACAGTTTGGCCAATGGGAATTGGTTTTTAGAACCCATAGTGTAAGAGGGCCAATGGTTTGGCCGGAGGAAGACCCCGGGTAGTGTAAAGTTGTTAAAGTCATCTATCTATAATTCCAGTAATCTCTGTACGTCTGTACGTTTGTTTGTTTGTCTGTGACCGCTGTTTCTCGACAACTACCGGTCCGATATACTTGAAACTTGCCAGGTATATTGCTGGGGACCCGAGGATGTGCCTTTTCAAGGTTTCATATTAATCGGACAATTACTTACCGAGCTATGTCCAAAAAACGATTCAACCAATCAGAGAGCAGCGAACGATCGCGTGTGCCGAACGTGGAGGACACACTCTGCCTCGGATGGCACATTTGAGAGCGTATTCATTTATTTCACGTTTGCAAACTATGTTGGCGTTAAACTATGTTTTAAAACTAATAAAACCGAATTTGCGATTCATTCGCTTTCCTGCGCGTTTGTGCACGCGATGGCGATTTCTTTACCAAACTCCGGAAGCCGTTCGCTTTGGACCAAACCATTGCATGTAAATAGAGGGGGGGGATTGTCACCGTACTCGCAAGCCGTTCGCTTTGGACCAAACCATTTCATGTAAATAGAGGGGGGGGGGGATATAATTTTAGATATAAATATAGTACGGGCAATGCCCTAGTCTATCTATAATGCCACTAATCTCTGTTTGTACGTTTGTCTGTGACCGCTGTTTCTCGACAACCACGGGTCCGATATACTTTTAACTTGCCAGGTATATTGCTGGGGACCCGAGGATGTGCCTTTTCAAGGTTTCATATTAATCGGACAATTACTTACCGAGCTATGTCCAAAAAACGATTCAACCAATCAGAGAGCAGCGAACTATCGCGTGTGCCGAACGTGGCGGACACACTCTGCCTCGGATGGCACATTTGAGAGCGTATTCATTTATTTCACGTTTGCAAACTATGTTGGCGTTAAACTATGTTTTAAAACTAATAAAAACGAATTTGCGATTCATTCGCTTTCCTGCGCGTTTGTGCACGCGATGGCGATTTCTTTACCAAACTCCGGAAGCCGTTCGCTTTGGACCAAACCATTTCATGTAAATAGAGGGGGGGGGATTGTCACTGTACTCGCAAGCCGTTCGCTTTGGACCAAACCATTTCATGTAAATAGAGGGGGGGGATATAATTTTAGATATAGATATAGTACGGGCAATGCCCTAGTTTAGGAAATAGTTAGGATTGATGAACCTGTCGCACCATACGCAGCCACTTGCCTGTGGTGATGATGATGACTCCACACCTGTGTTTTCTTTGTTTGTAGCAGGAGATGAGAATTGCTGTTGGATTTGTGAGACGCATCACGACGTGGATGAGACATTGGGGTGATTCCATCTCTCCCTCCCTAGGAGGGACTGATGATGAATTGGTGATGGCAAATTTTGATGTTGAGTTGGAGATGGCAAATTTTGATGAGAGTTGAAAATGGCAAATTTGATTGGTTAGGAGGGAGAGAAGACGAATTTGGTATATGGGAGGAACGGGGAAGACAGTAGGGATGTTTGTTGATTTGTAAAGTAGATGTTTATGGGTAGTGTTGTGTTGTGTGGATACAGTAAGGGGTAAGGGAGGGGCCATGTAGGTTACCTGGTGGGGGGGGGGGGGCGTACGATAGGAACGTACCTGTCTCACCTGGTTCCCATGTGCCCCCAGTGTGCATCACCTTACATTGCGTGCACTTTTGCGCCCTTACCACCTTACTCACTTGTTTCTTCTTTTGTCTCCCACCTCCGAGGATCTGGCTTTGGGGTAGAGAGAGAGGAGAGAGAGGTGCTGGCTGCGCAGTTGTGGGCCTGCACTTTCGCTGTTTGCTGCCGGGATCGATACACCATATGGACCGCAATGTTTGTGGCCACCCACAATGGACCGCAGTTCGTTTGCGGCCAAGCACCACCCGGGGATGGACCTATGGGTCAACGTGGCACCTATGCCATACAGGTGAACCACTTTTAGTTACCACCAAGTGCACCACAAGAAGAGCAAGAGACACCTGCAGGGTTAGGGGTTGTCGAATTTATTTTTATACCAATGAACAATGGTGACTGCACCGGATGGTGCTGACTGTGTGGTGGGGTGGTGCTTTTGATGCTGGGAAAGGGTGCTCTGCACGTTATTAAAGGCCGTCGGCCACAGAGCACTCGTGGGTTGGTGTATCGATGCTGGCAAGCGCGCTCTCTCTATGCATAACATCTGCATGTGTTCCTCCAAAAACAGGTCCTGGATCGTAGTGTAGATATCAGCGTAATCTTGTAAATAATGCTCCCTACCGGCTGTATGTTTAGTTTGAGAATTCTTTCCGGATTCGGTTATCCTGTGGGTGTGTTTCTGTGAGGAGAAGGGTGCAACGTCGCAGGGGGACATATTTACTCATTTGTGAATATCTGTAAAACTGTCGCACTCAGGGTAGAGTTAATAGTAGAGGGAACTACATTGCGTGCCACACTAAAGTAGGTAAAAATTTATCGGGTCGGGACGCCCCGAGGGTAGAGAAGGGTGCAATGTTGCGAATATGGAATTTGGCCTCCATATCCGCTTGTAAATATTCCCCTATTTTCTCCAATACTCCCCAACTTTCCCCAATCCCCCATTCCCTAGTCCCATTGCATGTAAATAACAATCAGTAGAGCCGACCTTCCCCTTATTCCCCCATTAAATGTCGTGCCCAGGTCCACCGCACCACACGTAGACAACTTTCGGACATCTTCCTAGTTATTCTTAATCTATGTCAGTTAAGGCCTCGTTTCCATTAATTATGACTCTTCGTTGCACCAGAATGTGATTATATGGCACCAGTAGTGAGTTTAGGACCTTTCCCATACCTCCTCCCATCTTCTTCCCCGTCTACAACAACAGAGGGGCACGGCGCTGCGCGGGGGGGAGTGTGCGTCCTCCCACCGGCTCGGTTCGCCGCCATCGACAATGCGCTCCAGACAATGCGCTCCAGACGATGCGCTCCAGACCATGCGCTCCACGGGGTTACCACGAAGGGGCTCCTTGTCAGCTCCTCGTCAAGGGCGGAGCCTGGTAAACCCCCCCGCACGCACCCAATGAGAAGCAACGTGCCGATTCCACGAGGCGGAGCTAACGAGCCGAGGGCGTGTCACTCCCCGCCGGATATACGCGGCCCCGCGCCGGATGTGACGTGAGATGCGCACCCAGCTTGGAGAAGGAAAGCCACCTGCGAGCGCTGAGTCAGATGCGCCCCCAGCTTGAGCAGACAAGACGCCATCCGAGCGCTGCGACCTCCCCGCATCTCTGGACCGGACCGAGTCGATTCTGACCTTTGAGCCCAGGTGCACCTGGAGCCATCGCTACCCGCCTGTCCTTTCCATCAATCCCCGTGTGAGTCAGCATTTTGTCCCGTTTATCTGTCGTCTGTTGGGGTTAATATAAGAGTGTGTCTAAGTGCTTGTCTTTCTATGCTGTCCCTCTTGTAGTTGTAATCTAACCTTCCGCCTTAATATAACCTCCTCCGGAGGTCTTGAGAACTGAACCCCTGGTGTCGTATTGTGTTATTGTAATCCAGCCGGGTGTCTTCTTTTTCTTATTGAGCCAGCATCGCGCGACTTCGTCAACGTCGAGTATAGTCGGGTAATTTGTGCGGACACGACGGCCATTCCGCTCGGCCCACTTTAACATCAAAGTCGTGTCTGTAACAATATGTATTGTTACAGACGCGGTTTTAGATGTTAGTTTACCGAGCGGTTTGGTATTACCGCGTCCGCACAGTTACTCCCCGATTAGAACCCTATCCCGCCCGATTCCACTCGACGTTGACCAAGTCGCGCTATGCTAAATCAATGAAGGAAAGGACACAACGGCTGGGATAAATGCAACGACACAAGGGGTACAGTTCTCAAGACCTCCGGAGGAGGATATAATATTGGTGATGCAGAAACGGGTAGATTACACGGTAAGAGGTAAAGCACAGAAAAGATGGGCACTTAGACACAGTCTTATCTTATCCCCGACAGACCACAGACAAACGGGACAAGACTGACTTACACAGGGATTGATGGCAAGGAAGGGCAGGCAGTCGATAGCTCAAGGTGCACCTTGGCTCAGGGACAGGATACAGCTCGGTCCAGTCCAGAGATGCGGGGAGGTATTCAGCGCTTGGAGGTGGCGTCTTCTCTCTCCGTGGTGTGGGCGCATCTCACGTCACCTCCCTCTTCCTGCGCATGTCCAGCGGGGAGTGACACGCCCTCGGCTCGTTAGCTCCGCCCCAGATGGAATCGGTCCGCCGCTTCTATTGGGTGCGGGGGTTACCGGGCTCCGCCCTTGACGAGGAGCTGACAGCGAGCCCCTGCGTGGTAACCCCGTCGGAGCACATGTTCAATGGCGGCTAACCAAGCCGGAGTGAGGACGCACACTCCCCGCGCCGCCGCGGCTGTTGTTGTTGTACCATGAGGAAGAGCTGCGGGGAGGTATTGGGAGGTCCTAAACTTTCTAACGGTGCCATACAATCACATTCTGGTGCAACGAAGAGTCAGAATTAATGGAAACGAGTCCTTAACTGACATAGACTAAGAATAACTAGCAAGATGTCCTATAGTTGTCTATGTGAGATGCGGTGAACCTGGGTGCGACATTTAATGGGGGAAATAGGGGAAGGTCGGGGCTACAGAGTGTTGTTTACAGAAAATGGGACTAGGGAATGGGGGATTGGGGATAGTTGGGAAGTATTGGGGAAATAGGGGAATATTTACAAGCGGATATCGATGGAGGCCAATCTCATATCCGCAACATTGCACCCTTCTCTACCTCGGGGCGTCCCGACCCGATAAATTTTTACTTACTTTAGTGTGGCACTCAGATGTAGTTCCCTCTACTATTAACTCAACCCTGAGTGCGACAGTTTTACAGATGTTCACAAATGAGTAAATATGTCCCCCTGCGACGTTGCACCCTTCTCCTCACAGAAACACACCCACAGGATAACCGAATCGCGGAAAGAATCCTCAAACTAAACATACAGCCGGTAGGGAGCATTATTTACACAAGACTGCACTGATATTTACACTACGATCCAGGACCTGTTTTTGGAGGAACACATGCAGATGTTATGCATAGAGAGAGCACGCATGCCAGCATCGATACACCAACCCACGAGTGCCCTGTGGCCCTACGGCCTTTAATAATGTGCAGAGCACCCCGTCCAAGCACCAAAAGCACCACCCCATAACACAGTCAGCACCATCCGGTGCACCAATAAAATGTTCATAGTCACCGGTGGTGTCGCAGCCGGCCGATGTTCTGCCGCTGGTCTTGCCTTCTTGAAGCACTTGGCCTTCTAGCTTCCTTAAAAAATAAAGAAAGGCGCCAACCGCGTCCCTTTCTGAATTGTGGCCGTCAGGGGGCCAACTAAAAGTGGTTCACCTGTATGGCATAGGTGCCACGTTGACCCATAGGTCCATCCACGGGTGGTGCTTGACCGCAAAAGAACTGCGGTCCATGGTGGGCGGCCACAAAAATTGCGGTCCATATGGTGTATCGATCCAGGCAGCAAGCAGCGAAAGTACAGGCCCACAACTGCGGAGCCAGCACCTCTCTCTCCTCTCTCTCTGCCCCAAAGCCAGATCCTCGGAGGTGGGAGACAAAAAAAGAAGACAAGTGAGTAAGGTGGTAAGGGCGCAAAAGTGCACGCAATACAAGATGATGCACACTGGGGGCACATGGGAACCAGGTGAGACAGGTACGTTCCTACCGTATGCCCCCCCCCCCACCAGGTAACCTACAGTGCCCCTCCCTTACTCCTTACTGTATCCACAAAACACAACACTACCCATAAACATCTACTTTACAAATCAACAAACGTCCCTACTGTCTTCCCCGTTCCTCCCATAAACCAAATTCGTCTTCTCTCCCTCCTAACCAATCAAATTTGCCATTTCCAACTCTCATCAAAATTTGCCATCTCCAGCTCAACATCAAAATTTGCCATCACCAATTCATCATCAGTCCCTCCTAGGGAGGGAGAGATGGAATCACCCCAATGTCTCATCCACGTCGTGATGCGTCTCACAAATCCTCACAGCAATTCTCATTTCCTGCAACACAGAACAAAGAAAACACAGGTGTGGAGTCATCATCATCACCTCAGGTAAGTGGCTGCGTATGGTGCGACGGGTTCATCAAGCCTAACTATTTCCTAAATGACTTTAACAACTTTACATTACCCGGGGTCTTTCCCTGCCAATCCATTGGCCAACTTACACTATGGGTTCTAAAAACCAATTCCCATTGACCAAACTGTGGTGCTTCTCAATTTGGGGTCTCACTCCCCCGATTCAACACTCGGTGCTCTCGCACAATTTCTGGGCTGTGACGTGTAGCTCTCCCAGCAGGTCTACCCACCTGCACACCTCCACCACTGTAGTTGCCACCCGAGCTTACCTGCTCCTCACCCTAACCTAACTAACTGGGGAAGGCCCTCTCGCACTCTCACCCCCTCAGTGCCCTCTCTGGCACGGGCTGCCCGATCCACACCCGGGATCCTCAGGCACCCACTGACACTAACGGCTCCCAGAGCCCACCTGCGGCCTCACCTGGCCGACATCCTCACAGTGGTGGAGTGCCCAAACCAACTACACACACTAACAGGCTACACGCCCAGCCATTTCCACAACACTAATGCACCCATCCACAATACCATTCTGCAACCGCACCACAAATGCCAATATCCAACCACAATTTACCTATACCCTCTACCTAACACTTACACTACCCGCCCCGGGTACTCGTGAAAGGGGTCCACTCTTCCCCCATCCACACCTTCGCACCATGCACACCACTCCGTACCACTTACTCCAACTCTCTCCACACCACTCATTCTCTGCTCCATATATTCCACACACCTGTACTTGCACACCTGTGCTCTCACACCTGGTGCCACCTGCACCCTTCTCTCCCCAAGCGCATTCGCGCTGATCCACAACACTCACTACTCCCTCACTGCTCCACACACCTGTCCAGTTCTCACACAGCATCATCTCATCTAACTACTCCCCTCTGAAACTTGCGCTTCCCAGTCGTCCCTTTAAACTATTGCGCTCCCTCGTCATTATAATCCACACTAATCTACCTGCGTCCCCACTACAGGTATCAGTCACTATCTAAACCTTAACGTTACCTAATGTCATTCTCTAGATCCCTAACAATATAACCTAACCCACCCGGGCTAGTTTTCACTGCCATACACCCCATAATCTATGCATTTGCCCCACTTTGTGAGGGATGACAGAGTTGCCATCCCACCACATCGGGCATCTCCCACTACCAATTTTGCACATCAAATTTCAACAAATCAAAAATTTGCCAATCACTACTCATCATCTGCCAATCATTACTGCCAATCCTTTGCCAATCATCAAATTTTGTTTTTTTTCTAATTTTGGGTCCAAAACACTAACCTCATCACACAGTCTACTCACTAATGCCTCTCGGTGCGCCAATTCCTGTCCAAAGCCCGGCTTCATAAAGCCGAGCAATGAATGCGGGATGTTTGGTGCCAGCGGCTGGATACGTCCCGCATTCGGGGCAGGGAAGGAGGTTTACCCGGGCCGAGATCCCACGCACCACCTCGGCGTGGAGCCATCCCATGGCCCGATCTCGACCTGCCGGCATGCCTCAACAAAAAGTGGTCGCCATGACGACCCTTCCTATCGGGCTGCCCGCTCCGCCTAGTGGAGCACGGACGCGGTCGTTCAAAGCGCGGCCCAGCGTGGATCGCGTACGGCGGTCCCTTCGAACCCGCCGTGGCTCGGATCCCCGCTGGTTCTCGCGGCACGTGAAGCCCGGCACGCACCGAGGGCCCGACTCGGCTATAAGTCGTTCTAACCTCTAACCCGGTTACCGTCGATGCCTCACCTGGATGCTTACAAGCATACGCTACCCCTTTCTTTCTCATACCTCCAGCTGTTCCCATGCTCCTCGTACCTTTCCTTACACACCTCGGTACACTCATTCCACTCACAGCCTTGGTCACACACCTGACCACCGAACACCTTGGCACACATTCGTCGCTCGCACACCTCACCAACACACCTCTTCGCGCCCCTTCCTCGGTCACCTCCTCTGTGACAATCACAGGTGTGCTGTCACTCGCACACCCAACCACGTGCCTCACTACCAATTCCAGCGTGCATTCCCACTCACGCTCTACCATTCCAGGTGTGCATCCTTCCATTCCAGGTGTACATCCTCGCTCACCTGTCACATCTAACTCACGCTCCATGTCACTCTCACTACTCTCACCTCCACTCTCGGTCGCGCACTCACCCTTACTCTCGACAGCGCACTCTTTCCTCATGCACCTGTCCGTTACACACCTTTCTCGCGCACACTCTCCCGTTACACCCTCTGTAACACTCACCACAGGTGTACACTCTTCCTTACTTTTGACAGCGCACTCTTTCCCCATGCACCTGTCCGTCACACATCTTTCTCGCACACCCTCTCCCGTTACATCCTCTGTAACACTCACCACAGGCGTGCATTCTCCCTTTACACCCTTCGTAACACTCCTCACTACGCGCTTCCATGTGCTCCCTCGCACACGCACTACGACCGACTCACTCTCGACAGCACCCTCACTCCTTGGCACGCACTTTTTCCTCACACACCCCAGAGTCGGAGTTTCTCGCACACCTCCTTTTTCGCACACCAGACCTGTCGCACACTTCACCAATGGCCTCTCACGAACACCCGGGTCCATCTCGACCCCCAAGCTTCTTAAATCACCTGGCGCATCATACGCACGACCATATTGGTCACCACTTACACCGGGTCCTCTTCCTCTTCGCTTCTCCTCCATCACCTGCGAATCCCTCATCCGGTTAATGAGCACATCATCACGATCCAAACACAGACTTTGGACCAATTCTTTTACCTCCTCTTTTATCTCCTTCTTATCCCCTCTCCGTCGCTTCTTAATTTCGCTCACCCCTTCTTCCACTTCTTCTAATTTCTGCTTCACCTCTTTTATTTCCCGGTACGTCTCCTCAAGTTCGTCCTCTAAGGCTACCTTGACCGTTTCCATGTGCGTCCTCACCTGCCGGTCCTTCGTCTCCATTACCTCTGTCACCTCATCCAACCTCGTTGTCAGTCCCTCACGTACCATCTGACATTGCCTCCGTGTCGCTATCAAGTCATTGTTTAGGTCATTTTGTGTCGCTTTTAACCCTCCTATTACCGCTGTGTTCCTTTGAACCTGCTCCGTTAGTTCTTTTTGTCCCTCCGTCAGCTGTTCTACTCCCAGCGTCAACTCCTCTATACCACCTTGCAATTTTACAGTCCCCTTTCTCACCTCCTTCTCCATGCGCTCCTTACAGTGCCTCACCTCCTCTCGCACTCCTCCGACCTCCTCACTCACACCTCTTCTGATCTCCTCTCCCATCACTTGCATCTCCTGCCCAGATGCCACCCTCATCTGCTCCATTTCCTCCCTGTGAGCATCCAATTTAGTTTCTACCCCCATTCTGACCCCCTCTATCTGCTGCCCCATTTGTTTAACTTCCATTTCCGCTTGGTCCCTCATGTCCCTCAATTTGCCTTCCATACTGTTTTCTAACCCCTCTAACCCCTTTTGCATCCCTTCCATTTGATTCTCTTGAGCGGCCATTCTGTTTTCTACCCCCATTAACCCCTCCTGTATTTCCCCTAATCTATTGTCTAATCCCTCTATTCTACTCCCTAACCCTCCGATCTGGGCCCCCATGTCCTCCCTCAATTTCTCGCTATTGGACCCCATGTCCTCCCTCAATTTCTCGCTCTTGGACCCCATCCTTTGTTCTAACCATTGGCTATTGGCCCCCATGTCCTCCCTCATTGCCCCCATACTGTTTTTCATTTCTTCATTATTCTTGTCCATAAGGGCCTTCATTTGCATAAAAAAAAGGTTCAAATCCACCGGGGGCGCTACAACGGTCGCGGGCGCGGTCGCCGTGGCCATGTGCGAGGCGCCATTTTGCGCGCCCGTAACCTCGTGCGCGACGACGCTATTTTGCGAACCTGCCACCCTCACTGCTTTGCTCTCCTCATGTCCCTCATGTCCCTCAATTTGGTCCTGGATCGACCCTGCCTCACTCTCCTCTACCGGAACCCAGCCGTCTTGATCCGCCATAGCGCGACTTTCAAAATTCGGGTTTTTATTTTTGTAAAACGCAATCAAATTTCGCCGTTAACAATTTCGAGCGCGTGAAGCGCGCTTCGGGTCCGATCTCACTCCTCGACACCAATTGTTACTCTAATAGTACAATTGGTGTTCCAAAATCTGGGCCTAACAAATTTAGTCCCAGGTCCGAATCCCACTCCTGACACCAATTGTTACAGACGCGGTTTTAGATGTTAGTTTACCGAGCGGTTTGGTATTACCGCGTCCGCACAGTTACTCCCCGATTAGAACCCTATCCCGCCCGATTCCACTCGACGTTGACCAAGTCGCGCTATGCTAAATCAATGAAGGAAAGGACACAACGGCTGGGATAAATGCAACGACACAAGGGGTACAGTTCTCAAGACCTCCGGAGGAGGATATAATATTGGTGATGCAGAAACGGGTAGATTACACGGTAAGAGGTAAAGCACAGAAAAGATGGGCACTTAGACACAGTCTTATCTTATCCCCGACAGACCACAGACAAACGGGACAAGACTGACTTACACAGGGATTGATGGCAAGGAAGGGCAGGCAGTCGATAGCTCAAGGTGCACCTTGGCTCAGGGACAGGATACAGCTCGGTCCAGTCCAGAGATGCGGGGAGGTATTCAGCGCTTGGAGGTGGCGTCTTCTCTCTCCGTGGTGTGGGCGCATCTCACGTCACCTCCCTCTTCCTGCGCATGTCCAGCGGGGAGTGACACGCCCTCGGCTCGTTAGCTCCGCCCCAGATGGAATCGGTCCGCCGCTTCTATTGGGTGCGGGGGTTACCGGGCTCCGCCCTTGACGAGGAGCTGACAGCGAGCCCCTGCGTGGTAACCCCGTCGGAGCACATGTTCAATGGCGGCTAACCAAGCCGGAGTGAGGACACACACTCCCCGCGCCGCCGCCGCTGTTGTTGTTGTACCATGAGGAAGAGCTGCGGGGAGGTATTGGGAGGTCCTAAACTTTCTAACGGTGCCATACAATCACATTCTGGTGCAACGAAGAGTCAGAATTAATGGAAACGAGTCCTTAACTGACATAGACTAAGAATAACTAGCAAGATGTCCTATAGTTGTCTACGTGAGATGCGGTGAACCTGGGTGCGACATTTAATGGGGGAAATAGGGGAAGGTCGGGGCTACAGAGTGTTGTTTACAGAAAATGGGACTAGGGAATGGGGGATTGGGGATAGTTGGGAAGTATTGGGGAAATAGGGGAATATTTACAAGCGGATATGGATGGAGGCCAATCTCATATCCGCAACTATATATATATATATATATATATATATATATATATATATATATATATTATATTATATATATTTTATATATATATATATATATATATATATATATATATATATATATATATATATATAGATATATATATATATATATATATATATATATATATATATATATATACAGATATATATACATATATATATATATATATATATATATATATAATATACAGTCACGTGAAAAAGTAAGTACACCCCATGTAAAGTTTTGACTTTTTCAACATATTTAAACATACAGCTATTTGATCTTCATTTCAACAATATTGATAGATAAAGGTGATATAATATAACAAATATCATGAAACATTTACATTTTGTAGTCCATTGTATAATTTAAATAAACATAAATGCAAATTTCGCATGTGGAAAAAGTAAGTACACCCCATGAAATGTTTTTTAAATCTTTTTAACATATGTGGACATATCAATATTTGATCTTCATTTAAACAGTATCTATAGATAAAGGTGATCTAATTGAACAAAAAACATTGACAAATTGACTTTGCAATAATTTATTCAACAAAAAATTGTTGCACAGCATGCACAATTGCATGCACAGCTCGTTTCAAATCCCCCCACAACATCTCGATGGGATTTAGATCTGGGCTTTGACTTGGCCATTCCAGAACCCTCCATTTTTTTCTTTTCAGCCATTCCTTGGTGGATTTACTGGTATGTTTAGGGTCATTGTCATGTTGCAATGTTCACCTTCGGTTGCGCTTCAACTTGCCGACAGATGGCCTCACATTATCCTCAAGCACCCTCTGATACAATGAAGAATTCATAGTGGATTCAATTATTTTGAGCTGCCCAGGCCCTGATGCAGCAAAGCTGCCCCAAACCATAATATTTTCACCACCATGCTTTACAGTTGGTATCAGGTTCTTGTGGTCAAATGCTGTCTTTGGTTTTCGCCAAACATGTCTTCTGGTACTGTGGCCAAATAGCAATACCTTTGACTCATCTGTCCAGAGCATATTGTTCCAGAAGTGCTGGTCTTTGCCGAGGTGTTCATTGGCAAACTTTAGTCTTGCCCTGATGTTCTTTCTGGACAGCAAAGGTTTCCTCCTGGCACACCTCTCATGTAGATCAAATTTGTGCAGCCACTTTCTAATGGTAGACTCGTGCACTTTGACATCAACAGTGACAAGAGCTACCTGTAGGTCCCGTGATAACATTCTGGGGTTCTTTGAGACTTCTTTCAGCATCTTGCGGTCTGCTCTCGGGCTGAACTTGCTGGGGTGGCCTGGCCTGAACAAGTTGGCAGTTGTTTGGAATCTTCTCCACTTGTGGATGATCTTCCGGACAGTCGAATGATTGATTTCAAATTGTTTGGAGATCTTTTTAAATCCCTTCCGAGACTCGTAGGCATCTATAACCTTCTTTCTGAAGGCCTCAGAGAGCTATTTTGATCTAGGCACTGTGACGCCGCACACTTCAACAACAAAGAGCAAACCAAACGAAATGTCTGAGGTGTAAATAAAACATGTTCCTCTAAGATCCTCTCTAACGATGTTCTAATCATTTGCACCTGAGCTGGTGCACCTGATTCTAATTTTAAGTATTTGAAGTAGTGATAAATGTAGGGGTGTACTTACTTTTTCCACATGCGAAATTTGCATTTATGTTTATTTAAATTATACAATGGACTACAAAATGTAAATGTTTCATGATATTTGTTATATTATATCACCTTTATCTATCAATATTGTTGAAATGAAGATCAAATAGCTGTATGTTGAAATATGGTGAAAAAGTCAAAACTTTATACGGGGTGTACTTACTTTTTCACGTGACTATATATATTGTTACAGACGTGGCTTAGATGTTATTTACCGAGCGGTTTTGGTATGACCACGTCTGCACAAGTTACCCGATTATACCCGAACGTTGACTAATCGCGCTGCGCTAGGTCAATAAAGGAAAAGGACACCCGGCTGGGATTAAAATGACACGACACCCAGGGTTCAGTTCTCAAGACCTCCGGAGGAGGTTATATTGTTACGGAAGGTTAGATTACAAGGACGAGAGGTACAGCATAGAAAGACAAGCACTTAGACACAATCTTATATTATTCCCAACAGACGACAGATAAACGGGACAAAAGGCTGACTCACACGGGGTTTGATGGCTAGGAAAGGCAGGATCGATGGCTCCAGGTGCACCTGGGCTCAAAGGTCAGAATCGACTCGTTTAGGTCTGAGATGCGGGGAGGTATTCAGCGCTCGTACGTGGCAACTTCTCTCTCCAGGCTGGGGGCGCATCTGACCTCACATCCGGCAAGTGGCTGCGTAGATCCGGCGGGGAGTGACACGTCCTCGGCTCGTTAGCTCCGCCCCAGATGGAATCGGCTCGTTGCTTCTCATTGGGTGCGTGCGGGGGGGTTACCGGCTCCGCCCTTGACGAGGAGCTGACAGCCAGCCCCTTCGTGGTAACCCCGTGGAGCGCATGGTCCGGCGCGCATTGTCAATGGCGGCTAACCGAGCCGGTGTGATGACGCACACTCCCCCGGTGCAGCGTCGTTGTTGTTGTAATTGTTGTTGTAGTTGTAGTTGTAGTTGTAGTTGTAGTTGTTGTTTGGGGAAGAAGATGGAAGGAGGTATGGGAAAGGTCCTAAACTCACTACTGGTGCCATATAATCACATTCTGGTGCAACGAAGAGTCAGAATTAATGGAAAGGAGTCCTTAACTGACATAGACTAAGAATAACTAGCAAGATGTCCGAAAGTTGTCTACGTGAGATGCGGTGGACCTGGGCACGACATTTAATGGGGGAAAAAGGGGAAGGTCGGCTCTACTGATTGTTGTTTACAGACAATGGGACTAGGGAATGGGGGATTGGGGATAGTTGGGGAGTATTGGGGAAATAGGGGAATATTTACAAGCGGATATGGAGGCCAAATTCCATATTCGCAACATTGCACCCTTCTCTACCCTCGGGGCGTCCCGACCCGATAAATTTTTACCTACTTTAGTGTGGCACGCAATGTAGTTCCCTCTACTATTAACTCTACCCTGAGTGCGACAGTTTTACAGATATTCACAAATGAGTAAATATGTCCCCCTGCGACGTTGCACCCTTCTCCTCACAGAAACACACCCACAGGATAACCGAATCCGGAAAGAATCCTCAAACTAAACATACAGCCGGTAGGGAGCATTATTTACACAAGACTACGCTGATTTTTACACTACGATCCAGGACCTGTTTTTGGAGGAACACATGCAGATGTTATGCATAGAGAGAGCACGCATGCTAGCATCGATACACCAACCCACGAGTGCTCTGTGGCCTACGGCCTTTAATAATGTACAGAGCACCCCTTCCAAGCATCAAGCACCACCCCATCACACAGTGAGCACCATCCGGTGCACCAATAAAGTGTCTATAAATCACCGGTGGTGTCGCAGCCGGCCGATGTTCTGCCGCTGGTCTTGCCTTCGTGTGGTGCACTTGGCCTTCTTGCCTCTTTCAAAAAATAAAGAAAGGCGCCAACCGCGTCCATTTCTATATTGTGGCCTTCAGTGGTGTCAACTAAAAGTGGTTCACCTGCATGGCATAGGTGCCACGTTGACCCATAGGTCCATCCACGGGTGGTGCTTGGCCGCAAAAGAGCTGCGGTCCATGGTGGGTGGCCACAAACATTGCGGTCCATATGGTGTATCGATCCAAGCAGCAAGCAGCGAAAGTGCAGGCCCACAACTGCGTAGCCAGCACCTCTCTCTCCTCTCTCTCTACCCCAAAGCCAGATCCTCGGAGGTGGGAGACAAAAGAAAAGACAAGTGAGTAAGGTGGTAAGGGCGCAAAAGTGCACGCAATGTAAGGTAATGCACACTGGGGGCACATGGGAACCAGGTGAGACAGGTACGTTCCTACCGTACGCTCCCCCCCCCCCACCAGGTAACCTACATGGCCCCTCCCTTACCCCTTACTGTATCCACAAAACACAACACTACCCATAAACATCTACTTTACAAATCAACAAACATCCCTACTGTCTTCCCCGTTCCTCCCATATACCAAATTCGTCTTCTCTCCCTCCTAACCAATCAAATTTGCCATTTTCAACTCAACATCATAATTTGCCATCTCCAACTCAACATCATAATTTGCCATTACCAATTCATCATCAGTCCCTCCTAGGGAGGGAGAGATGGAATCACCCCAATGTCTCATCCACGTCGTGATGCGTCTCACAATCCACACAGCAATTTCATTTCCTGCAACAAAACAAAGAAAACACAGGTGTGGAGTCATCATCATCACCACAGGTAAGTGGCTGCGTATGGTGCGACAGGTTCATCAATCCTAACTATTTCCTAAATGACTTTACAACTTTACACTACCCGGGGTCTTTCTCCGGCCAAACCATTGGCCCTCTTACACTATTGGGTTCTAAAAACCAATTCCCATTGGCCAGACTGTGGTGCTTTTCAATTTGGGGTCTCACTCCCCCGATTCATCTCCCGGTGCCCTCGCACAATTTCTGGGCTGTGGCGTGTACCTCTCCCAGTGGGTCTACCCACCTGCACACCTCCACCACTGCAGTTGCCTCCGAGCTTACCTGCTCCTTACCCTAACCTAACTACCTGGGGAAGGCCCTCTGGCACTCTCCCCACTCGGTGCCCTCTCTGGCACTGGGCTACCCGGGTCCATCCTCCGGATCCTCGGGCCCCATCCACAACTCTACCGGCTCCCAGAGCCCACCTGCGGCCTCACCTGGCCGACATCCTCACAGTGGTGGAGTGCCCAACCAACTACACACACTAACAGGCTACACGCCCAGCCATTTTCACAACACTAATGCACCCATTCACAATACCATTCTGCAACCGCACCACAAATGCCAATATCCAACCACAATTTACCTATACCCTCTACCTAACACTTACACTACCCACCCCGGGTACTCGTGAAAGGGGTCCACTCTTCCCCATCCACACCTTCGCACCATGCACACCACTCCGTCCCACTTACTCCAACTCTCTCCACACACCTGTACTTGCACACCTGTGCTCTCACACCTGGTGCCACCTGCACCCTTCTCTCCCCAAGCGCATTCGCGCTGATCCACACACTCACTACTCATACACTGCTCCACACACCTGTCCAGTTGCACACCTGTGTAATCACACCTGTTCAATTCTCACACACACACGGCATCATCTCAGCTAACTACTCCCTTCTGAAACTTGCGCTTCCCAGTCGTCCCTTTAAACTATTGCGCTCCCACGTCATTATCATCCACACTAAACTACCTGCGTCCCCACTACAGGTATCAGTCACTAACTAAACTTAACGTTACCTAATGTCAATCTCTTCTAGATCCCTACAATATAACCTAACCCACCCGGGCTAGTTTTCACTGCCACACACCCCATAATCTAGTGCTCCTTTGCCCCCACACATGGGAAGGGTGGCAGGGATGCCATCCCACCACATCGGGGGTCTCTCACTACCAATTTTGCACATCAAATTTCAACAAATCAAAAATTTGCCAATCACTACCCATCATCTGCCAATCACTACTGCCAATCCCTTGCCAATCATCAAATTTTGTTTTTCTCTAATTTTGGGTCCAAAACACTATCCTCATCACCCGTCTACTCACTAATGCCTCTCGGTGCGCCAATTCCTGTCCAAAGCCCGGCTTCGTAAAGCCAAGCCATGGATGCTGGTTGTTTTGTGCCGGCGGCTGGATGCGTCCGGCATTCGGGGCAGGGACGGGGGCTTACCCGGGCCGAGATCCCACGCACCACCTCGGCGTGGAGCCATCCAATGTCCCGATCTCGACCTGCCGGCGCGTCTCAACAAAACGTGGTCGCCATGACGACCCTTCCTATCCAGCTGCCCGCTCCACCTAGTGGAGCACGGACGCGGCCGTTCAAAGCGAGGCCCGGCACGCACCGAGGGCCCGCTTCGGCTAAAAGTCGACCTAACCTCTAACCTGGTTACCGTCGATGCTTCACCTGGATTCTTACACCCCGCAGCCCGTTCCTTGCTCACACATCCAGCCGTGCCCATGCTCCTCGTACCTTTCCTTACACACCCAGGTACACCCATTCCACTCACAGCCTTGGTCACACACCTGGCCACCGAACACCTTGGCACACATTCGTTGGTAGCACACCTCACCAACACACCTCTTCGCACCCCCTCCTCGGTCACCTCCTCTGTGACAATCACAGGTGTGCTCTCATTCGCACACCCAACCACGTGCCTCACCACCAACTCCAGCGTGCATTCCCACTCACGCTCTACCATTCCAGGTGTGCATCCTTCCATCCCAGGTGTACATCCTCGCTCACCTGTCACAACCAACTCACTCTCCTTGTCACTCTCACTACTCTCACCTCCATTCTTGACAGCGCACTCACCCTTACTCTTGACAGCGCACTCTTTCCTCATGCACCCGTCCGTCACACACCTTTCTCGCGCACACTCTCCCGTTACACCCTCTGTAACACTCACCACAGGTGTGCATTCTTCCTTGCCTTTGACAGCGCACTCTTTCCCCATGCACCCGTCCGTCACACACCTTTCTCGCGCACACTCCTGCGCACACTCTCCCGTCACACCCTCTGTAACACTCACCACACCGCGCTTCCATGTGCCCCCTCGCACACGCGCTACGACCGACTCACTCTCGCCAGCACACTCACTCCTTGGCACGCACTTTTTCCTCACACACCCCAGAGTCGGACTTTCTTGCACACCTCCTTTTTCGCACACCAGACCTGTCGCACACTTCACCAACGGCCTCTCACGAACACCCGGGTCCATCTCGACCCCCAAGCTTCTTAAATCCCCTGGCGCATCATACGCACGACCATATTGGTCACCACTTACACCGGGTCCTCTTCCTCTTCGCTTCGCCTCCATCACCTGCGAATCCCTCATCCGGTTAATGAGCACATCATCACGATCCGAACACAGACTTTGGACCAATTCTTTTACTTCCTCTTTTATCTCTTTCTTATCCCCTCTCCGTCGCTTCTTAATTTCGCTCATCCCTTCTTCCACTTCTTCTAATTTGTGCTTCACCTCTTTTATTCCCCGGTACGTCTCCTCAAGCTCGTCCTCCAAGGCTACCTTGACCGTTTCCATGTGCGTCCTCACCTGCCGGTCCTTCGTCTCCATTACCTCTATCACCTCGTCCAACCTCGTTGTCAGTCCCTCACGTACCATCTGACATTCCCTCTTCGTCGCTACCAAGTCATTTTTTAGGTCATTTTGTGTCGCTTTTAAACCTCCTAATACCACAGTGTTCCTTTGAACCTGCTCCGTTAGTCCTTTTTGTCCCACTGTCAGTTGTTCTACTCCCAGCGTCAACTCCTCTATACCACTTTGCAATTTTACAGTCCCCTTTCTCACCTCCTTCTCCATGCGCTCCTTACAGTGCCTCACCTCCTCGCGCACTCCTCCGACCTCCTCACTCACACCTCTTCTGATCTCCTCTCCCATCACTTGCATCTCCTGCCCAGATGCCACCCTCATCTGCTCCATTTCCTCCCTGTGAGCATCCAGTTTGGCTTCTACCCCCATTCTGACCCCCTCTATCTGCTGCCCCATTTGGTTAACTTCCCTTTCCGCTTGGTCCCTCATGTCCCTCAATTTGCCTTCCATGGTGTTTTCTAACCCCTCTAACCCTTTTTGCATCCCTTCCATTTGATTCTCTTGAGCGGCCATTCTGTTTTCTACCCCCGTTAACCCATGTTTCACTCCCTCTATCTGATTCTCTTGAGCGGCCATTCTGTTTTCTACCCCCATTAACCCATGTTTCACTCCCTCTATCTGATTCTCTTGAGTGGCCATTCTGTTTTCTACCCCCATTAACCCATGTTTCACTCCCTCTATCTGATTCTCTTGAGCGGCCATTCTGTTTTCTACCCCCATTAACCCATTTCTCACCTCTTTTATCCCGTTGTCTAACCCCTCTATTCTACTCCCTAACCCTCCGATCTGGGCCCCCATGTCCTTTTTCAATTTCTCGCTATTGGACCCCATGTCCTCCCTCAATTTCTCGCTATTGGACCCCATGTCCTCCCTCAATTTCTCGCTATTCTGGGCCATAAGGGCCTTCATTTGGATGAAAAACAAGTTCCAATCCACCGGGGGCGCTGCCACGGTCGCGGGCGCGGTGATCAGCGAGGCGCCATTTTGCGCTCCCGCAATGTCGGGCACAACGACGCTATTTTGTGCGTCTGCTACCCTCGCTGCTTCGCTCTCCTCCTGTCCCTCATGTCCCTCAATTTGGTCCTGGACCGACCCTGCCTCACTCTCCCCTACCGGACCCCAGCTGTCTTGGTCTGCCATAGCGCGACTTTCAAAATTCGGGTTTTTATACAACAAAACAAATTTCGGCCGTTATAATTTCGCGCGGGAAACGCGCTCCGAATCGATTCTACTTGTTACAAATTTGGGCCTAATAAATTTAGTCCCGGGTTCGAATTCCACTCCTCGACACCAATTGTTACAGACGTGGCTTAGATGTTATTTACCGAGCGGTTTTGGTATGACCACGTCTGCACAAGTTACCCGATTATACCCGAACGTTGACTAATCGCGCTGCGCTAGGTCAATAAAGGAAAAGGACACCCGGCTGGGATTAAAATGACACGACACCCAGGGTTCAGTTCTCAAGACCTCCGGAGGAGGTTATATTGTTACGGAAGGTTAGATTACAAGGACGAGAGGTACAGCATAGAAAGACAAGCACTTAGACACAATCTTATATTATTCCCAACAGACGACAGATAAACGGGACAAAAGGCTGACTCACACGGGGTTTGATGGCTAGGAAAGGCAGGATCGATGGCTCCAGGTGCACCTGGGCTCAAAGGTCAGAATCGACTCGGTCCGGTCCAGAGATGCGGGGAGGTATTCAGCGCTCGTACGTGGCAACTTCTCTCTCCAGGCTGGGGGCGCATCTGACCTCACATCCGGCAAGTGGCTGCGTAGATCCGGCGGGGAGTGACACGTCCTCGGCTCGTTAGCTCCGCCCCAGATGGAATCGGCTCGTTGCTTCTCATTGGGTGCGTGCGGGGGGGTTACCGGCTCCGCCCTTGACGAGGAGCTGACAGCCAGCCCCTTCGTGGTAACCCCGTGGAGCGCATGGTCCGGCGCGCATTGTCAATGGCGGCTAACCGAGCCGGTGTGATGACGCACACTCCCCCGGTGCAGCGTCGTTGTTGTTGTAATTGTTGTTGTAGTTGTAGTTGTAGTTGTAGTTGTAGTTGTAGTTGTAGTTGTAGTTGTTGTTTGGGGAAGAAGATGGAAGGAGGTATGGGAAAGGTCCTAAACTCACTACTGGTGCCATATAATCACATTCTGGTGCAACGAAGAGTCAGAATTAATGGAAAGGAGTCCTTAACTGACATAGACTAAGAATAACTAGCAAGATGTCCGAAAGTTGTCTACGTGAGATGCGGTGGACCTGGGCACGACATTTAATGGGGGAAAAAGGGGAAGGTCGGCTCTACTGATTGTTGTTTACAGACAATGGGACTAGGGAATGGGGGATTGGGGATAGTTGGGGAGTATTGGGGAAATAGGGGAATATTTACAAGCGGATATGGAGGCCAAATTCCATATTCGCAACAATATATATACAGGGCGAGTCAAAAGTCGCGCCCGATTTCTGTTGATATATATATATATATATATATATATATATATATATATATATATATATATATACATTATACATATATACATTATACATATATTTCTGTCAGTTGATTGTTTGTTTGCCATTTGTATTACAGTGTACAAGAAGGTAGAAATAAATGAATGACATGCTTATCCAACCATTTATTCGGGGGAAAATTATTACGGAAGTGTACCAAGCTGTTTTACTTGCAATTTTCGGACGACCGGACTTCTTTGCAGTGGCTACCGACCCTGTTGCTTCAAATTTCTCGACAATCAATTGTTTGTTTCTTCCCTGGGGTGGGTTAATATCGAATTCCTGTGCCAAACGGCGTGCCGCCATCGTTGGTTGTTCATTACATTTGTAGTAATGTTTCACGGCCGCAATGCGTTGATTCATTGAAAGGTAATTCATGGTTCAATTTGGTGCAAATTCAGTAACTTTCCAAACTCTCAGCAATAACCTGCAAAACAAAAACAAAAATAAATAAATTAAGAAAATTTATAATCTGCAAGACAATTATTAACAACATGACATCCCAGAAAGAATCTGACAGCCGAAAAAACAGAAATCGGGCGTGGGCGCTACTTTTGATTCACCCTGTATATATATATATATATATATATATGGCGCACAATCAAACCTGCGTTAAAGAAAACAAAACACTGCTATTGGCACCAAAATATCGGAATCAAACGAGAAGCAAAAAGGGTAGTTGGGGACTTGAGGTACAATATGGTCTCAGAGCACCACAATGGTATGGTTGTGCAGGTAGGACTGGAGGATAGCAACAAGGGGATGGTGATGAGTTGATGCCTTTGTAGTGTTTTATTCCATCCATGTCGACAACCAAGAATACAGAGAGGGAGATTAAAAAGTCTCCTTGAAGCCCAACTTCAGCCCAACCGCTCTCGCTCCATCAACGCACATGTGCGGTGCCGGCTTCTACGCCCTGAGGACCTGAGTTCCGGCACAGTCATGGCTGAACCTGCAATTAGCCACCCACGAACCAAGTCCCAAAGTTGAAAATCCTTGTTGGAAAAAGACAGAGTCTCGATGAAGCCTGGGGGGGGGGGGGGGGAGGGGATGGGGGTGGGGTGGATTGGAGGTTACCTCTCCCCCCGCCCCCACCTTCCTCCCCCAGACTTTTGTATCCCTACTCGTCCCTTTTTACCCACCAATTGCTCTGAAACCCAATACAGTCCTTCTACTCGATGGTCCGCAGGACCGCTCAGTCTTAGATTGTTTTGATTTTGGATCAGGGGGGTTCCTCAAAATCAGCAGAGGTCTGAGATGCGCTCTCAAGAGATGACCATCAGCACATTCGCAGCTATTGTATAAAAATGATTTGAATCTGTGTTTGCAGCAGCATGAGCCTTGGGGACAGATGGGATTGCCCAACAAGTCACCAATGGTTTGAACAAATACATTTTGTCTTTACTTTCAATAATACTCCGATTTCCCAATTTTTTGGGAAATATACTCCTATTACTCCGATTTCCCGCTCCTTTTTCTGGTGCTTTTTTGAAGGTTGGTCTTTAGTTTTTTAGATTTTTTTTGTTCTTGATTTTTATACTTAATTTCATCAAATGCTCATCTACCGAGACTGTTTGGATGAGGCTTCAACCACCAAATTATTTTATTCCTTTATCTGCAGGTAAACAAACATGGCAACATGTTGAGGAAAGATCGTGAGAAAAGTCCAATTGAAAGAATCACCAGTGATGACGACCAGGATTCAGAGGTGGAAATATCGGCAAATATATTTTCGCTGCAAGATATGTCTCTGTGAACGTCTCTGTTGTCACATCCCTGAATATTTATAACTTGTGGGGTCACCCATGGGAATCACACGGGGGAGAATGGGTCACCACACTACCCCCCCCCACACACACACACACACACACACACACACACACACACACACACACACACACACACACACACACACACACACATATATACACACACACACACGTACGTACACGCACTCACACATGTACACCGAAACACATGCATAAACATATACACAAACACACATACACACACACACACACACATATAAACACACATACACACACACACACCCACACACACACACACACACACACACACAAACACACACACATATCTACACACACAAACACACACACACACACACACACACACACACACACATATACATATATACATCCACACACACACACACACACACACACACATCTACACACACACACATATATATACACACACATATATATACACACATTTTTGCATTCGTTTTTATTTTAATGTATTTCATATATTTTATTTTATTGCCATTTTTTCGATCGTTTTTATTTTATTGTATTTTATATTTTACTTTGTATTGCCTTTTTGCATTAGTTTTTATTTTATTGTATTATATATTTTACATTTTACGTTTTATTGCCATTTTTTGCATGTTTTTATTTTATTGGATTTTATTATTTTACGTTTGATAGCCATTTTTCATTCGTTATATTTAATTGGATTTTTTTTTTGCATTAGTAGTGTTTTTGTTGGTTCTGGCTCACTTTGCCCCCGACTATGTTTCAACATGGTTCAACATGTTTCAATATGGTTCAACATCATCCACGATGGTTCAACATGGTTCATTTTTCAATTTTTCCAATTTTCCCCAAAAGATTATTTCATTTTCAATTTTTTTCTTTTTTATTTACTTTTCAATTTTTTTTTTAATTTCCTATTTTTTATTTATTATTTAATGACCAACTTTCGATTTTTTTCAATTATATAATTTTTATTGTATAATTTCCCCAATCTTTTTATTTTATAAACCCTATTTGACATCTAGACTCCAGATGTCACTGTTGAGTTGATATTAAGTGATCCATATGCTCTTCTTCTTCTCTTCTACAATTAAAACATTTTTTTAAATTAATGTTGGTTCAAACATAAAGCATCTATTTACCACCACCCACTTTTTGCTAAGCCCCACCCACTTTTTGCTCAGCCACGTACACATTTTTTGATAAGCCCCACCCACTTTTTGATAAGCCCCACCCACTTTTTGATAAGCCCCACCCACTTTATAAACTCTCTCCACCATTGCATCATTTTCAGTTAAGGCATTGCATTGCATTGCATCATTTCCAGTTCAGGCTTGTCCAGGCATGCCCAGGGAATTTCCAAAGGAAACCACACCCACTAACCATTCATATATAAAGGGTTCAAGCGCAAGCTATATTTCTCTTGAGAAGGGACAACTGTGCTGAGATGGAGATGGAGATGGAGATGGAGATGGAGATGGAGTGGGATGACTTTGCAATCCATTGGAGTCCTACTACCTGTGTGGGACTAAACCTTCAAATTGATGAACTGGATTCAAACATCTTATCAATGGAGGTAAGAGTTTATTTATTTATTTATTTAATTATTTAAATTAGTTTTTTGGGGTTTTTTTTACAAAGTTTGATTTATACATATAATAATATTGTATTAAATTAATACATCGTTATTTTCTCACATGAAATTGTATCTGAGATGCAACATGAAAACACTGCTTTTACCACAACTTGAAGTGAAATGATTGATTCGTTTGAAGACGTTTTGAACAACCAAGACCCACAGAATGAGTTCTACCCTGATGATCTAGCAGACAAGTTTCACCCTGGAGACAACATGTGTGGAACTAAACCTTCAAATTGATGAACTGGATTCAAACCTCTTATTAATGGAGGTAAGAGTTTATTACTTGCAAAATCAAAGATTTTTCAAGTATATTGGTCGGTTGCATTTGTGGTTCTGTCTGTCTGTCTGTCTGTTTGTTACTTGCAAAATCAAAGATTTTTCAAGTATATTGGTCGGTTGCGTTTGTGGTTCTGTCTGTCTGTCTGTCTGTCTGTTTGTGACTTGCAAAATCGAAGATTTTTCAAGTAAATTGGTCGGTTGCGTTTGTGGTTCTGTCTGTCTGTCTGTTTGTTTGTCACCGGCCTACAGGTCACAATTCTAAACCGATTGTCACAAAACTTCACCAAGTTGGCTCGGTCGTCCCATTTGAGAAGCCTATTGATTTTGAGATTAAAGGTCAAAGGTCATCTGGAGGTCAAATTTCTAAAATCGCCATTTTAAATCCGATTGACTTGAAAATTGAACATTTGTATATTGTGTCAATAAGTAGGAAAACCAACTATTTTTGAGGTCAAAAGGTCAAAGGTCAACTCGAGGTCAAACTTCCAAAATCATCAATTTTCATCTAAAAAGCCATCAATTCTCAAACGATTGACTTGAAAATTGAACAGCATTTGCATATCGAGTCACTAAATAGGAAAACCAACTCTTTGAGGTCAAAAGGTCAAAGGTCAACTCGAGGTCAAACTTCCAAAATCATCAATTTTCATCTGAAAACCCATCAATCTTCATCCGATTGACTTGAAAATAGAACAGCATTTGTGTATTGCCTCACTGAATTGGGAAACCACCTATTTATGAGGTCAAAAGGTCAAAGGTCAACTCAAGGTCAAACTTCTAAAATTATCTTTTTTCATCTGAAAAATCGTCACTTTTCATCCTGTTGACCCGAGCTTTGTTCAAGATCGTAAATTTTAATCTTCATGAAATGGACAACTTGCTGTATCAATGGAAAACTTTGGGGGGGGGGGGGGGGCGGATTTTGCAAGTATCCCCAAATATTACCCCCAAATATTCCTACAGGTCGCACAAGATCTGCCAGCAACCCTCTGATGGTTAAACTGCCGAAATCTCGGCTCTCTGCTCACCTTCACTCTTTCATTCCTATTTTCTCCCGCCTCTGGAACAAACTCCCTCACTCCCTTCAATCCCACTCCTCCCTCCAGGTCTTTAAAACAGCTGTTCACCACCATCTCTTATCTTCCCCCATCCAAAACCTTGATCTTTTCTACCCCCGCTAATTCACCCCAGATCCACCTTGTTTGAAATTCCAACTTCTTTCCTGGAAGTCCTGGCAGTGTCCATATGTTTTATACCTCTCCCACCGCCCCCTTCCCATGCCCCCCCCCCCAAAGCCCTCGTCCTCTCGATGTCTCCATGTCTCTCGGTCCCTGCTCTCAAATGTTGTGTTTGTGTCCTTCCCCCTCTCTCCCCATCTTGTCTACCGCTCCCGATGTTATATTATTTATGTGTCGGTTTGTCTTTCTGTGTGATTAATGTTCGCTCTTTCACGAGCCTCGATCTTGTATACAAAAAAATATATATAAAAAAATTTAAAAAAATCGTGCTACGCATGACGTCTTTTCATCCAATTGACTTGAAATTTGAAGAAAACTTGCATATCTGGTCTTTTTTTTCAACCGATCTTCACGAAAATTCACCAAATGGTAGAGTTCGTCAAAAGCAAGAAGCCTATTGTTTTGGGGTCAATAGGTCAAAAGGTCAACATAGGCCAAAGGTCACCAACTTTGCTAAATTTCTAAAATCCTCAATTTTCATCCGATTGACTTTACATTTGAAGACGACTTGCATATCTGGTCACTGAATTCAACCACCCAGTATATTTGAGGTCAACATAGGCCAAAAGGTCAACACAGGCCAAATTTCTAAAATCCTCAATTTTCATCCAATTGACTTGAAATTTGAAGAGGACTTGCATATCTGGTCACTGAATTCAACCACCCAGTATATTTGAGGTCAACATTGGCCAAAAGGTCAACATGGGCCACATTTCTAAAATCCTCAATTTTCATTTGATTGACTTGAAATTTTAAGAGGACTTGCTTATCAGGTCACTGCAATCAACCACCAAGTATTTTTGAGGTAAACATAGGCCAAAAGGTCTACATAGGCCAAATTCCTAAAATCCTCAATTTTCATCCGATTGGCTTGAAATTTGAAGAGGACTTGCATATCTGGTCACTGAATTCAACCACCAAGTACTTTTGAGGTCAACATAGGCCGAATTTCTAAAATCACCAATTTTCATTTGATTGACTTGAACTTATAAGAGGATTTACATATACTAGCAACGGTACCCGCCCTACGGGCGAGGCTTCAATTGGGAGGCCCAAATGAAAAGGTAAAATATCAGAAATTGAAGGCTTTTTTATTTTAAACGATTCATATAAACATCTGTTAAATCATATCACACGCAAATCATCAAAATCTAAACAGTATCTTACTAGAATTCACCAAATGTCCCACATTCCACACATCCACACAATCACGTGTATGGGTGTTACGTGTGTGTGCCGTGCACGTGCCGTGTGTGTGGATGCTACGCTCGGGTGGGAGGCCAGAAGCAAACAGGCAATGCAGATACGGCGAATGCTAAAGCATGAAACCAATAAATTCCACATTCCTGTAGCACCCTCAGTCACACGTCAGGCATGGACAGCAAGTTCGTGAAGGACTTCCATGAAAAACGTTCATATACGTGAACGTACCCGTTCGCAAACAAACGGGTACGTTCACGTATGGAAACATCGATCATGGGACCGTGGCGAATCTGCATATGGCGATCCGTGAAGTTCACGTTCAGAAAGTAGAAACCATCATGGCATGTCGTCATTCACTTGAACTCGATATCTCTTTTTTTTATTCCAAACAACATAACTCCAATTAATCACAAAATAAACTTTTAACAACATTGTGAATGTTTCCTTCATTGTAAAAACTACCAAATGAACAGTTAAAAGGATTTTGAGCCGATAGGTGTTACGGCCTTGGCAAGATCAATGGAGACAGCGATCTGTTCGTGTATTCACCGCCCAAATAGCTATGTGGAATTCTCTCGTGTAGAGATTAAATGTCTTTGAACTTTTCCCGAGGTCATTATTTACTTTTAATGATGTTTATATACGAATGGTGTTTAATGATGTTTATATTGGTTTTGGGTCGTCCTTTCCGCGTATCTCGTGGGATTGTAAGTTGGATAGATGGCCGTGATGGCGGCGAGGGGGTTGGCATTCTCTCAAGCAGGGATTCAACGCCCACAACGGTACCCGCCGCCCTGCAGGCGGGGCTTCGGTTGGGAGGCCCAAATTAAAAGATAAAATATCAGAAATTGAAGGCTTTTTTATTTTAAACGATTCATATAAACATCCGTTAAATCATATCACACGCAAATCATCAAAATCTAAACAGTATCTTACTATAATTCACCAAATGTCCCACAGTGATCGATACACTGTGATCGTGATGATCGTGAATCGTGTTCACAATCGCTATGTCGTATGTACTCCCGATACGTGTTAACTTCAGTTGAAATGGGTTAGAATTCTCCCAAGCAGGAATTCAACCCGTGTCCTTATAAAAGGTCTTTGTCCGAGGTCACCGAGTCCGATCTAGTCCAGGCAGCGATCTGTGCAGCCGTTTGTGCGACACCCGGGAAAACAACATCGTCACAATGAGAACAATGAACGTTATGTGAACGCGAATGTTATGCGTGATTCCAAACCTGAGAATGCTGGAGACTAAAGCTGAAATTGGGAAAACTAAATGGCCTATTTTACTCCTGGAGATCCCAGGATTACCCACCCAAAATATCTGTGCAATCGGTTCAGCAGTTTTTACGGTACCTTCGAACAGACAGACAGACGGATGGACAGACATTTGGTGAATTATAGTAAGATGGTCACTGAATTCAACCACCAACTATTTTTGAGGTCAACATAGGCCAAAAGGTCAACATAGGCCAAGTTTTTAAAATCCTCAATTTTCATCTGATTGACTATGAAATTGAACAGCATTTGCACATTGAGTCACTAAATAGGGAAACTAGCTATTTTTGAGGTCAAAAGGTCAAAGGTCAACTCAAGGTCAACCTTCCGAAATCATTTTTCATCTGAAAAATCGTCACTTTTCTTCCTGTTCACCCGAGCTTTCATCAAGATTGTCAATTTTAATCTTGATGAAATGGACAATTTGCTGTATCGATGGAATTTTTTTGGGGGTGTGGGGGGGCCGATTTTGCAAGTATCGTGCTCCGCATGACGTCTTCTTGTTTTTTATTTATTTATTTAATTATTAATGTAATTTTTTTTTTTTTTTTTTTTTTTTTACAAAGTTTGATTTATACATACAATAATATTGTATTAAATTAATACATTGTTATTTTCTCTCACAGGAAATTGTATCTGAGATGCAACATGAAAACTGCTTTTACCACAACTTGGCATGAAATTATTGCCCTATCACCAAAGATCCCACCAAAGAGTTTCACCCTGGAGACACTACCTGTGGGGCCTGTCTTGGAGAGTCTTTGGATTCTAAAGCAATGAACATTGTTCTTTGTTTGACGATGTTTCATTTAAGGTAAGTTCAGTTGATTGAAAATAAATTAAATTATATGTATGCCACAATATTAGATAAGTAATTTTTTTTTACATATATTTCAGCAATATCAAGAAAGTTCGAGGAAGAAAATGCTGGAAAATTATTTCTCTCCATTTCTACTTCTTCAAACGTGAAAGCTTTGGAAGACAGAATTGGAGAGAAGAGGAATATAGTTTCAATATTTAGTTTCACCCCAGAATAACCTTTCAAATGATAATTTTTCTTCTGTTGAAATTTTTTTAGGAATGAAGAATTCCCCATTTGGTGTTAATATAATTTCTTTTTCTTTTTTTACGATTAAATATTAACCCCCGTTTCCCAAATGCCAAAACTTGGAAAAATTTCTTCTTCCATTGATCATTTGTTTTAAAACTACATTCCAGAAAAAATGGTTGTATATTCATTTGTTAATAATTTATACTTTATATGTAAAAAATATATATATATAATAAATCCACATGCTTATTTCCCATTATAAATTCCCGCGGTGTATAGTCGAGGATTGTGACTTGCCAACCCATTGCTTTCAAGAGCATTATCTGCTTATTTGTGTCTTTTGTAATTCCTGTGAATAAAATGAACCCAAGATTTCTTCCCGTTTCAAATCATATAATTTATAAGTCCAAGGAACTGTATCCATTACATCAACGATTTTAAAAAGTTCATTAGTCGATCTCTTTGTATAACCTTTCTCAAAATGACTTTTCCATCTGTATATCTATCTATAATTCCAGTAATCTCTGTGTGTTTGTTTGTCTGTGACCGCTGTTTCTCGACAACCACGGGTCCGATATACTTGAAACTTGCCAGGTATATTGCTGGGGACCCGAGGATGTGCCTTTTCAAGGTTTCATATTAATCGGAGAAGTAGTTACCGAGCTATGTCCAAAAAACGATTCAACCAATCAGAGAGCAGCGAGCTATCACGTGTGCCGAACGTGGCGAACAGACTCTGCCTCGGACGGCACATTTGAGAGCGTATTCATTTATTTCACGTTGGCAAACTATGTTGCCGCTATGTTGGCGTTAAACTATGTTTTAAAACTAATTAAAACTAATTTGCGATTCTTTCGCTTTCCTGCGCGTTTGTGCACGCTATGGCGATTTCTTTACCAAACTCCGCAAGCCGTTCGCTTTGGACCAAACCATTTCATGTAAATAGAGGGGGGGGATTGTCACCGTACTCGCAAGCCGTTCGCTTTGGACCAAACCATTTCATGTAAATAGAGGGGGGGGATTGTCACCGTACTCGCAAGCCGTTCGCTTTGGACCAAACCATTTCATGTAAATAGAGGGGGGGGATATAATTTTAGATATATATATAGTACGGGCATGCCCTAGTTCTTACAATATCACCAACTTTGAACTTGGGCTTTCTATAATTAATCTGCTTTTCATATTCTAATTTTGTAAATGTTTCCAATGGTTTTGATTTTGTTGATGTATAATTGTATAATTGTACTGTATAATTGTAATTATCTACAATACTTTGAATTAAAGCGACCCATTGTTGAGAACCAACTTGTGTAATTTTTTTAATATAATCTCTTTCAAAGTGCGATTAAAACGCTCAATAACAACTGCCATTCCTTCATTAAAAGTGCTGTATAATGTAATACCATTATCTTTAAGAAATTTCATCAATATTTTGTTATAAAACTCTGTTCCCTCATCAGTCCATAACTTCTTTGGTTTTCTTTTGCTTTACTAAATATTCCACTGAAAGCTAACATAAGAGTATTACCCCTTTTTTTTTTTTTCAAAGGAACAACCCCTGCAAATCTGCTCCTCAAATCAATAATGGTTAAAGCATATTTGTATCCCCCATCATTATTTAGTGCAATTAAATCAGCGGACCAGATTTAATCAACACCTTTGGAATAAACCTTCCTTCTTTTAAACTTTGTGATTATAGGTTTATGCAATTCATCAGCCAAAAGCTCCTCAGTCTTGATGACATCATTAGAGCTTAATAGTTTTTTGAGGGCTCTGTCCATGGTGAAACACCTGGATAACCAAGACCAAGTTTCAATTTAGCCCTTATGAATTTTTTAACAATAAACCTATCAACTTTCTCTCTCAACGTTGGATTTTGTATCAAAGACAAATTATACAACATTTCTCTGTCGGCTTTGTGTTTTTCATTCAACGTAGTGCTCTTCCCATAAGCAATATCATGCTTCATAAACACTTCATCAACCTTATTTAGAGGTTGAGACCAAGGTTTAGGATTGTCAGCCTCATATAATCTTTTATCCAAGTTTGTCCCTGGACCGCAGAAAGAATATCCAGGAAGGTGTAATTCCCCTGGAATTCCAGTTGTTGTAAATTTATTCCCTGACAAAAACTTTTGTATGTCTCCCCCACTTTTATTCTTAGAAATGAATTGGCACTTTTCAGAGCCACATACTAAACATACCCCTTTTTCATTAACTCGATAATTTTTTATTTTTAACATACCAGTGAGGTACCCGTGCTATGCATGAGTGGGAGGCCAGAAGCAAACAGACAATGCAGAAACGGCGAATGCTAAAGCATGAAACCAATAAATTTCACATTCCTGTGACTCCTTCAGTCACATGTCAGACATAGACAGCAAGTTCGTGAAGGACTTCCATGAAAAACGTACTCGTTCGCAAACAAACGGGTACGTGTGTTCCATTCCCAGTCAATGGCGAATCTGCATATCGCGATTCCGCGAATTCACGTTCAGAAAGTAGAAACCGTCACAGCATTCCGTCATTCACTTGAACTCGATATCTCTTTTTTCATTCCAAACATCATAACTCCAATCACAAATTAAATAACATTAATATAAAAAATAAACTTTTAACAACATTCGTGACATAAACAAATATTTAAATCCTGATGTGAACTTCCGTACAGTTGGGTGACTACAATTACGAATTCAAAATCGTAATTGTATTCACTCAATTCCAATCATCAATTGATACTTTAACAAAACGATGAACACGATTAACGTTTAATGATTTAACATTACGATTGAATGACGGTTGTATTGGGATGTTATCAAACCCACTCATTGCCGTCTTCTGTCCACTTCCGGATTCGCTGCAGTTTTGTAATTCTCATCAAAATCTAAACAGTATTTGTAGAATTTCAATAAAAGCCACATCACTGTTCATATCAGTAAATATTATTCCATCGTGTTTGGAAAAACTGGAAAATTGGAAAACTTGGAAAATTGGAAAAACAAAAACAAAAAACAATAGGATTACCCACCCAAAATATCGTTGCGATCGGTTCAGCAGTTTTTATGGTACCTTTGAACGGACAGACAGATAGACAGACGGACGGGCATTTGGTGAATTATATATAGTAAGATAATAGTTATACATCAATGACTTTGACAAGTCAAGAATTGATGTTCCAATATAAATAGGCATATCCATTTCAATACTTTCTTTAACCAAATGGAGAGCACAAAAGTTCTTTTTGATTTTTTTGATTTGATTTGATTGTTTGACACAATTTTTGATTAATTGATCAATCAATTAATCGATTAATTACTTATTCGATTAATTAATTCTTTAATTAATTTTCAAAAAGTTACACCTTCGGACGAAACACTGGCAGTTTAGGTATGCCATTACGTGAGTCAATTGATTAAGAAATTATTTATTTTCCTATTATTATTTATTTATTTAATTGCACACTTAATCAATCAATTATTGCACGCCTCTCCCTTCCAATACCGTTTATATGTGCCACACGCTGCAGGATGTGATATATGATTTATTTATTTTACACGGTGTACTTTAAATGTATCTGTAATTGTTTATTTTTATTTCAAGTTGATGGAAAAGTTTACTTTTCGGTATCCCCTTGAAGGTTGAGGTCCACAGAATAATTCTGGTCCGAGTGGCCAACGATCAGCCCCCATTGGGGGCAATGAAGTGCATGGGGAATACCCGATTCCTCCCTAACCCCAGGGGGCTATGTGAAATATTGAAACTGTTGTACCTTTTGAACCGATGATCCCGTGATCACAGATCAACCCGCGTGCGTTGGAAACGCCCCTCGGTGAGCTCGCCTCGGCCTTGATTGGTCGCGAGGGCTCACCGATCCCGCCCCTCTTGATGAGGCGTTGGCAAAGCCACGCCTTGTTCCATACGCTTGGCTGACTCCTCCCCCCGATGACGAGGCGGGGCCACACCCTTCTTCCCCGAGTTCGAGCACATGTAATGGCGTCTTGTGGAGAGAGGGAAATGGGCCTACGCTTATTTAATTGATGCAACACAATGAATTAGTGGACCACAGAGCCTTATACTGACATATATTAAGGACATAACTACCGAGGGAATCTATGATTTGCTACGTGTGTGCGATGGATTAACTAAGGGCGACCTTTGACCTTGACAATTGGAGGGTGATATTTACAAGATTTACAGCATACAAAAGGGGAAAATTTACATCAAATTACACACACAATTCCCAAATCCCCAACACTGCACCCTCATCCTCTTAGGCACGTCCCGGGCCTATAATTTTAACTTTAGTGTGACACGTAGGTGTAACTCCCTCTACAATTAACCTGACCCTGAGTGTGACAATTTTAAAACACAAATAAATATGTCCCGCTAATTGCGTTGCACCCTGCCTAACAGTTTCACACCCACAGCTAACCGAATTGCGGAATTATTTTCAAACTAAAACATGAACGATGGGGGAGCATTATTTACAGTGACATTATTTGACTATTTACAAAACGCAACCCAGGACCTGCGATTTTTCTTTTGGGGAAACAAAAAGAAATTCCTGTTGGGAGGGAGGAGACAGCACGCATTGCATCGATGCACCAGCACCAATACACCAAAGCACCAATCACCAAAAGCACCATTCGGTGCAACAGTCACCAGTTCATCATAATAAAAACAAGACAACAACTGGTGGTGGTCTTCCTCTTCGCTGCTGGGCCGATGTTCTTCCTGATGTCGTCTTTCCATTCTTTTCTTAATGTGGCCTATTTGAAAATAAAAAATGAAGTGCACAAAACGTGTCCATTTTTATTTAGGGCCACAGGGGCCAACTAAGGGTGGTCCACCTGTGTGGCATTGGTGCCACCTTGCCGAGGTCCGCAAGCAAGACCCTGGGCCATCGTGGCCGGCTCCAGCAGAGGTGCCAGGCCCCAAAACGTGGGGTCCATAAAGTGGTGCTTGGCCGCAAGACGGCGGTCCATAAGTGGTGCATCAATGCAATGCATGCTGGTTGCGTGAGTTCTGGCACACCATGGCGGACTTCCGCACGCTCCCCTCGGTGCCCAGAGAGCACAGTCCTCAGGTGGGAGACAAGGGGGGGGGGGGGGAGACAGGTGAGCGAGGGGTAAGGTCACAAGGGTACACATCAATAAAGGCGATGCAAGGCGAGGTGCGTATGGAGACGGAGCAGAGAAAAGCTCGTCCCTACCGTACGTCACCCCCCCTGTCACCTACTCTACCCTTGCCCTTACCCCATATTTACAACAATCTACACATTTACAAATTCGTCACTACTGTCACGTCTCCCCCATATTTCCCCTATACCAAATTCGTCACCACAATCCCTCTAACCAAATTTGCCATCACCAATTCATCATCAATCCTCATAAGGAGGGAGAGATGGAACAACAGCACAATGTCACACCCACGTCATGATGCATCTCACAATCCAAACATTTGCACAACAAAAATAATCACAACCTGGCATGGTGCGGAGTAGCGTCACCTCAGGTGAGTGGATGCGGATGGTGCGAGGAGATTTCAATCCTAACTATCTTCTAAATGACATTAACACACTTTACACTACCCGGGGTCTTCCCCTGCCAAGCCATTGGCCAACTTACTCTATGCGGTTTTAAGAACCAAATTCCCATTGACCAAACTGTGGTGCTTCATCAATTTGGGGTCTCACTCCCCCGATTCAACTCCCTGTGCCTTTGCACAATTTCCGGGCTGAGTCGTGTAGCTCTCCCAGCAGGTCTACCCACCTGCACACCTCCACCACTGCAGTTGCCTCAGAGCTTACCTGCTCCTTAACCTAACCTATCTACCTGGGGAAAGCCCTCTGGCGCTCTCCCCACTCGGTGCCCTCTCTGGCACTGGGCTACCTGGGTCCGTCCTTGGATCCTCGGGCCCCATCCACAACTCTACCGGCTCCCAGAGCCCACCTGCGGCCTCACCTGGCTGACATCCTAACAGTGGCGGAGTGCCCATTCAACTACACACACTAACAGGCCACACGCCCAGCCATTTCCACGTCACTAATGCACACATCCAAACACCATTCTTCCACCACGCACCACAGATGCCAATATTCAACCACAATTTACCTGTACCCTCTACCTAACTCTTAAACTACCCTCCCCGGGTATTCGTGATGGGGTCCATCCTACCCATACACACCTTCGCACCATCCACTCCACTCCACAGTTTCCACCATACTCACTCCATACCATCCATTCCATACTCCATATATTCCATACCATTTATTCCATACAACCATGCTCACCTGTATTTGAACACCTGTGCAATCACTCCTACACCTGGTGCTTCCTGCACCCTCCTTCCTCCCTGGACCATTTGGTCAACACAACACACAATCACGATTACTCACTCATACACTGCTCCATACACCTGTTCACTTGCACACCTGTGCAATGACACACCTGGTGGCACTTGCACCCTCCTTCCTCCCAGGCTTCTTCAATCATTCAATACAATGCACAATCAATTATTCCTCATACGCTGCTTCATACACTTTCGATTCTCAAAACCATTGCCTCAGGCACCCAGATTTTCCCACGGTCATACACACACCTCTCCCGAGCATTGCCCCGCAATTCCTCATTTGCTCGATGTCAATACTCACACATACGGCATCATCTGATCTACCTGGTTTCCCGCTAACTTGGTGCTCCCCGTCTTCCCTTTAAACTAAGCACATACCACGTCGTTATCATCCAACTACCCTCTCTATGTCCCCACTACCTGTCCGATTTAGCTACTTAAACTTACCGTTACCTATGGTCATTTCTAGGTCCCTATACATTATCCAAACCCTCCCGGGCTAGTTTTCACTGCCATAAACCCCATAAACCTATAGCTCCTTTGCCCCTGTGCTGTGATGGATGGCAGAGTTGCCATCCCACCACATCGGGCATCTCCCACTATAAATTTTGCTCTCAAATTCCAACCAATCAGAAATTTGCCAATCACTGCCAATCCTTCTACCAATCATCAAATTTTGCTAATCACTTCTGCCAATCCTATTCACTATTCTAAATTTCGGATCAAAACACTATCATCATTACAGTCCGCTATATCTGAGCCTCGGTGCGTCGTTACCTCATTAAAACGCGGCTTCGCAAAGCCGAGCAATGAATTCGGGTGGTTTGGTCGCCTGCAGGTTGAATCCGTCTGGCATTCGGTTCGGGGGGGAGGGGGGGGCTTGGTCGGGCCGAGATTCCACGCACCATCTCGGCGCGGATCCTTGCGGCCTCCGGCCCGATGGCTCAATCTCGCCCGGTCGGAACCCCGTCCCCGCCACCAAGAGGCACCGTTCCGCTTCCTCTTACCTGCCCTTGAACCGGACCGGTCGCTTTGCCCGGCTAGGCCCGGACTCGACCGTGTGGGGCCTAGCATCCAACAAAGTGCACCTCGCACGCTATCCGTCGCCCTAAACGCTGCCCCGTTCAACGTCGATGCTTCACTCGCAAATGCGACCCGTTTCACACTCACAAAACCTGGCGTCTTGGCGCCTCCAGTGCATCCCACACACTCTGTCCATTCCACCACCGCACTCCCTGTTACACACCACAACTCTCGCGCACACTCGCCGTTCGCACACTTTGTTCCACACCTCTCCTCCGTTACGTCCTCTGTAACACTCACCATGGGCGTGCACTCTTGCATCCACCCACTAATGCGCTCCGATGGGCTCTCCCACACCCGCGCCACAACCAACTCAGGTGTGCTTCCTCGCACACGTTCCACCACCACCTTACTCTCCGTGTCACACTCACCCTCGCACGTACACTCCGTATCGCTCTCACTCCCTGTGTCACACTCCGTACACCCCGACGTGCATTCTTGCTCGCACTCGGTTTCACACTCGCGCTTTGTAACACGCTCACTCTTTGACGCACACTTTTTCCTCACGCGTGCCATTCGCTTTAACACAACACACACAGGACCTTCCACGAACGCCCGGGTGCTTTCGCGATCCAAGCGCGTGACAATTCTCTTCGCGCCAGACATCCTCTTACAAAATCTCAACGCGCAACATACAGCATGACTCACCTGGGGGATCCTTTTCTCCACGCGCACCTGCAAATCTTTATAAGGATTAGCAAGTACGGCATCAGGATTTGAGCACAGACCTTGTACATATTCCATTTCTTCCTCCAATTCCCGGGCTACCTCCGTCGTCTTTTCAATTTCCACTATACCCATTATTTCTTTTTCTTTATTCACCTCAACGACCGTTGGCTTTCATAAAATTTTCTCTCCTACCTCAGCGGTCGCCGGCTTCCCTATACCCCAGGTCGCGATTTCTACCCCGGTCCAGTTACCTGTGCTTTTCTCCACTTCGCCCAACCAGTGCTCCTCGACCCGCTTTACCTCGTCGTGCACCCTTGGGACCCTCTCGCTCAACATGCGATCCATGGTCTCCCCAGATTTATGTGCGCTCTTCCCACATTTCCGTATGCTCTCCCCACATTTTTGTATCTGGTTTCCCAATTTCTCCCCCTCTATTCTCAGCATTGCAGTGAATTGCGCCACGAAGTCCCCCACATCAAAGCCCGCTGCTGCGGTCACGTGCGCCGCGCCATTTGGTGCTGCTGCCACCTCGTGCACGAGGGCGCCATTTTGTGCGCCTGATACCCCCTCAACCACATCCTCATTGCTCTCCTCCTCCATTTCTCCCACATACATTTCCCCGGGGTCCTGGGTCGACTCTAACCCTTCTATCTCCCCCACCGGCATCCGGTCGCCTTGATCATCCATGGCGCGATTTTCAAATTTGGGATGTTAAACAAAATTTCGGCTGCTCGTAAATTTGAGCGCGCTATTCGCGCTTCAGGTCTGAATCTCGCTCCCGACACCAAATGTTGAGGAATCCAACATCGGCCTCTTCCCCCTTATCGAGGGGGGATTAATCCCCTCTTCTATGACTGACCGACGTGGTCCCGGGGGTATGACGTCACGCCCGGTCGGCGCTGGGTAGGGTATTAGGCCCAACCGTCCTATGACCTAAATACCAGCGCCTCCCGGCACGCAAGGAAACACCCCTCGCTCACGGCCGCAGCGTAATTGGGTGGATTGCGCCGAGCGAAGCGAACTGCGGCGTGAGCCGTTTACCGAAGACTAAACCCGATTCCTGTGCGTCGGCCGACTCGCGCCATGTACACTCAATTTGGAAACCTCTAAAGCGACCGCACGAGCATGAAGAAGAAGAACGTGGGGAATAACAGGGTTTATTACTAAATTATATACAAATCATCAAAAGAACCAAGGAGAAGGAAATAAACGAAAATAACGACAGAAAGAAGCAAGGAGACACAGTGCAAATTATTAGCTTAACTATACAGTCTTACTTATTAACCCCAAGACAACATGGAAGACGGACAAACGGGCAGACTCACACGATGGGGAAATTGCCGATTGGATTGAATGCCAGCAGGACGGGGCACGGTCCAGGGAGGTCGCTTCGAGAAGGTGTCGGGGCCGGTGGCGTGATGATGGTTTCTCCCGCGTCGATTCCGCAATCAGCAGAGCCCAAGATGACACGAGGCGGCGCAAGCTCCAGAGCAAGGGGGCAGCACGTTGAGGCAGTCTGCGCATGTAACCATTCGTGTCCGCATCTCTCTTATAAAAACCCGCGCGTCCCCTTTTATGTCGTGCTTTTGGGATCAACCCGCGTGCGTTGGAAACGCCCCTCGGTGAGCTCGCCTCGGCCTTGATTGGTCGCGAGGGCTCACCGATCCTGCCCCTCTTGATGAGGCGTTGGCAAAGCCACGCCTTGTTCCTCGCGCTTGGCTGACTCCTCCCCCCGATGACGAGGCGGGGCCACACCCTTCTTCCCCGAGTTAGAGCACATGTAATGGTGTCTTGTGGAGAGAGGGAAATGGGCCTACGCTTATTTAATTGATGCAATGCAATGAATTAGTGGACCACAGAGCCTTATACTGACATATATTAAGGACATAACTACCGAGGGAATCTATGATTTGCTATGTGTGTGCGATGGATTAACTAAGGGCGACCTTTGACCTTGACAATTGGAGGGTGATATTTACAAGATTTACAGCATACAAAAGGGGAAAATTTACATCAAATTACACACACAATTCCCAAATCCCCAACAATATATATATATATATATATATATATATATATATATATATATATATATATATATATATATATATATATATATATATATATATATATATATATATATATATACAGTGGAACCTTGACTTACGAGTTTAATTCGTTCTGTGACCGAGCTCGTAACTCAAATTGCTCGTTTCTCAAATCAAATTTCCCCATTAAAATGCATTGAAATGCTATTAATCCGTTCCAGCCCGCCAAAAACCACACCAATTTTTTTTTAAATATACAGTATATATAAAAATATCTCGCGCTTTATATTTCACCTGTATGCAGCATACAAGTTGGCAGGATGGCCTGGACTGGAGGTACGCACACTTGATTCTAAAGTCTAAACTGTCCAGCCTGGGTTTGAATCCCGACCCAGCTATAACCTGTCATGGGTGAATCACAGGCAGGGTGATTCATCAATGTGTGTACCGCTAAACTGGGCGCCCCGTTTGCGTCCCATTAGTTGTTGGATGTTAAGGATCTCACCGTGTTTTCCACAAAGAGAAGGCGAGCTATCGCCGGCACTCTGAACAAGTTGTGGCCTGGCATGCTCTTCTCCTCTGCCGTTATATACGTCCTCCTCGGCACCTCGCTCATGTTTTTCGACGATTGCGTGTTTTATATCCAAGCACAAGTTTTATATAAAACACGACGATTGCGTGTTTTATATCCACAAGTTGTGGCCTGGCATGCTCTTCTCCTCTGCCGTTATATACGTCCTCCTCGACACCTCGCTCATGTTTTTCGACGATTGCGTGTTTTATATCCAAGCACATCATCCTCTTCTTCTTCTCAGTACCGTGTTTTCCACAAAGAGAAGGCGAGCTATCGCCGGCACTCTGAACAAGTTGACGGCAGAGATACTGTACTTGCACGGCAAGATAACCACGTGACCAGAACCCACCTGGTGGCGTAAACTCAAAATAACCAACATGCGAAAACAAAAATGCAGCGCTATACGGCAGAGATACTGTACTTGCACGGCAAGATAACCACGTGACCAGAACCCACCTGGTGGCGTAAACTCAAAATAACCAACATGCGAAAACAAAAATGCAGCGCTATACGGCAGAGATACTGTACTTGCACGGCAAGATAACCACGTGACCGGGTGGCAAAAGCTCGTAACTCAGATCTCGGCTCGCATCTCAAAGCAATAAACCGCCCGAGCGACGGCTCGTATCTCGAAAAACTCGTAAGTTGGGGCACTCGTAAGTCAAGGTTCCACTGTATATATATATATATATATATATATATATATATATATATATATATATATATATGTATATATATATATATATATATATATATATATATGTGAAGAAGCGGCTCTTCGTTTGCAAAAGAAGTCCACAAATAGCCTGACATGACGCAGCTTTATTAAAAACCAACTTATACAGATCCGGAAGAAGCCGTACATCTACAGCAAGAACCAGCTTCATGCCACGTCCAGCCTTCCTGGAAACGCATTGATTCTCATTCACTTATATAGGAATACGATTATCAGAAAATCTCCGAGAGAACAACGCGACTGGCGAGAGTCCCTCACCGTCATCCTAGCCCCCACCGTCATCCGCTCTGTCATTCGGGGGAGTCAGCCCTTCCTTATCATTCGGACCAGATATAGTTTCAAAAGCTCCGAGGTGACGAAAAATGTAACTCACAGAGAGAAGAGTGCATGCTTGGCCAGATAAGACCATGCTTGGCCAGCCAGATAAGACCATAAAATATATGGGTTTGTTCACATGAGTAATTCAAAGCATGTTTATACAGAGTCAAGCGTCGCTGTGATCAATACAAAATATATATGGTTTTAACGATAGGTTTATGTCTGCAATCTAATCATTCTACTAGCGTTACACAAAATCACGCGCATGTGAGCGTGATTTTACGACCGGCCTTATCTAGCCTCGAAAAAGCACACGTATACAATTGTCCAGCACGACCGAAGCGAGCCTTTCCTCATTTTAAACACAAACTGAAGCATGTTTATTGTAATTCAGGCGCCGCTATGATTATATGGAATATAATTAATGTTTTTTAAGTTTATATCTGCAATTCGAGCACTCCACTTGAAACTACACATTCCACGCGCGTATAAACGTCCGCCAGCCCGCGGCTCGAGGCGCCATCTGCGGACCGAATCAGAGAATCTATGACCGGGCTTTATCTTGCATCGAGAGGGCACATGGAGGACGAGCCATCCGTTCAGCACGAAATGCATCGAGTACTTTCCCATTTATCCCCAGCAAAGCGAAAACCCCTTTATTTACTTATGTAAAACATTAAGCAACATTTTAGATCAAAACATATTATTCGACCGACGTTTAAAACAGAATTCTAAGCAATAAAGAATCTACGACTTGACATTCCTTCCTCTTGTCTCGTCGAGACAAAGTATCTTAAGAGACAACGTGCCACATCGGGCTTTATTGAAAAATAATTGTGTAATGCGGGTATTGAAAAAATAATTGTGTAATGCGGGTATCTCCCAAGGGCATATCGTGCGCCCAAAGCGCCTCGCCCGTGCATTTGGCGAGCGTGTCGTGCGGTGCGTGCTTGGAACCTGAGGGCTCAGAACATGAAAGTCCATTAACGTTTCGGATCCACAACGAAGGTGTCTGGTCCAGATGAGGTTCTGCTCCGCCAGAGGGCCACCACCTCCCCTGCGGAACTTGCTCCCCCCACCCTTTGCAGACTCAGTCCTTGCAGATCTTCGAAGTTAATCAACGGTCATGCCCATGAGGTCCCTCACGTGCTGCTGTTCTGGGGAATACAAAATGTCGTCAGTATCTTGTGTCTCAATTTCCTGATCAGGGTACAGAGCGTAAAAATCCGATTCACTTGAAGCATTTGAACTTAAAACATTTGGAGAAAAGAGAGGGACTTCCTTTATGTCAAAGTCTCCCTTGGGCGCCTGGTCGGCTTGCGGGTCTAGGATATCCACGTCGGGTCCCTCGACCGCCAGACCCAGCGCCGCAATCAGATCCATAGTTGGGTCGGAAGGGGGCGTGCAGCTGTCAGCTTGTAATACATAAGCAGCGTTAGCCAGTACACGCAAGGGGTTTATAGCACAAGTATCACAGTCATCACAGACACCGTTACAGGCAGCAGCCAGTTCCCACATGGGATCCACACAAGTATCACAGTCGTCACAAAATTCAATACAATTTTCTGGAGCGCTGGTCGCAACTGCCTTGTTGAAGGACCCATTCAGGTCGACGGCCTCTGTGGTCAGAGCCATAGTCGTTGTCGGCGGCTTCTTCACTTTCCATCCTGTAAAATACTTTCTCATACAGAGGAGGACTAGAGATTTCATTAGTGCCCCCCAAATTACTACCCCGATTATCACAGCCAGTGCGGTCAATAACCACTTCACTATGGTGCCCGTCCATCCCTGGAACCAGTCAGTGAGCCAGCTAAATTTATAAGAGTTCTCGCGCGCGATCCGATCGATTGTCAGGGCGTGGCTAGTTTCCCTTAGTCTCACTATTGCGGCTGACACTCCTTCAGATGGATCGGGTATGTAAGTGCAACATTTTCCCTCTATAATTCCGCATACCCCTCCTTTCTCTGCCAAGAGCATGTCCAAAGCCACCCGATTCTGCATCACCATTGTACGCATGTGAATCACCGTATCCAATAGTATGTCATGAGCCGTAGCGGTGTCGTTTGCCACCTTTTCTAGGGCCAAAGCCAATTTATCTATCCGGAAACTATCCATGACTGTGCCCGCTCCTGGGAAGAAGAAACCAAACACCTTTTCCCAATTTCCTAATCCACTTTTTTCAAGTGGATCCAATTTTATCCAATATTCAATTTTTAAATTCAATCCCATTTAATCCAGTCCAATTCAAATTAAATTCAATCCTTCTCTCAGCATCCCATTACCTGTTTCCAACATCAATAAAAATAAAATTATAAAATTAATAAAAATCAATCATCTCAAATCTCAAATCAAATCAAAAAATCAATCAAAATCATAAAAATCAATAAAATAATAAAAATAAACGAAAATTACTTCAGCTAGAGTTTCAACTAGAATTAACACAAACAAACCACCATTAACCTCCATTAACACAAACAAACCACCATTAACCTCCATTAACCTCCCCCTATTATTTATTTATTTTCATGAATAAACAAATAATAGAAATAACCTGGTCTACTTCCAATTTCAATTCTGGTCAGTTCTGGTGTCTGGTCACACACAATGTTTTCCTCACCCACTGTGATTCGCTCAAAATAGATTCTCACTGTTATGTCTGAAATTCGTCTCATGAAAACCCATTCAAGAGTCCGGTGTAACAGACAGCCAAACACATAGACACGCCGAAGACCCCAGGGTACCCATCAAACTAGCTTGTCCCCAGATCCACAACACAGCGACACATGTAACTTTACTAAAACTAGAACGGGCACTCGGTAGAGCGCATACCTTCGCCGCAGCTACTTTTGTTGCCAAAATAAAAGACTACAAGATCTGTGTAGCAAAGCCACACCTACGTTGTCATGCGGGAAGATTTGTTTCAAATTAAACCATTCTATCCCGCCAAAAGTTTGATATTGTAATCACATCCATGACCTTTTCATGACCTTGACCTTGACCTTTGACCCGATCGATTCCAAAATCTAATCAAATGGTTCCCGGATAATAACCTATCATCCCACCAAATTTCATGCGAATCGGTTGAATACTTTTTGAGTTATGCGAATAACATACACATACACACACACACACACACAGACATACAAATAAATACACAGCGATCAAAACATAACCTTCCGCTTTTGCGAAGGTAATAATCACTTACTCATAACTAATACTCATAATAACTCATAATTACTTATGTAATTACTCATGCCAATACTTACTTAAAATAATGTAATATCCCAATCTTCACCCCCTATGCAAATCGAAGCACCCCGGACAATCCACAACCAATATCAACCACTGTAGCCGCCTTCCCGACTCCAGGCAGCCACACACAGCCACATACATCTCCATCCCCGTCACACAAGACAACAGCCAACGAGTGTGTCCACCACACAGAAACCTTTGGCAATGCAACAACCGAACTCCCAGACAACCAACAACAAAACCCAATCCATCTCCATGGCTCATCAAGCAGTTCCAACTTAATCCAGCTTCACATACCGATTTCCCCAAAAACTCGTGAAACTTCACCCCCATTCTGGAAAAACCCTGGACTAAACCCTGACACCCTAAATAACTTCAGACCCATCTCCAACCTACCCTTTCTGTCAAAAGTTTTGGAACGTGCTGTGGCCACTCAACTCAAACATCACCACTCTGCCAATAACCTGTATGAAACATCCCAATCCGGATTCTGCTCCAGCCACAGTACTGAAACTGCTCTCCTCAAAGTCACCAGCGACCTTTTCTCTCCTCTGATGCCGGCAACCTCAACATTTTCATCCTCCTCACCTCAACGCCTCCTTTGACATCATCAATCACACCATCCTCCTCACCCTGTTTAGACCAGCTTGTGCCTATTAAACCCAAATCAGTTCACTCCCAAGCCTACAAGGACCACCTACAGCACTGCAAAGATGTCCTCTACTCCACCTACTACCCTCAAATTATCCACTCTGGCTCCGGAATCCCAAAAGCACTCTTCTCTACAATAAACAAACTAAATAAACAAATAAATAAACAAACTTTACAACGTGAACAAACTCCTCAGCGCCCTGGATACCACCACCTGTCATTCAGAGTAGACAACAGCATCTCCTTTCTGGCTTTCAGCATCTCCTTTCTCCTTTCTGGCATCCAAATAAAATTCTGGCTTCAAATCAACTTCCTCGAACTTAACTATGATAAATCTAAATTAATCTTCGTTTGCCCAAAACCACTCACCAAATCCACCCATAACTTTGCCCCCAACATCGATGGTTTCCCAGTATCCACCTTTTATGAATTTTATGAATCTTCTCATTATTCGAAAGTTTACAAAATGTCCCAAATCTGTATATTATTTTCTACTGTGGTTATATTAAACCATTATTTTACAAAATCCAACTTTCAATAAACTGAAAAATGCTTCGCCATGGAATAGTCCACCACTCATATAAATAATCATAAGAGTTCTGCGAAACATCTCCATCTTTAAAACTTAGCCAACCATTTTTAAACCACATGTTTTCCCCCCAAAAAACAAGTCACATTCTTTGTATATTGCCAACATTGTTCATCGTTTAAGTATCATCCAGAACTAAAATTTTATAAACCATCAACTTGTAGATGCATTTATTTATATCCCATTAACCCAAGAACTCTCAATTGCTTGGTTATATTTTAGTAATGTCATATATCCATATTTCTTTTCCAAAATGTTCCTGATATACACATTAATCCCATCTGTCTTTGTTTCCAGATCAACTCAAATCAAGAAATCAACACAAATCCTTATTACCTCCAATCAACTCAAAATTAAATCAAACAATTCAAAACCAGATCGGATCAGCGATCAGAAATCACTTTTCCAATCAACACATTCCAAGCAACAATTCATTCAAAGACCAAGCTTAAAAACACAACTCTCATCTTACTGTGACAAATAAGCAACCAACCTACTTCACACTAAAACAAATAACTTTTCATCACCCCTTTCTTCTCCACCGCCTCTTACACTTAAACAGATCACAATTACTCACTCATACACTGTTGCCCATCATGAAATCCCAGTAGGTTGTTCTTCAATCCCAACCATCATGTGATCCCAACCACCACTTCTGACACCATTGTCGACGTCTCCATTTATTTCGTTCCTCATGGGGTTGGTGTTTTTGGCCTTTACCTCTTACCCAATCACACTGCACATCATTCCCCGTCCTTGATGGATAATTTTACATCCAGATGGGCACAGCATCCCATTTTTGGCGACCCAGCCCTGAAACAAGCCCCTGGACTCCTTGCAGGCTGGACCAAAACCCCTGGACGAGGTTGCATCCCAGTACTGACTCTGCTGCCTTCTTGCAAACCACTTCAACTCCATGAATTTTACATGTTTCGTGAACAGAACAAAGCCCTCTGTAATCGTCAGATTGAACCTGCCCCAAACCCGTCCATATAAACTCCATTGTTGTCCTGTCCATCTCTCTGTGTTACATTTACATTTTGTGACTCACAGTACCTGCCTCCATGGAACAATGACGCCTGAGCACTCAATTAGCCCTCCCAGTACCAAAGACTTACAATCAGACCGACAGACAGACAAATAACAGAGGCATGTCGCCAGCCCCAGCACAGGACATCACCTTTCCGGGCAGGCACAATATAATCCACAGCATCGAAATGCCAATTTCTATCCGGAGCCTCGCAAAGCCAAAATCGGGCATGTTCACTGCATTTCACTGCATTTCACTGACCATGACTATCCCCATTGCTCGATCACACACGTCACTGTGCTCGGCCCGGTTAAATTAAATTCCAAGCGTACTGTACCTGACGCTTCCACAACAACAAAAAACTCGATATTCTCTGTTCGCTAATTACGTACATGATTTCAGTTTATCCAACAATATATGTCCCGATATTCTCTCCAGATTTAAGTTCTATATCCTGTCGTTAAAGCAACACCCTGTAGACTGACTCCGCCTGTCGTTCTTCCAAGGTTAGTGAATTGCCTCTGACCTCTTACCCTTACATATCTCGAACAAAGGTCAAATAAACTTCGAAGGGTCAAACTTCAAATTGGGGTAACCAGCGCTTTATTATCCCACAAGTAATGCAAGTCCGGCGACAATGGACAAATGACCATTAATGTGGCTCTACATAGCATAATGCTAACTTCTACGAATCCAACAACCGTCACAATCCGCCCAGGAACGTCCGTACAAGGCGTGCTTTACAATGCAGCACCCTTGCTACCTGGTGCACCTTTCGCACATCCCTCCTCGTTCGCACAACGCTTCATCAACAAACCTCCTCGCGCCCACACCTTGGCATGAAGCCACACCACATACCGACAGTTGAAACCTCGATCGTCCTCCTTCCTCGGATAAGCGTTTTGTTGAAAACGTGACATTTCTGCTCAAATTATTGAATTTTAATAACTTAACCTTACCAGCATCGCTCGCCAGCAAACCCTTTGTCCGGCGCATCGATCAACACAAATGCATCGATGCATCTTCCAGCCGCCACTCCGCACTGTACCTCACTTACTGTATGAACAAGACTTCCTGTTGGAACTTGGCACCGGAAATTAATTACTCTGTCTTGAAATCGTTTATTTTAGCCATCTTAAATAAATCCATCCATCCTATAAATCCATCTTAAATAACGTATTCGTCCTGTGACATTGCCTGGCATGTATGTCGCAGGTGCTCACTATTCTGACATGGCTCGTCTGACATGAACGTCCGACATCCATCAAAGTCGCAATGACCCACAATGCATTTGGGCACACATCCTCCGAGCAACCTCATACAGCACACCCGTGACTCGCGGCTCGCTCGGCTCCTGCCCGAACGCACAATAACTCTACCCAAACTTCCACGGAGCCGCACGGCGGAAACACAGGTTTGTACCACACTTTAATTAAACGAACATCGCCAGGATTCTCGGATAGACGTTAATTTCACAACACACATGACAAAAATCCGATTTAAATTCAGAGATCGCCGATCGACCTGGCACAACCATCTCAACGCGACGACGCCACGCCGCCCTCCGTCCTGGCGCGCACCCTCGTGCCTCCACACGAATCCCAACACTCCCAAACAGATGAAAATCCGGACTCAGTTCAGGACCTCACCTGTTCCCTCGGATAGTCGCTAGGGAATGTCAAGTAGACCACTTACAAAGCTTCACACCGAAACCCTCTGCTTTGCATATGTCATACAGACAAATACATTGGCCAGATACACACGTCAATTAACATCCCAATATACATTCATTCCTCATTCATATACGAGTGAGTCTCCCAGACTTCGCGCGAAAATCAGATCGACTCAAATCATGCCTTTCTCCAGCCACTCTCATGTACAATCTTTGCTCATTCATGTTACGTCTCTCATTCAAGGAAAAGGATTTTTGGGACGGGTTGGACGGGGTGGGTTGAGGTGAAAAAGGGAAGGCAGGGCGGGGTGTTGGGGTGTTGCCTAGAGCCCCGGGACTGAGCTCAGGTCTTGGGGGGGTGGGGGGTTGTTGCCTAGAGCCCCGGGACTGAGCTCAGGTCTTGGGGGGGTTGGGGGGTCTTGGTCTGGCATCTGGTCCAGCGGCATCAATCGCTGATTTACTTGCTTAACTGCTTACTTACTTGTCAAGCGCAAACGACCCCTCCTCTGGCCAGGGATTATTTAAATCTTTAGTTAACACAGCCCAGTCCTTTAATGGTCTTACCGCGGCAAAATGATGCCTCTTAAACATGAAAGATGCCGGGGTTCCCTTAAGGGGTTCCCCTTCTTTCATTAGCTTGCTTCCCATCTTATTGCTCTGGGCTGATCCTTCCTGGAAAGTTCTCGGCCTGGCTCAACCTTTACGGCTGTCCGACCTCACTTTTCCCCTTTCCCTTGTTTAACTATAACGTTACCCTTATCGAACGTTATCTTTACCGATATCCTGCGCAAATCCTTTTACTGGCCATGTTCTTATGGCCCTCTAAAGTTAGCCACAGCCCTTCGTTCCCTGGCATGCAATGGCATACCCCATCTTGTCTCTGGGCTGTTCCTTCCTGGAAAAATCTTGGCCACCTGGCTTCAACCTATATGGCTGTCCGACCTCATTTTCCCCTCCTGGTGCTAACTGTAACTTTAAGCTTACTGTTAAGTCCTTACTGGTATCCTTAATTGTTTATCCTGGCTTTAACAAAGCCACGTCATTCTGAGGCCTAAAATGAGCCTTTACTTACAATTTCTGTTCGAGTGCAGGCAGCGCGGAAGACAGGGAGACTGAAACCGCTCGAGGGAGGAAGGTACGAATTTGGAATAATAGCCCTCTGATATAAAACAACTCCCACCTTTAATCAAATCAGCGTGCCGGCGCCGGCCTCAGGCAGCCTTCCTCCTGTCCCTCGGGCTCCGTTTCCCGTCCTCCGCGTCTGTTGCGACCCCACTCCTGGTACCATCTGTGAAGAAGCGGCTCTTCGTTTGCAAAAGAAGTCCACAAATAGCCTGACATGACGCAGCTTTATTAAAAACCAACTTATACAGATCCGGAAGAAGCCGTACATCTACAGCAAGAACCAGCTTCATGCCACGTCCAGCCTTCCTGGAAACGCATTGATTCTCATTCACTTATATAGGAATACGATTATCAGAAAATCTCCGAGAGAACAACGCGACAGGCGAGAGTCCCTCACCGTCATCCTAGCCCCCACCGTCATCCGCTCTGTCATTCGGGGGAGTCAGCCCTTCCTTATCATTCGGACCAGATATAGTTTCAAAAGCTCCGAGGTGACGAAAAATGTAACTCACAGAGAGAAGAGTGCATGCTTGGCCAGATAAGACCATGCTTGGCCAGCCAGATAAGACCATAAAATATATGGGTTTGTTCACATGAGTAATTCAAAGCATGTTTATACAGAGTCAAGCGTCGCTGTGATCAATACAAAATATATATGGTTTTAACGATAGGTTTATGTCTGCAATCTAATCATTCTACTAGCGTTACACAAAATCACGCGCATGTGAGCGTGATTTTACGACCGGCCTTATCTAGCCTCGAAAAAGCACACGTATACAATTGTCCAGCACGACCGAAGCGAGCCTTTCCTCATTTTAAACACAAACTGAAGCATGTTTATTGTAATTCAGGCGCCGCTATGATTATATGGAATATAATTAATGTTTTTAAAGTTTATATCTGCAATTCGAGCACTCCACTTGAAACTACACATTCCACGCGCGTATAAACGTCCGCCAGCCCGCGGCTCGAGGCGCCATCTGCGGACCGAATCAGAGAATCTATGACCGGGCTTTATCTTGCATCGAGAGGGCACATGGAGGACGAGCCATCCGTTCAGCACGAAATGCATCGAGTACTTTCCCATTTATCCCCAGCAAAGCGAAAACCCCTTTATTTACTTATGTAAAACATTAAGCAACATTTTAGATCAAAACATATTATTCGACCGACGTTTAAAACAGAATTCTAAGCAATAAAGAATCTACGACTTGACATATATATATATATATATATATATATATATATATATATATATATATATATATATATATATATGGGGACTTGAGATCCCCCTCCCCCTTTTCTTCTGTTTGATGTTTGACCAATTAACAAGTATAACCAATTATATGTTTGTTTTGCTTAATTGCTATATCCTTTATATCCTTTGAAAACCTGTTATAACCTTTAAAGGACTTATGTTGCATTACTTTGTCTGTTATGCCTTTTAAGGATTATATACTTTGTGTGACTTTATGCCTTGTGATGGCATGTTCTCTTTTACTGTCGAAATCCAGCTTGTGTTCCCATACTGTGGTCTCAGCTGCAAGCTGCTATACTCCTCCAAGTTCTCAATATTCTCCTTGTTGACACCTTTATGGCTGTCCACTCCTTATCTCCATGTACTTTCCCTTCAAGCCTCAATGATTATCCCTTCAAGCCTCAATGATTATCCCTTCAAGCCTCAATGATTATGTTGTCAACATGTTTACCTCATACTACTGGCCATAGGGCATAACCCTTGCCTGGCCTCAAACTTCCTTAACTAACTGAATAACAGGAAAGGCCTATTGTGGGGGCCATATGAGTGTTCACGGGTTTACTTTCTGAACTCGGTATATCAATCTGGTGAGTTTCTTTTACGCTTCGGTGGTTTCTTTGTTAAAAGAACCATGTCACTGATTGTCTGTCGCAGCAAGAAATCAATAACAGGATTATATCACAGGTGGCGTGACAAAATGTACGGACAGGTACATTTGACGATTGGCTTCACAATCGGGTATATAAGGGTTGTTGCGTCCTGTATTAGTGGAAAACAACTGCTGCACGTCTTCAAAAGTTATTGCCGCTTCCCCTGGAGATGGTCCGTCAACTCGGCAATGCTGTTTGTCATTTAGTGGTGGCTTTACGAAATTCAGGCATGAAACAGCGTGCTATTGCTCGGCAGTATGGCATCACTCAAGGTCAGGTGTCAAAGATCCTGAAACGAAATGCTCAGAGGGGTGTCCCTACTCCAATACCGAGGTCAGGACGTCCCCACAGAACCACAAGGAGGGATGATCGCCAGCTGCATCGGTTAGTCCGCAATGGCCGTACCAAGTCAGCTAATCGGCTTAGGGCTGAGTGGCAGCAACTGACAAATGTGCCTGTATCCAGAAGGCTAGTCAACCAACGACTGGTTCAACCAGGCTATCGTGCCAGGCGTCCCCTGAGAAAGACACGTCTGACCAGAAAACACTGCCAGCGCCGATTGCAGTGGCCCAGAGAGCACCGTCAATGGCAGCCAGGACACTGGAATCACGTGATCTTCAGTGACAAGTCTAGATTTCTGGTCTATCGTCAATATGGCCGCGTCCGAGTGCGCAGACAAGTGCATGAAGCCGACAACGAAGATTGTATAGTGCCAAGAGTCCAAGCTGGAGGTGGTGGGGTGACCGTTTGGGCTGCTTTTCATGCAGGGGGCAAAACTGACCTGGTTCTGAATGGAAACCTGAACCAGTTCAAGCACAGGGCCATTCTGGAAGAAACATTGCTTCCATTTGTTCGTGCAGCCTTTCGAGGAAACTTTGTCTTCCAAGATGACAATGCACGGCCTCATCGTGCTCGCATGATCCAACACTTTCTTCCTGACCATGGTGTACAGCATATGGAGTGGCCTGCCATGTCCCCGGATATGAATCCGAAAGAGAACTTGTGGGCAGAGTTAACGCGTCAAATTGACAACTTGGACCAGCAGCCTGCCTCTGTGCGTGAATTGCAGCAGGCTATTGTCACTGCATGGCAAGCGATTCCTGTCCAAACCTTGGCAAGTCTTGTGAACAGCATGCCTCAACGTGTACGTGCTCTCCTGAATGCTCGTGGGGGTTACACGAAGTACTGAACTGTAATTTTACTGTCTGTAATCCCAGTCGTAATTTAACTTTTGTTTTTGTTAAAAAAATTTTTTGGCTAAAGTGCAAAATAAAGAGATACTTCTGGAAAACGCACAGAGGTTTAACACAGTACTGTCCGTGAATTGAGTTCGATATCAGTTTACATCACTTTCAAGGATCAATCTATTTGTTTCGAAATGTCAAATGTGGTTTTTGTTTCTTTTAAAGGTCACATTAACAAAATCTAGAATAATTTCAACATAATTCCAATGAACTTTTGGTTCTAAGTCATCTTGAAAAGTAAGTTCACCCCCACAAAAATAATATTCCATATTAAATGCCAAGTCTGTATAATGAAGCCCTGATCAAACCTTTTTCGAGCATCTGTTGAGAAGTTGGTCATTTGTGAGCTTCTGTTCGACGTTTTGCTCTCCACAGCCTGTGTACTGACGAATCCAATAAATATATCAGTTGTTCCTTCTCTCAGTCTCGAGTCCTAAGTCAACGATCCGACAAGTGGTGGCAGCGGTGGGAGCAGTCCGGGACGTGGGTCCAGGCGAGTGAGTGGAGAGGCCAGCTGGCTCGATCCGGGTCAGGTGAGATTTGGTTTTCTTTTGTTTTTCCTTTATAGACTGGGGGTCAGTCCAAATTGTAACCCACTCTCTCGCTCGGTGCCGTTTGTTCCGTTCCCTGCTTGAGCCTGATTCAAGAACCAAAATTTAAGAACGGACCGTTTGGGTCCCGGAGCAACTGACTGTTTGTGGATTCGCCATGGTAACGTTACGGGACGGGAGAAAAAATTCCCCAAGAGGGCGCACGAGGATAGGGTATAGATTGGATTCGTAAGTAAGGTTAGAAGCGTTATCAGGGCGTTGGACGCCTGGAAAGTAAGGTACAGTTAGCACACGGAGGGAAGAGTGAGACTAGGTGCCCATAACCCGTGTAGGCGGACGAACCTCTCGGGAATAAGGCAACGCCGGTAAACCAAACTCTCCAAGGATGGGTAATAAATCTGTGAAGGCGGGTGAGCCTCTCAGAAATACCCCAGCATATTTTATGTTTAAAAGGCATAATTATGCCGCTGTAAGACCAGGAAAGGGATGGGCCACGCTGACCAAGGACCTAGGTGAACCATGGCCCGAGGAAGGGTCTTTCGCGCTGGAGAAATTGGAAGCGCTGTATGGGGCATTGGAAAAGTTAGAACAGGAAAAGAAACACTTTCCGCCAGACTATTGGAAAGTCTTTAGTTGGTGGAAGGAGGAGGCGTTGAAGCGACAGGCAAGGTCGAGACAGGCCAGCCTGGCAGGTGAAGTATCAAAGCTTAAAGGCCTAAGGAAGCATGCGAACAAATTACAGGATAAGGCGATTAAGGAAATAGATAGGCAAGCCAACGCGCGACTGATGCCGCTCGTTGAAGATCCAGGCCCCACGGTAGGGGAGTACTGTAGGCATATTTGTCATGAAAAAAAAATTAGTGTATTTTTTTTTGTTAAAAGCAAAACCTCACTTGATTTTGTAAGAAGGTATCATAATCTTTAAAAAAATTTAGGGTGGCATTTTTTCTGAACATTCTAACGGCCTGAAATCCAAGATGGCCGCCACCGTAGCAAAACGCCCTAAATTTGACGCTAAAATTAACTTCATGTGGTTTAAATATTTTTGTTTTCAGCATGAACTGCTTGGAACTTGTATATAGAGGTGACTATAATAACAATAACTTCCACCTGACTACTAATCTTTTTATTTTGCACAATTTCAGACAGAGGCTGCCTTTTTTATTTCAACATGGCGGCCGGAAAATTGACGTTCGAATCCAGTCACCGGCAGCAGTTTGTTCGCTTTATAGTGTTAAGGTTCCACTTGTCCATTTTATGGTGTACTAACATATTCTTTTCTTCTTTTGCAGGCTGCAAGTACCCACAGCAACCATCACCCAGGATAACATAGCTTAGAGACCTTAGATTAACCAAAATGGCAGAGTCTTCATCTAACAAGAAGTCAAAAACGGTGGATTTTGAACTATGCTTTATTTGCCAGTTGAGCAGCAAGCAAACAGATTATACAAACTATGTGCTTCGTCCTTCTTTGCCTTCAGTAGAGAAAGTAATTACAACTGATGTTCGATGTTCATATGGGGAAACAGAATTCTCTACATTAAAGAATCGCATAAAAGGTTTGTCAGCCCATGAACTGTTACAGAATGGTTTTTCATACCACAAGACATGTTATAAGGACCTCACACATAAAACATGCATTGAACGAGCCAAGACCCGATATGAGAAAGGACAAGCGACAGGCAGCGTCAGTTATATAAAACAGAAGACAAAAGGACGACCGAAAAAATCTGATGCTGCATCTACAAGTGCTTCCACATCACAGCGATCTACCAGAAGTCAGGCTTTCGACAAGGAGATGTGTGTCATTTGTCAGGAAGACAAAGCAGACAAATTGCACGACGTCTCAACTGAAAACATGGGAGCTCAGCTCAAAGCCATTGGTCAACAAACAGACAGAAAACTTTTGAAAGTTAGACTGAGCAATGTTGTAGGCTCATCTGATCTTCTTACAGCAGTTGCTGAGGACATGAAGTATCACCTTCTGTGCTTAGGCCATGCAAAACGAGACATAGAAAAAGCTAACAGACCTCCAAAACAGCATGTTCATTTTGCACAGTTAGTGTCTGACCTGGAGATGCTCGACATGGTGGAAACTGAAATCAATGACCCATCTAACAGTTCAGCTTTGAATATGAACGACATTGAACAATCATATGTTGGTTTGCTAGAAGCCAATGGGTTCCCTTTATCCGACAATCCACGATACAAACCATACTTAAAGCAACTGATTTTGGACAACATCGCTGATGTGCACTTCACCAGGCCTCCAGACATAACCAAACCTGAGCAAGTACTTTCTACAAAATCCAAGGAAACCCTGTTAGCTGGTGCGTTGGCCTCCGATACAAAAGACCTAAGAGAAGATGTGAAAGTCCTTCTGAAAGCATCTAAAATACTGAGAAGAGACATTGCAAGCGCAACCCCGTGGAAATTCGAAGGAACATTTGATAATTATGAACCACCTGCTTTGCTTCAACTCCTCTGCAAGCTTGCTATCCAAGGTTTACATCATGTTAAAACAATCAGCAGGGCCGAATCTATGAACCAAAGTGCATCTGTGCTGGCACAACATTTCGTATGTGCATACAAGTCTGATCAGCAGGTCACCTATGAAACAAAACATGAAGATGTCACTTTCAAACACCGCACTGAGACTCCCCTTACCGTCGGCTTAGCTCTGGATGTGCACAAAAACACCAGGTCCAAGGCCCTTGTGGAGACATTAGGCAAACTAGACCTCACTGTCCCGTACAACAAGGTAATGGAAATAGAGACTGCCGTCACAAATGCTGTTCTTGAAAGGATAAAATCCATGGGAGGAATTTATCGACCACCTTGGTTGGTTAACGACATGTTTGTTTGGTTTGCACTGGACAACATAGATTTTCTCGAATCCACGCCTTGTGGCATGAACACACTCCATGGCACTGCCACCGCTATATATCAGACTGCATCTGACAAATCCCCAGCAACACCACTTGATATCGATCGGTCATCAAGGTCTCAAACATTAGAGGAGGCTATTCCATGTGAAATACTATCATGTGACAAACCAATACCAACAAACAAAAAGTGTGACTCAAAAAGTGTGACTTTACCAGACTCGCTCCTCACTCACAGCCAAGAAGAGGCAGACACTTTGCTTGTACTGCATGCTCTAACTGTTCTCAATGAAGCAGAACTTGTTGTCAGTTCCCCAGACACAGACGTCTTTTTGTTGCTTGTCTACATGTATCCAAACTTACCAACGTCTACAACCTTCCTTACGGGAAAGGGCAGGCTGAAGAGGAACATTTCTGTGCAGAGCATATACAACAACTTAGGACCAAAGCGCGCTTCTGCACTGTTAGGTTTTCATGCTCTGACAGGTTCCAATATGTCTGGTAGATTTGCTGGCAGAACCAAAGACTCGTGCTTCAAGGCATTTATGTCTTGTGATGATGAGATCCTGGATGCACTAGCAATGCTCGGGAATGATGACATTGATCTGCCCGCTGATGTATGCTCTCAGTTGGAACGCTTTGTCTGTATTTTGTATCGATCCAAAATCTACACAAAAGTGAATGAGCTCCGTTTGTTCCTCTACTCAAATCGTGCAGCTGAAGGAGAAAACCTACCACCAACTTCTGGTTCACTGGACTTACACATTCATCGGGCACATTACATATCCATGATTTGGAGAAAAGCTTGTGAAACTCACCCGTGCCTCCCAGCACCAGCTGCATTTGGTTGGACATTTGATGCAGTTTCAAGTCACTTCTCTCCAGTTCGCTGTTTGAATCCACCAGCTCCTGAAGCAGTATTGCACCTCATAAAGTGCGGGTGCAAACGTGGATGGATACGAAGGAAGGTGCAGCTGTCGCAAGAACAATATCCCATGTACGGAAGTTTGTGGATGCTGGGTTTTCAGCTGCAACAACAAAACTGTCCAACCAGGGATAAATGAAGACTGTGAAGATTGAGGTGTTATTTTCTATGACATTCACAAAATTATAATTCACTTGATATCCATTGTTAAAAATACTAAATGAAAGTCAGGCATTTAATCAGTATGACTTTTTGCATCTTCCTGTTTAAACGATTTAAGAAATTGAACAGTAATTCAAGTATTTCATTTTGTTTATATCTGTTTGTTGCCTTGTTAATTATGTATTCTTTGTGAAAAATACATGTCTTTAAATAGATACTTTTTTTGTAATTACATGCGAAGGGAGAAGGTATAGTTTACATTGCGGGTGCACGGTGGCCATTTTGGAATTTGGCATGTAGATCATACATATAACATAAATTTGATGATTCCATTCGATTCCTGGTCTCAGAAAACATATATTTAGACACTTTATTTGTAATTGTATCACATGTACTCGCGAAGATATCGCATTATTAGTGTTTGGTGGCCATTTTGGACGCCATCTTGGATTTCGTAGTCTTAGAATGTTCAGAAAAAATGCCACCCTAATTTTTTTTAAAGCTTATGATACCTTCTTACAAAATCAATTGAGTTTTTGCTTTTAACAAAAAAAAATACACGAAATTCCAAATATGCCTATACTAGAGGTAGTGACCAACCTACCCTCCCCAGCCCCAGACCTGAGTCCTGTCCCGGGGTCCGAGGCACCACCTTCCCTTTCCGCGCCCCCGCTACCCTCTTCCTGTAACCCTGCTCCCTTCGCACCCCAGCTACCCCAGGGGCCAAAACCCCACGGCACCAAATTAATAACCCCCCAGAACTGTCTGAGTCCGGGCAACCCGTTTGCACAGAGCAGGGCCAACGGGATAGATGACGGGACCGACATCGCAGGGTTCCCGCCACCAATGGGACAGGAAGGGCTATACCACTCACTGGTAGGTTACAGTTGGAACGAGACCCCCCAAACTACCACTGGAATGTATAGTCTATACCCCCCATTGAAGGAATGTCAGGAGATAACAGGGGGGGGGGGGGGAGAAAATGTGCCCCTTACAAGTTATCGGAGTCGATGGTCAAGGTAACGGGGTCCGAGAAAGGGTACCATGGAAAGAATCCGCTTTAAGGGTGTAGTACTGGTGAACAGGTGTTTTTTTTTTTTTTTTTTTTTTTTTTTTTTTTTTTAAGCTGAACAGTTTCCTTATAGTCTTATAAACAAGAATCATGCTATTAGAGGTCATAGAAGTACCCCTAATTATTGAAAAATTCAAATTTCAATTCAATTCAATTTTCATATTTTGCATGAAATTTGTTATAACTTTAATTTGCATCATTCTTTTGGGCTGAAATTTGGACAGGATATTCAGAATATCACTTCCTTTAAAATGATGAAGGCTTTTGTTTATAGGAGTAGCCATTGTGGATTTATTGAAGGACAACCAAGTTTTATCTGGTAATTGGCATAATTAGCTAATTAATGAACATTTGACATAATTTCACAAAATCCTCTCATCAGGTAGTAGAGTAACACATGTATAATACATGTACCAAGTTTTGTGTGAAAAGAATGATAGGTGACATAGAAGATAGAAGTAGAAATGTGTTCTTTGTTTTTCCTTGTTTTTTATTGACGGTCTAATTTATGCAAATTATATGCATGTAATATGACAAAGAAGCGTTGAAACTGGTCTGAGTTAAAGCCAAGATTATATCTTTCAAGAAAAACTGAAAATTAGATATTCACTTGACTTTGTTTTTGTGTAAAGGCCCCTCAAAGGTACCTATGTAGTTTTCTCAATTTTTCACCAGTACTACACCCTTAACGGTAATGCGGGAAAGGATTCAACATTTGCTTATCGAGGACCCACGACAGATAGTACCAACCATGACAGATTGGTTCCTAGCTGGCAATTGCGACTATCGAGACATAACCCACATGGGAGTATCTGTGCTCCCACCCAAGGTATGGGACAAGGCTAAGCAAAGAGTACCGTAGCCAATGGCAGATCCAAGGGCGGTGGGAGCACAGATATAGTTGTGCCAGATAACACAACTCGAATGGGAGCAAATGAAGGCCCGGTTGCTAGAGGCCATTGAGCTGGCGCTGTTGCCGGCAGGAGGTCCGGATTGGGGAAAGATCGGGGCCCTAAAACAAAAGGCAGGAGAATCAATTGGAGATTATCGGGAAAGGATGGAAAGGGCCATCGCGCGCTGGGGAGGACTGGGTCCGATGCAGCTGGCAGGACTACCCCAACCATTGGTAAACCAATATCTGATAGAGGGGCTCCGGCCGGCATTAAAGAAACAGGTACAGTCCGTCCTTTTCGGATGGAAGGGAATGACAACCAACGATTTATGCGATAAGTTGGAACAATGCCTGGGTTCCTCTTTGGAGGAAAAGAAGGACATTAAGGAGGAAATACTGCAAATGTATGTCCAGGAAAAACGGGCTCAACTTAATCGAAATAAAAGGGGAGATCAGAGTCAGAGCCACATACGCGCTCAGTACCAGAAGCTGGAGGACCCCTAGAGAGATTGGCCTATCTATAAGGGCCAACCCCCCAACGGAGAGTGGGTCCACCGTGAAGGCAACGACTGTGACGCATGTACCGACCAAGACCATGGACGAATTAACATGGACGAGATAAGACAACAATGGACACTAGCCCCCCCACCCCCTCCTCCTCAAAACCCTCAAATTTGGACCATACAAGGGCCTCCTCCGCCGAGACCTGGCACCCACCAGGACCCCCTTCCCAAAACTATGGACCTCCCCCCAATCATTGGACACAGAATGGAACTAAGGGGACCTGGCCCCCGCCTCGGGCCAGCCACAATGGCAACAAGTAAACCAGTCACAGTGGGGGCCGCCAAACCGACGGCAGGGTGGACGGTGTGGCGTAGATGAGCGACCTGTGCCCTCCGCTCCGCTGTTTCCACAAGAACCGTGCTTCCTTTGCGGACAATTGGGACACTGGAGACGTGAATGCCCGTAAGGGGTTCCCGCCTCAGGGCAATTGAGCGGCCTATTGACGGGACGCCAGTGGGCCGCCTAAGGAGTGTCCCCTCTTGACTATGACGCCGACAGAGGAATTGACCCTGACCTTGGACGTGGACGGACAACAATTAGATTTCCTTGTCGATACAGGGGCGACCCGCAGCACAATTAATGAGGGGCAACTGCCATCTTTGCGCCCCACAAGGAAAAACGTCCAAATAATGGGCGTTTCGGGCTTACCCCAAGCGCTTCCCATATCAGAGAAGGTGCGAGTAACATGCGGCCCGCTAGAGGCCAAACATGCTTTTTTAATGACTACCACCGCCCCAACGAATTTGTTGGGACGGGATTTACTTTGCCGTTTGGACTGTCAAATTTCATGCACAGAGCAGGGAGTCTTTGTAGACGTCGCGGAATCCAAACACGATTTGTTAATGACGGCATTGTCTCGCCCAGGCCCCACCGCATATTGGTGGCGCTTGGACGAAGGGGCTCTGGCTACTTCGACACACGTTATAGGCTCTGTGTGTTTGGAGAGCCCAGTCGTGCGAGATTGGCTACAACTGCACCAGATTTCGATAGGACACCTAAAGGATAATCCACCCCACTGCACGGCTTATTACGATGCAAAGGGCGAGGACGAAGATTACCGAGAGAAGGTTAAGGTAGAGCTGGGCAAGCGCACGCCTCTACATTTATCACGAATATGGATTGGCCACAAGGGGATAGGTATCAAGGTAGCCCTATCTGCGGATCAACGTGCGTTGACCCAATACCCCGCAGGAGCGGCCGCCCACGTTACCCTCACTACTGCCAAAGGGTGGCCGCCGGAAAGTGTAGGTTGGATGGTGGGGCGATTACAGGAAACTCCCTTACATGGTTATTGGTTTAAGAGGGGCCACTGGACTGTGAGACAGCTCAATAACGGTGAAGGGTACTCGATTGACATTAAGACACAGCAGAGGGACGGAGTGTTCGAAGAGGCAAACCTGCCCCCTAAGGGCACCTATGTCATGCGAGCGGTACTTACGAGCCCGGGTGAGTCAGACGACCTCCTGGCGGAGGTGCCGGCCGAATTGTGGGCTCGATGGGACGACGAGGTCGGACGGATACGAGCCGCCGAACCTCTGGTAATATCAGTGCAACCGGGGATGCGCTTGCCAAATGTGAAACAATATAAGCTACGACCCAAGGCCGATGTGGGCATAGCGCCAGTAATTCAATCCCTGGTGGAGCAGAAAATAATTGTGGAAACTAACAGCCCATGCAACACACCAATTCTGCCAGTAAAGAAGCCGACGAAAAATAAATGGAGGTTTGTACAGGATTTAAGGGAGGTGAACAAGGTGATACAAGGTATACACCCATTAGTACCGAATGCAGAGGCCCTTATGATGTCAATTCCACCGGACGCAACACACTTCACGGTTATTGACCTTTGTTCTGCATTTTTCTCTGTCCATTGTGCTCGAGTCACAATATTTGTTCGCTTTCACCCATAGAGGGTGCCAGTATACTTGGACAGTGTTACCCCAAGGGTTTTCAGACAGCCCCACCCTGTTCTCCCCGGCGTTGCACCGCGACCTAGCGGATGTGGAACTGAAGGGAGGGTCAGTGTTGTTGCAATATATTGACGATTTGTTGATTTGCTCCCCTTCTAAGGAAGCCTGCGAAGAGGACTCTATGGCCCTATTAAAGGCCTTGGCAGCCAAGGGTCACAAAGTAGGAAGGCCTAAGCTCCAATTCGTGCGGAAGGTTGTAACTTACTTGGGTCACGCCATTTCGCATGCGAAACGGGAATTGGATGCCGGACGAGTGACCGCTATCATGGAGATACCGCGCCCGTGCACGCAACAGCAAATGCTGCGCTTCCTGGGTATGACGGGTTACTGCCGCACTTGGATAATCGATTTCGCGCTGCTGGCTAAACCATTGTACGAGGCTACTAAATCAAGCGCCCTGCAACAATTGGAATGGACGGACGATTTGATGCATTGTTTCGAGGGTCTAAAAAAGGCATTAGTCACGGCACCGTCATTGGGATACCCAGATTACGCGAAACCATTCACCCTTTACACTCACACAGTGGGGGGTTTTGCCCAGTCCGTATTGACACAGACTCATGGGGAAAAGGAGCGACCGGTGGCCTACTTCAGTAAAAAGTTAGACCCGGTTGAACAAGGGTTTCCGGTGTGCCTGCAAGCCGTGGCAGCGGCCAGGTATGCAGTAGAAAGAACAGCGGACATTGTAATGGGTCACGCGGTAACGTTACGGGTGCCGCATTGCATCACTTCACTGTTGGTACAGCGAAACACACAACACTTGTCTAACACCAGACTAATGCAGTACGAATCCGCACTCATCACCGCTGCCAACGTCACGATTGAACAATGCACTACTCTTAATCCAGCCTCACTGATGCCCACTCCAGGGGAGGGCGAACCCCATGTGTGCGCCGATGTAGTGCAGTTAATCTCCACGGTGCAGTCGGATTTGAAAGATGTTCCCCTGGACAACCCCGATCGTATATATTATGTTGATGGATCGGCTAGACGTGCATGGGATGGTTTTCTGTTATCCGGGTACGCGGTGTGCACAGATAACGAGACGGTAGAAAGCGGGCGTCTTCCACCTACATTTTCCGCACAGCAGGCGGAGCTGTGCGCCTTAACCAGAGCATGCAGCTTGGCGGAAGGCCTTGCCGTCAACATTTACACGGATTCGGCCTACACACACGGGGTAGTCCACGACAAAGGAGCAATTTGGAAGATGCGAGGTTTCCTCACATCTGCAGGTTCGGTGATAAAAAATGGCGCATTGGTGGAAGGACTCCTCCAAAGTATTTTGCTTCCCCACGCTATCGCGGTGATTAAATGTCGCGGCCATCAAAGGGCGGACACTGACGTTGCTCGGGGCAATGCAAGGGCGGACGAGGCAGCAGGAAAGGCCGCCAATCAACAGATAGGATGCAACATGCCGATGGTAACACGAGCGAAGGGGGCACCTGCACAGATTGTCGATATACCAACTTTAGGGCCGACTGCCACACCAACTGAAGACGACATCATTAATTTGCAAAATGCCGCAACAACGGCTGAACATGAGGACTGGATAAAATGAGGGTCGATACGCCCCAGGCCAGGTGAGATGTGGACCCTTGATGGCAAACCTATAGCACCCAAGGACTTGCTGCCGTGGCTGGCACGCATGGCACATCAAAATGGTCATGTGTGCCAGAGGGGGGTGATGGGACAGATACAATATACTTGGGCGGCACCGGGACTGTCACGGATTGCATCCGAAGTGTGCCGATCGTGTGTGGTCTGCCAGCAATACAATAGAGGGGCACCGCCAAGACATGCACACAACGGGGCCGTCCCCCGCCGATCGGGCCGTTCGCAAATATCGAGTTCGATTTTATAGAAATGGAACCGAGCATGTCATTCCGCTATGTTTTGGTCTTCGTGGATACTTTCACCAAATGGGCTGAGGCCTACCCATGTGTCAAGTCCGACGCCCCGACAGTAGCGAAGCGCCTCGTGCGGGATTTCATGTGCAGATTTGGCATTCCCCAGATAATTTCCTCAGACCAAGGGGGCCACTTCACGGGGAAGGTGATCACGGGCATCCTAAAGGCGTTGGGCGTGAAACAATCCTTCCATTGCGTTTATCACCCACAGTCGTCGGGACTTGTGGAACGAACGAATCAGACCCTAAAACACAAATTAGCAAAACTCTGCGCAGACACAGTTTTGAAGTGGCCGGAAGCTCTCCCGCTCGCATTGATGAGCATCCGTTCCACCCCTGGTCGCACCACGGGTCTTTCCCCCCACGAGATATTGATGGGACGACCTATGAGTTTGCCCATCTCAGCTCCGACGGACATGTCTACCCTTGATTTGCCTGTGATGGATGACATGCTTTTAAGATTTTGCATACGATTGTCCAACGTGGCGCGCAGCATCCACGCTCGAGTACGAGAGGCGCTGCCTGAACCAATAGGCCACGCCATCCACGACTTCTACGCTGGCGACTGGGTGCTCGTCAAGCACTTCACCCGCAAGGCCGCTTTGGAGCCAAGGTGGAAGGGACCGTTCCAGGTACTACTGACCACACCAACGGCGGTCTTCTGCGAGGGTAATCCTTCGTGGATTCACGCCACCCATTGTAAGTTGTCCATTCCCGTACCACAGGCCACACCAGACAGCACACCCCACACTGCCTAAGACAATGCACCTTTTATGGCACTACAGTCTCCCTAGGGCGGCAACGATGGTCATGGTGACGGGAATCCTGGGTAGCTGCCTGAAAAACCCTGCCAAAGATAGGCTTTTGAACTTTAAACCACTGAGAGAGGACCTCTCCAATTACCCAGGACCCGACAACTTCTCATTATTTAAACTTTACCCCGTCAAATACATAACGGCTCCCCGGGGACAGGGGATAGCGGTAAATTGCTGTAAATTGGAGATGAACTTTAAGTGGTTATCTGTAAGATGGATGGAAGCCATGGTGGTACACAATAGGACACCACAGGCACGCATGACAACACCACGCATAGTCCTAACTAAAATTAGAAAGGTGGAAAACGGAACATTTACTGGGGTCGTGAATAGTCACGCCGCCGCAGGATATCAATGGGGCACGGGCATCGACAATACTACCCTCCTACTGACGCATGCCCTCGTTGGCCCAGACACAACAATAATACTGGAATGTGGAATATGGCCCCCCCGTACGCTGAACAAAAAGAACAAACAACTAAAACAAACCAAACACCAATTCCGGCCTAGTTGCGCCGTATACGTCATTAAACCCCCTCCTGCCCAGGAAGTAAGGAAGGAGCCAGAGGAAAACACGTACTGGAAGGTAGCACGACACATGGCCATAGCACAAAATAGGACACAATGTTGGATGTGTATGCATTTTCCCCACACCAGCACTACCGGAATACCAATGGTAGTTTTACCTTTGTCACTCAATGATTTGTGCTCGCAGCCATTAGACACCAAATGCATCAGTACAACCCTGACAAGCCAAGGCTCTGACGGGACCGCGTGCAAACGAGTCTTTCAGTACTACCCCCCATCCAGTCCCGGCACTTTGAGGAACGTCCTGCGCCGGTCTGGGTTAGACCGGCACAGGGGGCCCTCTGCTTAGAGGGAAAGGGCCAAGTACTGATGGGCAGGTCCGTGTGTAAGATTACCCTCCCTGCGGACCCTGGGGAAGGGAAACACAGGCTGCTAGTGAATATTACAAGCTCGCCATTACATAACCTCACACATCTCCAGTTGGCATGGAGAGGGGAAAATGGGACAAACACCATCCCAGGCCTTCTCACTTGTATGTCCACCCATTTAGTGGCACCACACGGGACCATGTTTGTGTGCGGAAATAAAGCTTACCCGTATTTACCTGATAACTGGGGAGGGACATGCTACCTAGGATCAGTCTTTCCAGAAATGGAATTGCGACAACATTTGCATGGTATCACGACACCCATAAGAACACGGAGGAGTACCTATTGGAATGATGATGACACCACCACCTTACACGGCGCCGATTGGGAGAAAGGCGTTAGCTTCTTCTTCCCATGGGCAGGAACGCTCATGAACAGTTACCGCATTGACAAAATTGCGCTAATCTTCGAAAGGGTGGCCAACGGCACCGCCACAGCACATGACAAAATGCTGGACACAGTTGTCCACATGCGTACAATGGTTATGCAAAACCGGGTTGCTTTAGATATGTTACTGGCAGAACGAGGAGGGGTATGTGGAATAATTAAAGGTAAATGTTGTACGTACATTCCTGACCCATCGAAGGGGGTCAGTGCTGCTATTATAAGGTTAAGAGAAAGTGCACATAGATTGACAGAGGATCGAATGGATCGAGAAGCCTCCCACCAGTGGCTTACTGACTGGTTTAAGGGATGGACAGGCACGATAGTAAAGTGGATATTGACCGCCTTGGCAATAGTCCTTGGAATTGTGATTTGTGGAGTACTAATCAAAGCTCTAGTCCTTGTGTATGTGAGAAAGTGGTTTTCAGGATGGACAACGAAGGAGACACCAGAGAAAGCCATGGTGTTGAAAGTCAATCTAACCGTGGATCCAAATGAACCTCTGGCTGTCAACATAACTGCGGATTGCGGATCCTGGAACTATGATCTGAACGAGTCCGTGGGCGGTGATGATGTGATCTCCGCTTCCGAAGATTGTCCATCTGATATTGACTTTGATAACTTTGACTATGAGAATGATATTACTGACGATGATTCTGATGATATTGTGGATCACTCGCGAAAGTCACCTAGTGATGCTTATGTCTCAATGAGGGCTTTGTCTCCTTATGTCTCACGAGCTCACAGTGGTTCAATCGTGACTGACCCAACTCTGGATTTCGACCCAACTCCAGACCCAACTGCGACACAGGGTCTGGGTGTCAAGGAACCTGACATTGAAGATACTCTGGGTTCCGACTCTGAAGACTCGTCCATGGATGACGACGTCGACTCGGACAACTTCGACTTTAACTCAAAGGAAGTTTCTCTCCCTCCTTTGGACCGTAATGCTCTGTTTTATGGCAAGAAACCTATGCCATCAGATGCTGATGTTGTTGTGTATTCCCCAGAACACCAGCATGTACGAGGCCTTATGGACATGGACATCGATTAGCGTCGAAGATCTGCAAGGATTGCCACTGGGTATGCTTGGGCGAGCCCTTGCTAGGGGGGAGTCCCGGCCGCACCTCTGCTGTGTCGAGGGTGGGTCGGGAGATCCTCTCGGGTGTGGACCCCGGCCGAACCAGACGTCTTCGTTGTGGATTCAACACGCTATTGGATCTTCATGTCTCTACGGCCAACTCACATTACATACTCACATACACATGCGAATCATCCTTCTGGGTGCGATGCGGGGTGCTTTGGGTACGGGGCATGCCACTTGGGCAACATTCGCGCGGTGTCTTTTCATTTATTGTCTTTCTACCTTGATTGAATAAAGGCCTTTGATTGGCTTGAAGAAAACGTTGTATCTTAGATCCAAAAGGGTGGTAATGTGGGGACTTCAGATCCCCCTCCCCCTTTTCTTCTGTTTGATGTTTGACCAATTAACAAGTATAACCAATTATATGTTTGTTTTGCTTAATTGCTATATCCTTTATATCCTTTGAAAACCTGTTATATCCTTTAAAGGACTTATGTTGCATTACTTTGTCTGTTATGCCTTTTAAGGATTATATACTTTGTGTGACTTTATGCCTTGTGATGGCATGTTCTCTTTTACTGTCGAAATCCAGCTTGTGTTCCCATACTGTGGTCTCAGCTGCAAGCTGCTATACTCCTCCAAGTTCTCAATATTCTCCTTGTTGACACCTTTATGGCTGTCCACTCCTTATCTCCTTGTACTTTCCCTTCAAGCCTCAATGATTATGTTGTCAACATGTTTACCTCATACTACTGGCCATAGGGCATAACCCTTGCCTGGCCTCGAACTTCCTTAACTAACTGAATAACAGGAAAGGACTATTGTGGGGGCCATATGAGTTCACCCCTCGTCTACTATCCTGATGTTAAACCACACCTCTATATTTCATATATATAAAGAAGCCCTGATCGAACCTTTTTAGAGCATCTGTTGAGAAGTTGGTCATTTGTGAGCTTCTGTTCGACGTTTTGCTCTCCACAGCCTGTGTATTGACAAATCCAATAAATATATCAGTTGTTCCTTCTCTCAGTCTCGAGTCCCAAGTCAACGATCCGACATATATATATATATATATATTTATTTATTTATATATATATATATATATATATATATATATATATATATATATATATATATATATATATATATATATATATATATACATACAGACTTGGCATTTAATATGGAATATTTTTTTTGTGGGGGTGAACTTACTTTTCAAGATGACTTAGAACCAAAAGTTCATTGGAATTATGTTGAAATTATTCTAGATTTTGTTAATGTGACCTTTAAAAGAAACAAAAACCACATTTGACATTTCGAAACAAATAAATTGATCCTTGAAAGTGATGTAAACTGATATCGAACTCAATTCATGGACAGTACTGTGTTAAACTTCTGTACGTTTTCCAGAAGTATCTCTTTATTTTGCACATTAGCCAAAAAAATTTTAAACAAAAGTTAAATTACGACTGGGATTACGGACAGTAAAATTACAGTTCAATACTTCGTGTAACCCCCACGAGCATTCAGGAGAGCACGTACACGTTGAGGCATGCTGTTCACGAGATTTGCCAAGGTTTGGACAGGAATCGCTTGCCATGCAGTGACAATAGCCTGCTGCAATTCACGCACAGAGGTCAGCTGCTGGTCCAAGTGGTCGATTTGACGCGTTAATTCTGCCCACAAGTTCTCTTTCGGATTCATATCCGGGGACATGGCAGGCCACTCCATATGCTCTACACCACGGTCAGCAAGAAAGTGTTGGATCATGCGAGCACGATGAGGCCGTGCATTGTCATCTTAGAAGACAAAGTTTCCTCGAAAGGCTGCACGAGCAAATGGAAGCAATGTTTCTTCCAGAATGGCCCTGTACTTGAACTGGTTCAGGTTTCCATTCAGAACAACCAGGTCAGTTTTGCCCCCTGCATGAAAATCAGCCCAAACGGTCACCTCACCACCTCCAGCTTGGACTCTTGGCACTATACAATCTTTGTTGTAGGCTTCATGCACTTGTCTGCGCTCTCGGACGCGGCCATCTTGACGATAGACCAGAAATCTAGACTCGTCACTGAAGATCACGTGATTCCAGTGTCCTGGCTGCCATTGACGGTGCTCTCTGGCCCACTGCAATCGGCGCTGGCAGTGTTGTCTGGTCAGGCGTGGCTTTCTCAGGGGACGCCTGGCACGATAGCCTGCTTGAACCAGTCGTTGGTTGACTAGCCTTCTGGATACAGGCACATTTGTCAGTTGCTGCCACTCACCCCTAAGCCGATTAGCTGACATGGTACGGCCATTGCGGACTAACCGGTGCAGCTGGTGATCATCCCCCCTTGTGGTTCTGCGGGGACGTCCTGGCCTCGGTATTGGAGTAGGGACACCCCTCTGAGCATTTCGTTTCAGGATCTTTGACACCTGACCTTGAGTGATGCCATACTGCCGAGCAATAGCACGCTGTTTCATGCCGTAATTTCGTAAAGCCACCACTCCATGACAAACAGCATTGTCGAGTTGACGGACCATCTCCAGAGGAAGCTGCAATAACTTTTGGAGATGTGCAGTAGTTGTTTTCCACTAATACAGAACGCAACAACCCTTGTATACCCGATTGTGAAGCCAATCATCAAATGCACCTGTCCGTACATTTTACCACGCCACCTGTGATATAATCCTGTTGTTGACTTCTTGCTGCGACAGACAATCAGTGACATGGTTCTTTTAACAAATAAATCACCAAAGTGTAAAAGAAACTCACCAGATTGATATACTGAGTTAAGAAATTAAACCCAAGTCAAGAAAAAAAAAAAATTCCATATTAAATGCCAAGTCTGTATATATATATATATATATATATATATATATATATATATATATATATATATATATATATATATATATATTGTTACGGACGCGGTTAAGATGTTATTTTGACCGAGCGGTGGTGTATTACCGCGACCGAACAGTTATTCCCCGATTAGAACCCGATTCCACCCAAACGTTGGCCGGATCGCACCGCGGCTGCTCAATGAGGGAAAAGACTAAAACGACGAATGCAAAGAGGAAGACGAAGGCAAAGAAAGGTTTGGAAATACTCCTAAATTTATTTACTATTTACACACATAAGCAAAAAGAAAGCAGTCACGTTTATTTACAAGCACATAAGACGCAGGTGACACAGTGAAAATACTAGCTTACCTACAGTCTTAATTAACCCAGGACAGAACAAACAAAAGACAGACTCACGCGGGGAATGACAGGAATGGCAGGAGGTGGATGGCTGGAGGTGAACGCTTGGTGGAGCCAACGCAGAGCTTGGTGGAGCTTTGGTGGAGGTGAACGCTTGGTGGAGCCAACGCGGAGCTTGGTGGAGCCTTGATGGAGGTGAACGCTTGGTGGAGCCAACGCGGAGCTTGGTGGAGCCTTGGTGGAGGTGAACGCTTGGTGGAGCCTTGGTGGAGGTGAATGCTTGGTGGAGCCAACGCGGCTGGTGGGGGGTTGGTGTGACGGGTTCTCGCTCCTTCCCTCACAAGCTTCAGGACTCTTTCTCTCTCTTTCCTAGTCCCACCCAGGCCAACAACTTCCTCTCTTGCTTCGTCCAACTCAAGGCCTTTCTGTCTTCTGATCTCCTCCCTCCTCGACTCTACTCAAAGCGCATCTCCTTTCGGAAACGCCCCGCCGTGGGTTATATAGGCCCCGCCCCTCAACCTTTGCGAACCTCCCCCAAACGTTCTCTCTCCGCCCTCTAAAGCCAACCCCTCGTTCTGGGTTGGTCGGCAAGGGCTGGTTCACTCCTCCCCTCTATGACGAGGTGGGGACCTGCCTTTCTTCCCCAACCCTGCCTCGTGGTCAATGGCGGATGAAGGGAAAACCGCCCAAAATGCAGTTGGCAATTGGAAGGGAGGTAATTGGCAATGGGAATGGAAGTTTTGGGAGTGGGAATGAAGTTTTGGGAGTGGGAATTAAGGGAATCTATCTCTTTCACTGGTGCAATGGAGTATTTCAATTAATGGGAGACACAGCCTTACCCTAAAACACAGAATAAGATATAACTATCGAACAGGGCTATTCTATTATTGGCTGACGTGTATGCTTGTGGACTAATTATGGGACGCCCTTTTGACCTTTACACAGCTCCGGAGGCAGGAGGCGCAGACTCAAGCAATATTCATCACCAATTTACCACAATACAACACAATCAAAAAAAATACAGTCCTCATATCCGCAACACTGCACCCTCCTCCTCTTAGGCACGGCCCGGGCCTACAACTTTTTATTTAGTGTGACACGTAGGTGTAGTTCCCTCTACTTTTAACCTGACCCTGAGTGCGACAGTTTTTAAAACATAAATAAATGTGTCCCGCTGCTCCATTGCACCCTGCCTAACAGACTTACGCCCACAGTTAACCGAATTGCGGAATGGTCTTCAAACTATACACTGACGGTGGGGAGCATTATTTACAATGACGCTATTTTTATTTACAAAACTAACCCAGGACCTGTAATTGTTCTTTCTGGGGGGGAGACAGTCTGCTCTGCATCAATGCACCATTAAAGCACCCAAAAACGCACCAATACACCCCCAAGCACCAATCGGTGCAGTCATCACCGTTCATCAATGTTCAACAATAAAAAATAACCAAACAACCCCTAACCCTGCAGGTGATCTCTTGCTCTTCGGCTCCCTCTCCTGGCTATTATTATGTCTTCCAGTTGTTGTCATTCTCTCTCATTTTCTTACTGGCGGCCTATTTGCAATAAAGTGTGCCCAACGTGTCCATTTTATTTTCTTTATTTATGGCCCACAGGGCCGACTACGTGTGGTTCACCTGTGGGGCATCGGTGCCCTGTGGCCAAGGTCCACCAGCAAGATTTCGGGCCCTCATGGCCGGTTCCAGCAGAGGGGCCATGCCCCAACCCATGGGGTCCATAAGTGGTGCTCGGCCACAGACATGTGGTCCATAATGTGGTGCATCGATGCAGACAGCTGGTTCTGAGAGTGCCGGGCGCACAATGGCCGACTCACGCACGCTCCCCTCGGCGCCAAATGGCGCACAGGTCATGTGGGAGACAAAAGAGACAAATGAGCGAGGGGTAAGGTCACAAGGGTACACATCAATAAGGCAATGCAAGGCGAAATGCGTACGGAGAGCGAAGTGAGAAAGCTCGTCCCTACCGTACGTCACCCCCCTGTCACCTACACTACCCTTGCCCTTACCCCATATGTACAAAATCTACACATTACCAATCCGTCGCTACTGTCACGTCTCCCCATATTTCCTCTATACCAAATTCATCACCACAATCCCTCTAACCAAAATTTGCCATCACCCAATTCATCATCAATCCTCATAAGGAGGAAGAGATGGAACATCAAGCACAATGTCACACCCACGTCATGATGCGTCTCACAATCCAAACATTTGCATCATAAAAAATAATCAAAACATGGCATGGTGTGGAGTACCTGTCACCTCAGGTGAGTGGATGCAGATGGTGCGAGGAGATCCTTCATCCTAACTATCCTCTAAATGATTTTAACACACTTTACACTACCCGGGGTCTTTCCCTGCCAATCCATTGGCCAACTTACACTATGGGTTCTAAAAACCAATTCCCATTGACCAAACTGTGGTGCTTCTCAATTTGGGGTCTCACTCCCCCGATTCATCTCCCGGTGCCCTCGCACAATTTCTGGGCTGCGACGTGTAGCTCTCCCAGCAGGTCTACCCACCTGCACACCTCCACCACTGCAGTTGCCACCCGAGCTTACCTAGCTCCTCACCCTAACCTATCTAGCTGGGGAAGGCCCCTCCTGGCTCTGTCACCCCACTCGGTGCCCTCTGGCACTGGGCTACCCGGGTCCGTCCTCCGGATCCTCGGGCCCCATCCACAACAACTACTACCGGCTCCCAGAGCCCACCTGCGGCCTCACCTGGCCGACATCCTCACAGTGGTGGAGCGCCCAACCAACTACACACACTAACAGGCTACACGCCCAGCCATTTCCACAACACTAATGCACCCATCCAAAGACCATTCTTTCACCCGCACCACAGATGCCAATATCCAACCACAATTTACCTATACCCTCTACCTAACACTTACACTACCCGCCCCGGGTATCCGTGATGGGGGTCCACTCTTCCCCCATTCACACCTTCGCACCACCCACTCCACTCCATCGTTTCCACCATACTCACTCCACGACCATCCATTCCAATACTCCATTTATTCCACACTCCATGTATTCCACACACCTGTTGGTGCACACCTGTGCACTCACACCTGGTGCCACCTGCACCCTCCTCCTCTTCCTGGACCATTTGGTCAACACAACACACAATCACCTTCACTCACTCATACACTGCTCCACACACCTGTCCAGTTGCACACCTGTGCAATCTCACCTGTTCAATCCTCAAACACACGGCATCATCTCATCTAACTACTCCCCTCTGAAACTTGCGCTTCCCAGTCACCCCTTTAAACTATTGCGCTCCCACGTCATTATCATCCACACTAAACTACCTGCGTCCCCACTACAGGTATCAGTCACTAACTAACCTTAACGTTACCTAATGTCATCTTCGCTCGATCCCTACACACAATATCCTAACCCACCCGGGCTAGTTTTCACTGCCATAAACCCCATAAACTAGTGCTCCTTTGCCCCCCCCCCCCCCCCCCCCGTTGTGAGGGATGACAGAGTTGCCATCCCACCACATCGGGGAGGTCCCACTATCAATTTTGCTCGTCCAAATTCCAACCAATTCAAAAATTTTCCATTTACTGCCAATTCTACCCACTATTATAAATTCCGTATCAAATCACTACCATCATCACAGTCCGCTATATCCTAGCCTCGGTGCGTCGTGACATCATTAAACTCGGTTCGTAAAGCCGAGCAATGAATTCGGGTGGTTTGGTCGCCTGCAGGTTGAATCCGTCCGGCTTTCGGTTCAAGGGAGGTGGTTTGGTTGGGCCGAGGTTCCACGCACCATCTCGGCGTGGCACCTTGCGGTCCCGGGCCCGATGGCTCAATCTCCCTCGGTCGGAACCCCGTCCCCGCGAGGGGGCACCGTCCGCTTCCTCCCACTCGCCCTTGAACCGGACCAGTCGCCTGGCCCGACAAGGCCCGGACTCGACCGTGCGGGGCGGGGCCAAGCCCGAATCGGCAACGACGCTTCGAAGAGAAGCGACGCAGCATCGATCCGCGCCGGGCCTCGCACCCAACAAAGCACACCGCGCCCCGAGTGCTCGCATCGGCTATCCGTCGCCCTAACCGCTAACCCGGTTACCGTCGATGCTTCACCGGCATGCTCACACGCATACGCTACCCCTTTCACCCTCACAAAATCCGGCGTTCCAACGCCGTCCGTACATTCCACCAACGCTCTCCCTGTTACACACCACTCCTCTCGCGCACACTCTTGCGCACACTCGCCGTGCGCACACCTCGGTCCACACCTCTCCTCCGTTACGTCCTCCGTAACACTCACCATGGGCGTGCACTCTGGCATCCACCCACTAACGCGCTCACATGGGCTCTCCCACACTCGCGCTACCACCAACTCAGGTGTGCTTCCTCGCACACGTTCCACCACCACCTTACTCTCCGTGTCACACTCCGTACACCCCGACGTGCATTCTCGCTCGCACTCGGTTTCACACTCGCGCTCCGTAACACGCTCACCCCTTGACGCACACTTTTTATTGCTCTCACTCCCTGTGTCACACTCCGTACACCCCGACGTGCATTCTCGCTCGCACTCGGTATCACACTCGCGCTTCGTAACACGCTCACCCCTTGACGCACACTTTTTTTCCACACGCGTGCCATTTCCACTCACACGGGACCCTTCACCAACGCCCGGATGCCTCCTCGATCCCAAGCGCGTGAAAATTCTTTTGTCGCCAAACATCCTCTTACAAAATCTCCCCGCACAATACACAGCACGTCTCACCTTCGGGGTTCTTCTTCCTCCCTGCACCAAAACCTGCAAACTCTTTATTTGGTTAGTGCGTACATCATCATGATTTGAGCAGGGACTTTGTACATTTTCCATTTCTCCCTGCAATTCCCGGGCTACCTCCGTCATCTCTTCAATTTTAATTCCCAGCACTGCTTTTTCTTTATTCACCTCGACGACCGCTGGCTTTAATAAAACACCCTCCTCTACCTCAGCGGTCGCCGGCTTTTCCAAACCCCGTGTCGCGATTTCTACCCCCGTCATTGTACCCGTGCTTTCCTCCGCTTCGCTCAACCAGCGCTTCTCGACCCGCTTTACCTCCCCGTGCACCCGTGGGACCTGCTCGCCCAACCTGCGGTCTCTGTCCCTCTGCTCCCTTTCCTCCCAATCGGCCCCCATCCTATCCATTTTTGCATTCATTTCGGCCATGAAGGCTTGCATTTGGGCCACCGTTGGTAGTACAAAGGGTACTGTCACGATTTGTTGCAACAAAAGGTTCAAATCCAACGGCGGCGCTGCTACGGTCGCGGGCGCCGTGGCCATGTGCGAGGCGCCATTTTGCGCGCCCGTAACCTCGTGCGCGAGAGCGCCATTTTGCGCGTCTGATACCCCCTCAACCACCTCCTCCATATACATTACCCCGAGGTCCTGGGTTACTCCTAACCCCTCCTCTAGCTCACCCACCGGCATTCGATCGCCTTGACCAGCCATGGCGCGATTTCAAAATTCGGGTTTTTGCTTTTCAACACAAATTTCCAGCAGCTTGTAATTTTGAGCGCGTTAAGCGCGCTTCGGGTCCGTATCTCACTCCCAGACACCAATTGTTGCGGTAATAACACAATTGGTGTCCAAAATTTGGGCGAAATAAATTTATTCCCAGGTTCGAATCCCACTCCTGACACCAATTGTTACGGACGCGGTTAAGATGTTATTTTGACCGAGCGGTGGTGTATTACCGCGACCGAACAGTTATTCCCCGATTAGAACCCGATTCCACCCAAACGTTGGCCGGATCGCACCGCGGCTGCTCAATGAGGGAAAAGACTAAAACGACGAATGCAAAGAGGAAGACGAAGGCAAAGAAAGGTTTGGAAATACTCCTAAATTTATTTACTATTTACACACATAAGCAAAAAGAAAGCAGTCACGTTTATTTACAAGCACATAAGACGCAGGTGACACAGTGAAAATACTAGCTTACCTACAGTCTTAATTAACCCAGGACAGAACAAACAAAAGACAGACTCACGCGGGGAATGACAGGAATGGCAGGAGGTGGATGGCTGGAGGTGAACGCTTGGTGGAGCCAACGCAGAGCTTGGTGGAGCTTTGGTGGAGGTGAACGCTTGGTGGAGCCAACGCGGAGCTTGGTGGAGCCTTGATGGAGGTGAACGCTTGGTGGAGCCAATGCGGAGCTTGGTGGAGCCTTGGTGGAGGTGAACGCTTGGTGGAGCCTTGGTGGAGGTGAATGCTTGGTGGAGCCAACGCGGCTGGTGGGGGGTTGGTGTGACGGGTTCTCTCTCCTTCCCTCACAAGCTTCAGGACTCTTTCTCTCTCTTTCCTAGTCCCACCCAGGCCAACAACTTCCTCTCTTGCTTCGTCCAACTCAAGGCCTTTCTGTCTTCTGATCTCCTCCCTCCTCGACTCTACTCAAAGCGCATCTCCTTTCGGAAACGCCCCGCCGTGGGTTATATAGGCCCCGCCCCTCAACCTTTGCGAACCTCCCCCAAACGTTCTCTCTCCGCCCTCTAAAGCCAACCCCTCGTTCTGGGTTGGTCGGCAAGGGCTGGTTCACTCCTCCCCTCTATGACGAGGTGGGGACCCGCCTTTCTTCCCCAACCCTGCCTCGTGGTCAATGGCGGATGAAGGGAAAACCGCCCAAAATGCAGTTGGCAATTGGAAGGGAGGTAATTGGCAATGGGAATGGAAGTTTTGGGAGTGGGAATGAAGTTTTGGGAGTGGGAATGAAGGGAATCTATCTCTTTCACTGGTGCAATGGAGTATTTCAATTAATGGGAGACACAGCCTTACCCTAAAACACAGAATAAGATATAACTATCGAACAGGGGTATTCTATTATTGGCTGACGTGTATGCTTGTGGACTAATTATGGGACGCCCTTTTGACCTTTACACAGCTCCGGAGGCAGGAGGCGCAGACTCAAGCAATATTCATCACCAATTTACCACAATACAACACAATCAAAAAAAATACAGTCCTCATATCCGCAACAATATATATATATATTGTTGCGGATATGAGGACTGTATATTTTTTTGATTGTGTGAATTATTATTATTGTTTATTCTGCGCCTCCTGCCTCCGGAGCTGTGTAAAGGTCAAAGGGCATCCCATAATTAGTCCATAAAGCATCCACACCACAGCCAATCATAGAATACCCCTGTTCAATAGTTATATCTTATTCTGTGTTTTAGGGTAAGGCTGTGTCTCCCATTAATTGAAATACTCCATTGCACCAGTGAAAGAGATAGATTCCCTTCATTCCCATTCCCAAAACCTCCATTCCCCCTTTTCGTCGATTAGAAACTACCTCTGCTCCAATTACCGCCATTGACCACGAGGCAGGGTCGGAGAAGAAAGGCGTGTCTCCACCTCGTCATAGAGGGGAGGAGTGAGCCAGCCCCACTCGACCAACCATGAGCCAGGGGTTTGGCTAGAGAGGGCGGAGGAAGAGCGATCGAGGAGGTTCGCGAAGGTTGAGGGGCGGGGCCTATATAACCCGCAGGCAGGGCGTGTCCAAGACAGTTGAGCTTTTACAGGCAGGCGAGAGGGAGTCCAAGCCGTTGAGACGAGAGGAGGTCCAAGGCAGATGAGCTGAGAAGAGAGAGGGTCCAAGAAAGAGCTGAGTTGTGAGGTCCAACAAGCAGAGATCATTCAAGGAAGCACCAAGCCTGCTATTCGTCACCTTGCTCGCGAGCGGCAGCGTCTACAGCAGCAGCAGCAACAACGCTCGCCAACCGCTTAGGGACCTGGACGGCAGTTCGGAGCAGGGCCGCGAAGGAACGGCGGCTGCCCAATGTGCGGATCGTGCTGCCGGACCCAGTGGACTTTCCTCTCCTTCCAGCCAATTCCTGTCATCATTCCCCATGTGAGTCGTCTTCGTTTGTTCTGTCCTGGGTAGGTAATTAAGTCTGTATAAGCTAAAGATTGCACTGTGTCACCTGCGTCTCATGTGTTGTAAATAAACGTGACTGCTTGCTTCCTACTTATATGTGTAAATAATAAATCCAATTACTCTTCTGTCCGTCTTCTCGTCTTATTCCTTTTCTCTTTGCATTCGGTCGTTTTAGAGTTTTCCAGATTGGGCAGCTGCGGTGCGATACGGCCAAAGTTTGGGGTGAATCGGGTGAGTTGGGAAGAATCGGGGGAACTGTTAGGTCGCGGTAATACACCACCGCTCGGTCAAAATAACATCTTGTCCACGACCCGCAACAATATATATATATATATATATATATATATACATATATATATATATATATATATATATATATATATATATATATATATATATATATATATACATATATACATATATATATATATATATATATATATATACATATATATATATATATATATATATATATATATATATATATATATATATACACATATACATATATATATATATATATATATATATACATATATATATATATATATATATATATATATATATATATATATATATATATATATATATATATATATACATATATATATATATATATATATATATATATGTATGTATATGTCGGTCGAAGACCTCAAGGGAAGGAAGAAGAAGAAGAATCAGAGCAACAATGTTTAATGGGATCGATTACAAACACACAGTGTGGAGCAAGGCTCGAGAATGCACCGCCTAACACGCAGCGGGCAATTTCTCAAGGCACTCGCTGAAAAATGAGCAAAAAGGCATTTCATTTATAGCAAAATATCAGACAAGAATCTGCGCTAAAGACATAGCAAAACCTGGGCCATAACGACAACACCTCCCATTGTCCCTTCCTACAGAAGGCCAAACTTAGACAAACAGATGTAAGCATTGGATGGGCTGAGCTTTTTTGGCTCTTTATCTAAACATATCAGACCCGAGCGCAGGCCGAAGTAAATATTCTCATACACTAGGCTAAATGGTAGATGAATGATTGGATACACGTGCTGAATACATTAACAATCAAGGATATGTAATGTCTATATTTCTCCCGAGGTTGGTTACGTCCTTTTTTAGGAGACATACTAGAAACTACAAAGATATATAATTAATTATTCCCTTTGCGAAGAAGGCGTTTGGCGACATGTTTTCCCTGTACGTGGGTCGCGAGCATATTATCTACTGTTTGGCACATACATTCAAGGACTTGTTTACTGGGCTAAGGATCCACCCTGCACGTCGAGCCTCGAAACCACATTTTGTCCACTCGCCTCTGCCTGCAGCTGAGTCCAAATCAGTTTTTCAGAAGCACGATATATAATTTCAGATGTTATACTTAATTGAGTCATGGGGTTTAAACCCTAATGGCTGACAGTTCCTTCCTTTGTCTTTACAAGACAACTCCTTGGAAAGACACCGTATACCCCAGTGGTCAGCATCCCAATTAGTCACATGCCAGGCACGACATAGCGTCACGCATGCTCAAGAAAGATATCGGCCCTAACTGGCCGTCTAACATTCAACGTATGAATTGTTAGCCATAATTCGCGACGACGGCGCCTGGTTAAGAGATTGCTGCCGCCCGGCCAGATTCCGAATCCACCCTCGTCACGGCGTAGGTGCGACCCAGTTGCCAGCCAGATTAGGGGCCCTCTTTATGCAGGCGTGGTCCTCGCGAATTAGGGCAAACAATCGACGTCCAATGCCATCAAGCCTTGTACATGTGATTGCTGGGTGGTGTAAGTGGTGGTGATGGTGGTTCTTCCGGATACATGTTTGCCATCCGCTCCTTACTGCTGGCATAATAGCAATAACCTTTAAAAGAACCTACACTTTCTAAATCACAGGTATAATCATCCCAACTAAAATCATCATTATCAGAATCCCAAGCATCAATAGGTTCATCGTTTTCCCCACATACTCCTTCCTTTTCTGCCAATAACATATCCAAAGCCACTTGATTCTGCATCACCATCGTTCGCATATGCACTAATTCGTTTTCCAATTGTAGTTCTGCGATTCGGGTTTCGTTTCCAATTCGTTCCATTACTAATGCGAGACTATCTATTAGCCAATCATTCATAATACATAAGAGGCGTTAGCCAGTACACGCAAGGGGTTTTCCACACAAGTATCACAGTCATCACAAAAATCAATACAGGCAGCAGCCAGTTCCCACATGGGATCAACACAAGTATCATAGTCATCACAAAATTCAATACAATTTTCTGGAGCGCTGGTCACAACTGCCTTGTTGAAGGGCCCATTCAGGTCGACGGCCTTTGTGGTCAGAACCATGGTCTTTGTCGGCGGCTTCTTCACTTTCCATCCTGTAAAATACTTTCTTACACACACCATGGTCAAATTCCTAGCCCCCCGTCCCACCAATTGGCATTTAGTTACCTTATCTCTCAGATGGTTGGCTTATTCATAGCCGCATTTCCTGTGTCGTGTCTGGAAATTCAAATGCCATATTTACTTTCACCAATTTCCGAAAATACCTTCCTTTTAATCATCTTCCCTACATCTAATAATACATGATTTACCAAATTTACCTTGGGAAAAATGGATCCCAGATAACAAGTCCCTCCCCACTGGTCGGGTAAGTATGGATATGCTTTATTTCCGCAAATAAACATCACTCCATGGGGTGGGATAAGGGCCGAGGCCATGCATTTACTGATCTCAACGCGGGTGGCGCTTGGTGTTCCCCAAGATATGGTTAGCTTGGTTACGTTATGCTGGGCTTGGTCATCTATGGTTATTACAAGGGGGCCTCCCTTTTCTCTCCCTCTGGTGTCGGATGGCAGGGTATGGGTACATTCCGAGGTTCCCATCTGAACGTGTCCCTTTCCTTCAGACACACCCGTTCCTTTTGCTCTGTCACCCAGACTGGATCAGGTGGTTTGTCTAACAAAGCCTGCTTAATGGGTGGGGTATATCGAAACTCCCGGGAACACACTGCTGGGGATTTTGGGCCTATCAGTTCCAAGGTTGTGGTCAGACATGGGGTACGCAAGGGTCCTGAGCACATATCTCGTAGGGACAGGGGCAGCACTACCATTTCTATCCCTGTCGTACTGGTGTGGGGAAAATGCATGCACATCCAACAACGTGATCGGTTCTGTACCTTCGCCATTGCACGGGTCACTGTCCAATACGTATTTTCCTTTGGCTTTTTCCTGCTTTCGATCCGTCGGTGCGGAATTAATATGTATGAGATGCATGGTGGCCTATAGTCATAGGGGGTCTGTGACGTCATGAATTCACATTGTAGTATCAGAGTAGTGCCGCTGTTCAGTAATACATGCGTGGTTAAATTGTTCGAGTCCTTTCCCCATTTGTAACCTGGCCTGGCCATGTTTACTATTGGTGCGCTGCCTTGTCGTGGCGCTTGCTTCAGACGACTGAGGGCAGCAAAACCTGTCTTCCTTCCATGTGAGTCTGTGTACAACGCCCTCCACATTATCCGTGTCCATACGTCTTCCTTTACATGGCAGCAGGGTATATTTATCCTCTGACCCCAGATAACTCTCTGCCGGTAGACCTTAACGGTTTGGTCGCCATATGCATATGTCTCCGTGTCCGCCCATGCCCTCATGTCCCCAGTGCTGGCAAAGCAGTATATTAAACTAAGTGTGATTGCCACCCCTAACAGGCGGTGGTGCAGCATCCTCGATCTGTGGTGGTGCGTTTGAGGTGTCTGTGTTTGTGGGTATGGCCAACTTACAATGTGTGGCATGTACCCAGGACGACTTGCCCTCACAAAACACCGCTGTTGGTGTGATCAGAAGAACTTGGTATGGCCCCGTCCACCTTGGTTCGAGCGCAGTCTTACGGGTGAAATGCTTCACCAGCACGTAATCTCCTGCCTCGAAGGTGTGGATAGGCTTGCTTGCTGGCTCCGGCAGGGCCTCCCGAACGCGTTCATGTATGCTGCGTGCCACATGGGATAGACCTATGCAAAACTTTAAAAACATGTCATCCATGATAGGTAATTCAAGGGCTGCCATATCCACTGGCGCCGATACCGTTGACATATAGCGCACGAGCGACAGACCATGGTAACCACAGTCGAAAGGCCTGGTGCTGCCCAGGTGGAAGTGACCTGCCTCATCACCCCCCTATGGCACACATGGCCATTTTGATGCGCCATGCGTGCCAACCATGGCAATAAAGTTCGCGGTGCCACGGGTTTGTCATTAATCGTCCACATTTGTCCTTCCGCGGGGTGCTGAGCTCCCAATTTAATCCAATCTTGATGTTCTACGTTTGAGGCCGCGGCTTGTAATTGTATTACATCGAACTCTGTAGGTGCGGATGTCGGAACGTCTGTCTGGGCAGTCGCTTTAGCGCCCTGTTTGCATCAGTCGAGTGGCTGTGAGATGCTGCGTGTTTCGCTGTTGTAGTAGTGTATGGACGCAATGCGGTACCTGTAAAAGGACCGGATGTCCCATAACTATGTCGGCCGTCCGCTCAACTGCGTATCGGGCAGCCGCCACGGCTTGTAAGCACAGCGGAAAGCCTTGTTCTACCGCATCAAGCTTTTTGCTGAAATAGGCTACTGGACGTTCCCTATCTCCATGAGTCTGAGTTAATACGGATTGTGCGAATCCCCCTACTGCATGGGTGAAAAGTGTGAAGGCCTTTTTATAATCGGGAAGGCCTAAGGTTGGGGCCGTTATCAGGGCTCGTTTGAGTCCTTCGTAGCAGCGTATTCGATTGTCCGTCCAGTTCACCATCCGTGGCTGGTCGTTTTTCGTCGCCTCATATAGAGGTTTTGCTAATAACGCATAGTCAATTATCCATGTACGACAGTACCCTGCCATTCCCAAAAATCGCAACGAACACACTAACACTTCACTGTTATCCTTCACTTCACTTCAAAATTTCACTGTTATCCTATCAATACCTGGACATTTTTTCTCCCTTCCTTCCTAGATACGCGAATTTCACACCAGTATAAACCCACTGGAAAAATTATCTGAAAAATAACGAAATCGTCTCCAAGTTCTCTAACTAATCTCCATTCGCAATCACCAATTTTACCCTCCTATGCATTTTGCCTTAGGTTTTAGAACCTAGAGTCTACCAAAAACAACAACTAGCCTCCCAAAGCCATTTCCCTGCAAGAGCGGAGGTTAGCCTTGCGGTCCACATGACAATCTTCTTCATTTTGCTCTATCACCTCCCTTTGAGCAATAATTTAATTGATGTGATTCCCATATACCTGGTGGAGTTCTGTTCACCTGGTCTGCAGAGCCGTGATCCAATCTTCACCAGCCCCCAATCACCTTCTTATCACAAAACAACAGTCCATAACTAACCACTTTTCTTTATTTCTTGTCTTTTCCATCAACTTTTATAACCTTTTCCTCCACTTTCTCATCAATTCCTGCAGTCACCTGTCATTGACAAGTAATCCATCTGATTCGACTTTCCAATTTAATCATCTTTGCACTTTCCATGACCTTCTTCTCACTTCCTTTTAAACCTTTTCTTCAGACACAACCCACATGAGTTATGAATACAATTTCCCCTTTCAGGCACGTGTCTAGTCACTCACAAAGTGTCCATAAGACAACGTCATTATATTTCACAGAACTCCACCACTCTATTAAATCCTAAACATGCCCAATGGGCAATCCACGAAAAAAAATCAAAGCATTTTCAGTCCCCCTTTTCTCATACACTAGCCAATGTAAGTCAGCCAAACATAAATAAAGAGGTTCCAGCGAGTTGTGACCTCCATAACTCTAAACAACTCCGCTGGCACCTTTTAAAACAAACTTTCCCAGTCACTTACTAAAATAAAGTGCAGCTCTTGTCCGTAGATATACGTTAACCAAGGTTACATGAGACTTGACAACAATATTCCTGCCCCGTGGAGCAAGGCATCAGAGACAACTCCCCTCTCCACCTGAACTTATCCCAGGTAGAATTTAGCTACCTACAGAGAAAGTACCTGCACAACACATTTACAAACCAATTCGTCCCCTCGTATTAGGGGACGTCACAAATGTTCCACCACAATTCACAGCAGGTGACCACCCACCTGCCTTCTGTCGAAGTCCAGTTCAATTTCCATTCACAGACAGACAGACAGACAGATAAACGGACCGGGTGAAACCATAACCATCCATCCTTCCGATTGGACTCACGTCAGCATCACATGTCATTCTTGCCTTCATTCAACGCATTCTGCCATCCCAAGTCGGCCAAATACAAGCCCCGGCCATGCCGTTGAATAAACACCCAGTCGGTTGACAGCCTATCATTTTTGACTTTCACTCCCATTCTCCCTTACTACATTTGGAGAGCCGTTAATGTGGGGATGTAATTGAACACTTGTTTTAAAGCCCTGTCTACACATGCTCTCCATAACATACTCATTATTCCCTGCCAATTTTACTCATCCGGATTGCCCAACGCCCGTAGGCAATTTGGGGAACCCCTTGTCAATCCATGACACACTTCAATGACTCACACCATAAACACAAATACACGCTGCAATGACAGATCATTCATTCCCTTATACACAAATACCTGTACTCACTCCAACACATCCAGTGCGTAGCTTAACTTAAAATACTCATCGTCCTACCTTTCTTGGGCTAGTCCCTCCTGGTAGTCCTAAGATCGGGTCGCCCCCCGATCCCTAACCTTAAACGCAGTTCTCACGCCGGAGTAACTTAACACCTATTATATATCTATCACCCACATATGGGTCTACCTGCTTCCCACGCAGGAAGCTTACCTGAGGGATATCCCTCCTTATCTCGGGCGCCCTGTATAATCGATTCATTACCCACTGCTGCTCTGGTTTAAACTAAATATGGTTCGGAATGCAAGCCAGGTGGTACAGCCGACAGAGGTCCACACGTCCAAAGCAAGGCAGGAGGCTTCAATTTCGATGTGCAAAAATTGCTTACCCAAATTAGGTGCCGGCAGGCCTCCCTCCCGACCTGGAACGTGAGGGTCCACCTCGTCTGCACACTTGGATGATCCCACTTCTGACACCAAAATTGTCGGTCGAAGACCTCAAGGGAAGGAAGAAGAAGAAGAATCAGAGCAACAATGTTTAATGGGATCGATTACAAACACACAGTGTGGAGCAAGGCTCGAGAATGCACCGCCTAACACGCAGCGGGCAATTTCTCAAGGCACTCGCTGAAAAATGAGCAAAAAGGCATTTCATTTATAGCAAAATATCAGACAAGAATCTGCGCTAAAGACATAGCAAAACCTGGGCCATAACGACAACACCTCCCATTGTCCCTTCCTACAGAAGGCCAAACTTAGACAAACAGATGTAAGCATTGGATGGGCTGAGCTTTTTTGGCTCTTTATCTAAACATATCAGACCCGAGCGCAGGCCGAAGTAAATATTCTCATACACTAGGCTAAATGGTAGATGAATGATTGGATACACGTGCTGAATACATTAACAATCAAGGATATGTAATGTCTATATTTCTCCCGAGGTTGGTTACGTCCTTTTTTAGGAGACATACTAGAAACTACAAAGATATATAATTAATTATTCCCTTTGCGAAGAAGGCGTTTGGCGACATGTTTTCCCTGTACGTGGGTCGCGAGCATATTATCTACTGTTTGGCACATACATTCAAGGACTTGTTTACTGGGCTAAGGATCCACCCTGCACGTCGAGCCTCGAAACCACATTTTGTCCACTCGCCTCTGCCTGCAGCTGAGTCCAAATCAGTTTTTCAGAAGCACGATATATAATTTCAGATGTTATACTTAATTGAGTCATGGGGTTTAAACCCTAATGGCTGACATATATATATATATATATATGCACATATATACACATATACATCCACACACATACACACATGCACACACACACACACATACACACACACACACACACATCTCGTTTTTTCATTTCTGTTCCTTACAATTCTATCCCTCTCTTTCATTCACAGACACACACACACACACACACACACACACACACACACACACACACACACACACACACACACACACACACACACACACACACACACACACTTAATTGTACAGTATCGGTTGTTCCTAAACTTAAATAATTTAAAGGATTGTTGAAAATGATGTTAATTTTACAACATCCCATGTTCAACTTTATTTAAATTGTAAACCTCAAACATAGTTTCTCCACCTAAAGCAAGAACCTTAACCCGTAAGCAACTGAATAGTTTCCCGACTGCATGGATCATCAGCTGGGCACCGTTCTTCCTCGAGGTTTCAATCCTTTCAGCCCAGGACCTCTCCAAATGGCGGATCCACAACCTCGATCATGGATCCACATCAATTGATGGTAAATCAGTGGATCCACAACCTCAGTTGCGTCCAGGCAGTCAGTCAACCCATCAATGCAACATCACTTATCCCAACTTTACTTGCAATAGGATTTAATGTGTTATTGAAGGAGCTGGGGCTCCCACGTCGATCGGAAGAATGGACGCGACAAAAAGCTGGAATTCATCCGAGTTGCTTTATTCAAACCAAACACTCAGGCACTCTGAAAAGCCCGTTTATCGGGCAGCAATATATATACATATTATCCCGGAGCGTTTGCCCAGGAAAGGCGAGAGGGGGTGTGGCCCAGCGTCCTGGCTGCGGCCTGGCAAGTTGAGGGCGAGCCTGCCCGGGCGTCCTGGACGAGCCCGGCATGGTGATCGCTCCGCGTCCTTGATAGGTGCAAGGCGATTGTGAAAACCCAGCGGTAGCCGCTACACACGTCCCCCCAGAATCGACTTGCACCGGCAGGTTCAATTTGAGGGGGGTCCTGATGACCCGGCCGAAGCGACCCCTGGCGGGTCGTGGGAGGGGGTCCGGTGTGGTGGTGGGCGGTCGAGTGGGGGGCACCGTGGACGGGGGGCGGCCTCGCCGCGGCGGAAGGGCCACCCGTGGTGGGTGGTCGACGTCCACGTGCGCCGGCTTGAGGCGGTCCACCGCAATCCGGTCCGACCTGCCGCCAATGTCGATGACGAACGACTTGTCGTCCCGTCGCAGCACCCGGAAGGGCCCGTCGTACGGCGGCCGGAGTGGCCCCCGATGTGCGTCGTGACGCACAAAAACATACTCCGCTGTGCGAAGTGCTGGGGGGACGTAGGACTGGGGGTCACCGTGGTGGGATGTTGGCACGGGGGCAAACCGTCGGGCGGCCTCCTGGAGGTCCGAGCGCTGGTGAGCTGCGGACCAGGGACTGGTAGCGTCGGGCACGAATTCGCCCGGGACGCGTAGCGCCTGGCCATAGACAAGCTCGGCGGTGGATGCCTGGAGGTCCTCCTTGGGGGCTGTGCGGAGGCCCAAAAGGACCCACGGCAGCCGGTCGGCCCAACCGCCGTCTTGAAGGCCGGCCATGAGCGCGGCCTTCATGGAGCGGTGGAATCGCTCGCGCAACCCGTTTGCTTGGGGGTGGTAGGTCGTAGTACGGTGGAGCTTGACCCCCAGGTTGCGGGCGACCGCGCCCCACAGCTCGGAGGTGAACTGTGGTCCGCGGTCTGACGAGATGTCCGCCGGTGCGCCGAAGCGGGCGACCCAGGTGGCGATGAAAGCCTGCGCTACGTCGGCGGTGGTGGTGGAGACGAGGGGAACGGCCTCCGGCCACCTGGTGGTCCTGTCCACCATGGTGAGCAGGTGTGTGAACCCCCGTGACGGGGGGAGGGGGCCTACCAGATCCACGTTGACGTGGTCGAAACGTCGTTCGGGCACGGTGAAAGGTGCCAGCGGGGCCTGGGTGTGTCGGTGGACCTTGGCCCGTTGGCAGGCCGTGCAGGTGCTGGTCCAATCGCGGACGTCCCGACGAAGGCCGTGCCAGACGAATCGCGCCGACACCAGCTTCTGGGAAGCTTTCCGGCCCGGGTGGGAAAGGCCATGGCGGGAGGCGAAGATGCGGCGTTGCCAGGTGACGGGCACGATGGGGCGAGGCTGGCCTTGGGAGACGTCGCAGAGCAGGACAGTGTCCGCGAAGGGGATGTCGGCCAGGCGGAGGCCCGTGTCCGCCGCCCGGAGGGCTTGCACCGTGGTGTCCGTGGTTTGGTCCGCCGCCATAAGCGCAAAGTCCACGCCCAGGTGGACCGCGTTCGCGCTGGCCCGGGAAAGACAGTCGGCCACGGCGTTGTTTTTGCCGGCGACGTGCCGGATGTCCGTGGTAAACTCCGACACGGCGGCGAGGTGGCGCTGTTGGCGGGCCGACCACGGCTCCGCGACCTTGGCCATGGCGTAAACCAACGGCTTGTGGTCGACGAACGCCGTGAAAGGTCGGCCCTCCAGGAGGTGGCGGAAATGGCGGACGGCCAGGTGTAGACCGAGGAGCTCCCGGTCAAACGTGCTGTATTTGAGCTCGTTCGGCCGGAGCTGCCGGCTGAAAAAAGCGAGTGGCTGCCAAACCCCGTTCACCCATTGCTCATGTACGGCGCCCACCGCGTAGTCGGAGGCATCCGTGGTGAGGGCGATGGGAGCGTTGAGCACCGGGTGAGCGAGCAGTGTTGCGTCGGCGAGGGCCCGCTTTGAGCTTTGGAAGGCCGCATCCATTGCTGCGGACCAGGCGATGTCGTGCTTGGCCGGCTTGCCCCGGAGGGCTTCGTAGAGGGGCCGCATGAGTTGAGCAGCGCGGGGCACGAAGCGGTGATAAAAATTCACCATTCCCACGAATTCCTGCAGGGCCTTTATGGTGCGGGGACGCGGGAACGTGGTGATGGCCTCGACCTTGGTTGGCAGCGGCACGGCCCCGTTCTTGGTGATGTGGTGGCCCAAAAAATCAACGGCCGTCGTGCCGAAGTGGCATTTGGCCGGGTTGACGATGAGCCCGTGCTCGCTGAGGCGCCCGAATAGTGTTCGGAGGTGGAGGAGGTGCTCGGCCCGGGACGTGCTGGCGACGAGGATGTCGTCCAGGTAAACGAAAAGGAACGGCAGGTCACGCAGCACGCCGTCCATCAAGCGCTGGAACGCCTGAGCCACGTTCTTGAGACCAAACGGCATCCGCAAGAATTCGAATAAGCCGAACGGCGTGATGACTGCCGTTTTAGGGATGTCGGCCGCCCTGACAGGTACCTGGTGATATCCCCGTATGAGATCAATTTTCGAAAAAATGACCCGTCCCGCCAGACGGGTGGAGAAGTCTTGGATATGCGGGATCGGGTACCTGTCGGGGGTGGTAGCGTCATTGAGACGGCGGTAGTCGCCACACGGGCGCCATCCACCCCCCGGCTTTGGCATGATGTGCAGTGGTGAGGCCCACGCGCTATCGGAGCGCCGCACGATGCCGAGGTGCTCCAACGCGTCGAATTCGGCCTTCGCCACGGCGAGCTTGGCTGGGTCGAGGCGGCGGGCCCTGGCGTAGACCGGCGGGCCCGTGGTTGGTATGTGGTGCTCGATCCCATGCCGTACTGCGACGGCCGAAAACGTCGGCCGCGTGAGGGCCGGGAACTTTATCCGTGATGAACAGTAAGTTGCCCATGTGGCCGGCGCTCATGGCTGGTAATGAACGCCGGCCCGTCCGTTTCCCGGCCTGCCGAAGGTGCACGGGGGTCGGCATGTCCGGGCCTTCTGTCCGAACCTGGCATGATAGTAACACCACGCTTGGTCAGGTGGAGGCCCCGGTCGTCGTGCTGGAGGTGGTCGGCTCAGTGTAGCGGCCGCCAATTGCGTCGGCAGTTCGGTCGTCGACCGTGCCGGGTGCTCGGGCGCCATGGGTGTTGCGTCGGACGGCGGTTGGTCCCATGTCGCCGCTGCGATGCGCTGGCCTGCGGCGGAGATCTTGTCGGCTTCTCTGGCAAGGGCCCGGGGATCTGTGATCGTCGTGCTTGCCAGGGCGAGGCGTACCGGGTTAGGCAGCTGACGGAGGAACAGCTCCCGGAACAGGAATGCCGGAGAGTGCTCGCCGAGCAGTGAAAGCATGTAGTCCATTCGCTCGGAAGGGCGCGTGTCGCCGAGCTCGGTCAGGTCGAGCAGGCGCCGTGCGCGTTCCGCCGATGGGAGGGCGAAAGCATTGAGGAGAAGCTTCTTAATCGCGCCGTATTTGTCAGCGGCTGGCGGGCTCTCGAGGAGGCTCAGGGCGCGGGCCGCGGTGGCCGAACCGAGCGCTGCTACCACATGGTGGAAGCGGGTGTCGTCGGCCGTGATGCCTCGCAGGGCGAACAGGGAATCCGCCTGTGCGAACCAAACCGCCGCGTGAGCCTCCCAGAAGGTAGGCAGTTTAAGGGCGACTGCCGTGTCCATGTCGGTAGGTCACCAATGAAGGAGCTGGGGCTCCCACGTCGATCGGAAGAATGGACGCGACAAAAAGCTGGAATTCATCCGAGTTGCTTTATTCAAACCAAACACTCAGGCACTCTGAAAAGCCTGTTTATCGGGCAGCAATATATATACATATTATCCCGGAGCGTTTGCCCAGGAAAGGCGAGAGGGGGCGTGGCCCAGCGTCCTGGCTGCGGCCTGGCAAGTTGAGGGCGAGCCTGCCCGGGCATGCCCGGGCATGCCCGGGCGTCCCGACCGAGGCCTGGCAAGTTGAGCGCGGGCCTGCCCGGGCGTCCTGGACGAGCCCGGCATGGTGATCGCTCCGCGTCCTTGATAGGTACAAGGCGATTGTGAAAACCCAGCGGTAGCCGCTACATTATCATATATTTATAACTTTCCTTACACACTCTATAATATGATAATATCATTAAGTCATTCACATCTTACCCTTAAACACATCAATCGACCAAACAGCATGACCACACCACCTACCTCTTGATCAAACTCTATTTCGAATGTTCAAACTGTCATTTATAACGGTTTTTGGCATGCTGTCGTATCCTAGCAACCACTGATTCCTAGCAACATTAATTTGTAGTATATTTAATTATTATATTGTACTGTATTTACATAAAGATCTCATGAATAATATTATATTGTACTGTACTTGTATTATATTGTACTGTAATATAATATTATATTGTACACTTAGAATGTTCAAACTGTCATTTATAACGGTTTTTGGCATGCTGCCGTATCCTAGCAACCACTGATTCTTGGCAACATTGATTTGTAGTATATTTCATTATTATATTGTACTGTATTTACATAAAGATCTCAAGAATAATATTTTTACTATTCGTATTGTATTTCACTAATTCGATTTGGTGTCGTTTTGTGATTTTAAAGAAAACTTGTTTTCATCGACCGACTGTAGCTCCCTGCGCTAACATACGTCTGACTAGATGTTGTAATTTATTGACCAGTTCAGAGCTGTGTGTGGTTTCTCTCAGTCATAATTATTTCACCTGCAACCGTACCATAAAATAGCTTTTTGGGAATGTTGCTGTCTAAGAAAGGCATTCGGACAATGTGGAATGGAAATGCATCTCGTTTATCAAATAATTTGGTGTGAAATTTATTATTATGGATATCAATTTGTAATTCTAAAAAGGAAACTGAAGTGGAAGTTTGGTTTTCCTTTTTTAATTCAAGTTCTTTTGGATATATATCATCATGAAGCTGCTCAAATATAAATCCATCATTAATTGCCAACAAATCATCAATGAATCTGAAGATGTTTCCGCATCTTCGTGCAGTTGTTAATTTATGCCTGCACATGTTCTGGACCCAATCAAACTCGTACATGTGCAGAAACAAATTTGCAAAGAAAGGGGACGGATCTGAACCCATGGGTATGCTCACTGTCTGCTGAAGTATCTTGTTGCCAAATGTAAAGAAACTGTTGTTTAGCAGAAATCGAATACTTTCTTTGAGTTTACTTTTTGAAAAACTACATGAATATTGATTATCCTTTACAGACCAGTGTGCTCTGTTTTGATATACATTAATGTATACTCTATTACCTCCTGCAAATGCTTTATATATTGCTCTGTCCAATGCGGTTACCAGCTTGTCATGTGGAATGTTTGTGTACAATGTGGAAAAATCAAAGGTTGAAAGACATTTTGCTTTACCCTTGTTATTAATGTTGTGGACACTGTCGATTACCGGTTTGGAATTGTCAATGATCCAGAATTTCTTAATACCAGAATAAAACTTCACTTTGTCATGGTAGTTTTTAAAGCATTTATAGATTAGTTTCATTGCCGCTGTAATACTGCCCGACAAAGGTTTCAAACTACATTCTCTACTTGCGATGATGAACCTCATCTTACAAGGGTGTTTGTGCATTTTTGGGATCCAGTTTACTTTTTGAAAATCTACATGAATATTGATTATTATCCTTTACAGACCAGTGTGCTCTGTTTTGATATACATTAAATATGTTATTGTGGCGGACACGATGGCTCGGTGACATCATTCCGCGCACCATTGGGGTGTCGGCCACGCCCGAGGGGTCGGCGTGGCCTCGGGATATACACGGGACTCGCAGCCCCGAGCAAGTCAGTGCTACAGTTTGAGCTTTACAATAAAGACTCTTTTGATCCTATGCGTTGTGGCTTACCTTCTTTGGCAAACAAGTTGCATGCGTAGCACCACGCTACACTGGTGACCCCTTTTGGTTCAGCCGTCGCTGACCACAGAACGCGCCATGGCCAGCAACACGGTCGCGGTAAAGCTCGCTGAGTTTTGGGAAGCACAGGCCGAGGTATGGTTCGTGCAGGCCGAAGCACAGTTCCAGTTTCGAGGAATAATGGCGGACGAGACGCGTTACTATCACGTGATCGCCGCCCTCGGGCCCGGCACGGCCGCCCGAGTCGTGTCCATCCTGTGGCACCCACCGGCAGAGCACAAGTACAGGCTGCTCAAACGTCTCCTCATCGCCACGTTCGGCCTCACGGAGTTCGAACGGGCGGACCGCCTCCTGAACCTTCCCGAACTCGGCGACACACGACCATCGGTACGGATGGACTACATGCTGTCGTTGCTGGGTGACAAAGCCCCGGATTTTTTATTCCGGGCACTTTTTCTACGCCAGCTACCGGCACAGGTACGCCTCGCGTTGGCCGGTTCCAAAATAGGGGAACCCCGCGCTCTGGCCGTCGAGGCCGACATGTTTTTCGCGGCTTGTGACACACGGGCGAGCTTCGGTGCGGCCGTCGTGGATCCCGAGGCTGATGCGGCTGCACACCTCGTGGATCCCGAGGCTGATGCGCATGCACACCTCATGGCCGCCGCCACGCCCCGCCCATCACCACTGCAGCGGCGAAAGCCGCGGCCTCCGCCGCTCCCGCCGCTAGCCTGGTGCCGTTTCCACGCCAGGTTCGGCCACAAGGCTAAGAAGTGTTGCCGGCCGTGCTCGTTTGGCAAGTCGGGAAACGACCGAGCCGACGCTCGGTAGCGGCCCTGAGCGTCGGCAATTCCGGCAGCCTCTTATTCATCACGGACACCTTGTCCGGGCGCCGCTTCCTCTGCGACACAGGAGCGCAGGTAAGCGTCATCTCAGCCCACGCGTCCGACAAGCGAACCGCGGGCCGGGGCCCCGCGTTGCTTGCAGCCAACGGTACACCCATACGCACATTCGGGAAGCGCTGCCTCTCCCTGCAGTTCGGAAGGCAGCGCTTTCAATGGTCGTTCGTAACCGCCAGCGTGCCCATGGCATTGCTCGGTGCGGACTTCCTATGTGCAAATGGGTTGTTGGTGGACGTGAAGCACAGACGGCTCGTCCAGGCCGAAACCTTTAGCTCGCTTGCTTGTTCGCTGAGCAGCTCGTTGAGCAGCTCGTTGAGCGGCTCACCGAGCGGCTCACCAAGCGGCTTGCTAAACGGTTCCGTCCCGGCGAGTTTGGGTTGTACGCTTCCGGCAGCAGATGACTTTACCCACCTCCTCGCCAGTTTCCCGGCCCTCACGCGGCCCACCTTCTCGGCGGTGGCCGTCAAGCACGGGATGGAGCATCACATCCCCACCGTCGGGCCACTGGTCTACGCCCGGGCACGCCGCCTCGAGCCGACGAAGCTCGCGGTGGCGAATGTGGAGTTCGCTACACTGGAGCCGCTGGGCATCGTACGGCGCTCCAACAGCGCATGGGCATCGCCGCTGCACATCGTGCCGAAGCCCGGCGGGGGATGGCGGCCGTGCGGAGACTACCGCTGCCTCAACGATGCTACCACCCCCGACCGCTACCCGGTCCCTCACATCCAAGACTTTTCCGCCCGATTGGCGAAAATGTCCCTCTTCTCCAAGGTGGACCTCATCCGCGGATACCACCAGGTCCCCGTCAGGCCGGAGGACATACCGAAGACGGCCGTCATCACACCATTCGGCCTCTTCGAGTTCCTGCGGATGCCCTTCGGGTTGAAGAATGCGGCTCAGGCGTTCCAACGGCTGATGGACAGCGTCTTGCGCGACTTGGACTTCGTTTACGTCTACCTGGACGACATCCTCGTCGCAAGCGCGTCCCGTGAGGAGCACCTCCGCCATCCCCGCACGCTCTTCGAACGCCTGGGCCGGCATGGCCTGAACGTCAACCCCGCCAAGTGCCGGTTCGGCGTCGCCGAAATCGACTTTTTGGGGCACCGCGTCACCAGGCACGGGGCCATCCCCTTACCGGCCAAGGTGGAGGCGGTCAGGGGGTTTCCGCGCCCCCGCACGATCAAGGGGCTCCAGGAGTTCCTGGGCATGGTGAACTTTTACCATCGTTTCCAGCCCCGCGTCGCCCAGCTCCTGTGCCCCCTGCACGAGGCCCTCCGGGGGAAGCCGGGCAAAGGTGACGTTGCTTGGACCGAGCCGATGGACGTGGCGTTCGCGGGCGCGAAGCTCGTCTTGGCTAATGCCACCATGCTCGCGCACCCGGCGCCCGATGCACCGATCGCCCTCACCACCGACGCGTCGGACTACGCGGTGGGCGCGGTGCACGAGCAATGGGTGAAGGGGGCTTGGCAGCCGCTGGCGTTTTTTAGCCGGCAGCTCCGTCCGCACGAACGGCGGTACAGTACCTTCGACCGCGAGCTCCTCAGGCTTCACCTGGCGGTCCGGCATTTCCGCCATCTGCTCGAGGGCCGTTCGTTCACGGCCTTCGTCGACCACAAGCCCCTGGTTTTCGCGATGGCCAAGGTTGCCGAGCTGTGGTCGGCCCGGCAGCAGCGTCACCTCTCGGCCGTGTCCGAGTACACGACGGACATCCGGCACGTCGCGGGGAAGGACAACCCGGTGGCGGATTGCCTTTCCCGGTCCGTCGCCCACGCGGTCCACCTCAGGATCGACTATGCCCGGATGGCGGCGGACCAGACCGCCGACCCCGACGTCCAGGCCTTGCGGACCGCCGTCACGGGCCTCCGCGTCACCGAGGTGCCGTTCGACGGCGCGGGCACGGCCCTCTTGTGCGACGTCTCCCTCGGCCGGCCTCGCCCCATCGTGCCCGCGGGCTGGCAGTGCCGGGTTTTTGACGCCATCCACGGCCTGTCCCACCCGGGCACGAAGGCCTCCCAGAGGCTGGTCGCCGACTAGTTTGTCTGGCATGGCCTCCGGAAGGCCGTCCGCGAATGGGCCAGGACGTGCTTCGCGTGCCAGCGCGCGAAGGTGCACCGCCACACCCAGGCCCCGTTGGCCCCGCTTACTGTGCCCGAACGTCGGTTCGACCACGTTCACGTGGACTTGGTGGGACCTCTGCCCCCCTCGCAGGGTTTCACCCACGTCCTCACCATGGTGGACCGCACCACCCGGTGGCCGGAGGCCGTGCCTTTGGCGGCGGCGGCGGCGGACGTCATGCAGGCGTTCATCACCACCTAGGTTGCCCGGTTCGGCGCCCCCTCGGACATCTCGTCCGACCGCGGCCCCCAGTTCACCTCAGAGCTCTGGGGGGCAGTAGCGCGGGGGCTTGGCGTCCAGCTGCACCGCACCACGGCCTACCACCCCCAGGCCAACGGCCTGTGCGAGCGCTTCCATCGCTCCTTGAAGGCCGCGCTCCGGGCCACCCTCCGCGACGGCGGCTGTGTCGACAGGCTCCCTTGGGTCCTGCTGGGCCTCAGGACGGCGCCCAAGGACGACCTGCGTGCATCCGCGGCGGAGTTGGTCTTCGGACAACCGCTGCGGTGCCGGCGAGTTCCTCCCCGACTCCACGGAACCATGGTCCGCAGCGCAGCAGCGCACCGCACTGCAGGAGACCGCCCGGAGGTTCGCCCCGGTGCCGACGGCGCACCATGGGTGCCCGCCAACGCACGTCGCCCCGGAGCTTCGTACGGCGGAGTACGTTTTCGTCCGCCACGACACCCACCGGACACCGCTGCGACCCCCGTACGACGGGCCCTTCCCCGTGCTGGAGGCACGAGGCGAGGCGAGGCTTCCGGGGCGAGGAAGGGCGAAGCATTTCACCCTGGACATCGGCGGTACTCCTGACCGCGTTTCCGTGGACTGCCTCAAGCCGGCCCACCTCGACGTGGACCACCCCCCGCAAGCGGCTCGGCCTCCGCGTCGGGGCCGCCCCCCGGCGGGCGGACCCCCGGCACCGTCCAGCCCCGCCGGCACGCCACCCCCCTGTCCTGCACCCATTCCAGATGCCGCCAGAGGCATCCCAGATGGCATCCCGGCATCCCAAACGCCGCCAGCCGCCAGAGGGCGCTTCGGCCGAGTCATTCGTTTGCCCCGCAAACTGACCCTTCAGGTGCGCGGGAATTCTGTGGGGGCGCGTGTGGCGGACACGATGGCTCGCTGGTGCGGTGACATCATTCCGCGCACCAATGGGGTGTCGGTCACGCCCGAGGGGTAGGCGTGGCCTCGGGATATACACGGGACTCGCAGCCCCGAGCAAGTCAGTGCTGCAGTTTGAGCTTTACAATAAAGACTCTTTTGATCCTACGCGTTGTGGCTTACCTTCTTTGGCAAACAAGTTGCGTGCGTAGCACCACGCTGTTTATGTTTATCTGTTTTGATATACATTAAATATGTTATTATTATTCCCTCCACACACAGATTACCTATGGTATTCCCTCCACACACACACACACACATGTATGTGCACATATATACGCATATACTTCCACACACACACACACGTACACACACATTTGAAATCACATTGACACACACATTGACTTTATTTGAAATCGTGAACAGTGTGTTAAGTACGCTGACAAGGTTTCTGAGTGGTCACGCTTTAATGCCGGAACAAAGCTGGGACCTGTTGCATTTCTTGCCATGATCAACGATGCTGGCCACAACAAAATTGCCACCGATATTCATTGTTTCAAATATGTTGATGATCTTACATTTATTGAAAAAGCGTAACACTCAAACTGAATCTGGTATGCCAGCTGTTCTTAAACAACTTCATAACTGGTCTGTAGAGAATGGAATATGTCTTGACATCTGTTTCACTCGAAACAATCCACCCCCCTCCAACCTGTCATTGAATGCTGTTGTAATCCAACATCAAAATATCATAAAACTGTTGGGTATCTTCATCCAGGCAGATTTGAAATGGGATGTACACAACTGTTATATTGTTAAATGAGCTAACAGGTTTACACATGATTCATAAGTTAAAATACCATTCCCTCCCAAGCAATTACTGAATTGAAATGCAAAACCACAACATTCAAGAATAGCCCAATAGCATTGCTTTTCCGCACAATGAACAAATTGTGGCGATTGTTAAACTTTGATGAGAATTGTTAAATTATTTCAAAATTGTTTTTTCTTGATGTCAAAATTGTTGGGTTTTTTTTCAATAAAATTGTTTTTTTACTCTGCCTTGGTGATTTTATTGTATTTTTATTGTATTTCTACAATAAAAACGTTTATTGGTACTTCTGATTTATTTGATATCATTTGTTTCAACGTTTATTTTATTGTATTTTATATTTTACATTTTATTGCCCTTTTTGTATTAGTTTTTATTTTATTGTATCTTATATTTTACTTTATGTTTTTTGTATGTTTTTGTATTTTATTTTATTTGACGTATGTTATTTTATTGTATGCTTGAGCCGTATGTTTTACTCGTGGCGGTAGAAGATTGACTACTATAATTCAGCTCAGCTTTTAATTGCGAAATGGGCCCAGCCCGGCCGAAGCAACCTCGACCAGCCTTGCCACCTAGCCTATAACCTTCCCGGGGCCCATCCCGACATTTTTAGTTCTTTTTTAAAATGAATTTACTACTATAATTCAGCTTTTACTCGCGGCCGTAGAAGATTCACTACTATAATTCAGCTCAGCTTTTAATTGTGAAATGGGCCCAGCCCGGCTGAAGCAACCTCGACCGGCCTCACCACCTAGCCTATAACCTTCCCAGGGCCCATCCCGACATTTTTAGTTCTTTTTGAATGAATTTACTACTATTATTCAGCTTTTACTTGCGGCCGTAGACGATTGACTACGATAATTCAGCTCAGCTTTTAATTGTGAAATGGGCCCAGCCCGGCCCAAGCGGCCTCGACCGGCCTCGCCACCTAGCCTATAACCTTCCCAGGGCCCATCCCGACATTTTTCGTTCTTTTTGAATGCATTTACTACTATAATTCAGCTTTTACCCGCGGCCGTGGACGATTGACTACTATATAATTCAGCTCAGCTTTTAATTGCGAAATGGGCCCGGTCCAGCCGAGGTGGGCCTCGACCGGTCTCGCCACCTAGCCTAAAACCTTCCCGGGGCCCGTCCCGACATTTTTTGTATTAGAGGTTTCCTCCTATCTTTCACCGTTCAAGAGATTAGCGTGTGCAGACAAACAAACAAACAAACAAAAACTTTCTTTCATATATATATAATAATAGTTAATATATATCGAATAGAAGATAAGCATTACAAACATTGGTCTTCCTCTTCTTCCTTATTTTGTAATTCCGTTACTTCCCATAAAAACAACCATGAACTTTGCTCCTTTTTGTTTTCTTCTTAGTTTAGAATTATGCAGGTTCTTGGCTCAACCGTTAACCTCACTCCTCTTTTACTTTCTGACTAAGGCTCTGTTTTTTTATTGAGCTTTGATCTTGGCACTGATTCACCATCTGATCTATTGTCGCAATCGTCATCAACAGCTTTGCTCTCCACATGAGCACCAATTTCAACCTCACCATCTGGGAAATCTGAGTCACTACTATTCACCTCTTCTTTCAATGACTGCACAAGGTCGCCTTGCATACATTCAGCATTCTCTGTGTCGGGGTGAATTTCCTTTGTCATGTTAACTGAAGACAGTTCTTCATCCTCGTCATCTGCCTCTTCCTTTGCAGTTACGTCTTTTTCCTCATAACCACTCTCAGCATCAGTCTGTTCGTGTTTTTTTTCACCAATTCCACACTCTGGATTCTCTTCAGTTCCATGACCTTCTCTCTTTGCCATCCCTCCGTACTTTGATGCATGAAGCATTTCAGAAAACTTGAAGCAAACTCTCTTTTGATCTCCTCTTTATCAATCTTATTCACATCAATCTCACCATAGTTAGTTCCTTCCTCACCAAACATGAGCTCCTTTTGTGACAATTCCTTACATGTTTTGAGGATGGTAATCACTTTCCCAACAGGCAGGGTCTGTTCCATTTTTCCTTTTTATCCACTGGACCATGGCCACCATAACCCCCAGAGCAGCTGCTCCCCCTTGAGGTGCTGGCACCACAGCCCCCATTTTGTGAGGGAATTCACATGCCCTTTGCTCCAGCTCAACTCGCTGTTTTTTACCTCCTTCTCCAGCCTCTCCCTTTCAAGGACCTGTGTTTCCATTTCCTGATGCAAGTCATGATTTCTTTGCTTCTGCTCGGCTTGCTTTTCTTTGGCCTTCTTCTCCATTCCTTCCATCTTCTCCATCTGCTTTAGTTAATGCGTTGTCATCTCCATCGGTTCACTCACATCAGTGAACTAATCTCTTCTGCAAGAGTCTTTATTTCAGCACTCTTCTGTCAGTTTTCCTGGGTCAGCATTCCTCCTGCCATGTTTTGCTGATCATATTCCTGCTTAAGCTCACTAAACCGATGTTGCAAGTTGTCCAAGACCTCCGGTTTCTCTCCGGAGGTCTTGGAAACTCCGGTTTCACCCTTATAATTTGTTCCTTTAACTGCTGCCACGAGCGTCGTGTTTCTTCCTCAGTCAAGAACCTGCAGTAGCTGTCTCTGCAGGATGCAAATGTTAGCCTGCCGCTTATTCAGCTCTCCCTGCAGCTTATATTCATGTTTGATTCTTTCCTCTACACTTTTATTCAAACAATGTTGCCTTTCTTTTCCTTCATCTCTTTTCTTATTCTTTTTTTACTGCATCTTTTCCTTATCACCTTGCACATCTCCTCACTCTTCATCTTTGCCTCCTCCAATTGTTTGATTCTCACTTCCTTGTCTTTCCACTCCATCTGAGCAGCTGTTTCTTTCCATCTCTGAATCTCTTGGAAGGGTTGCATGATCTCATTTCTTTCTTCATCAACCCTTTTCCTTTCCTCCACTTCCTCCATGCAATTTCTGCCAAATTCCTCAATTATATTCAGGTTTTGCAAATTGTGGGTGACATTTTTCTTCCACTATCCTCCTCAGACTTTTTTTGTTCCTCTTTCTCCTTTTTGACTTTCATACAATTCTTCTCCATCTGCTTTACCTGCTGCAGTGCCTCGTCTTTCTTTTTGTACTTCTTCAATCTCCTTGTCTTTCATGCAATATTTCTCCATTTGTTATAACTGCTGCAGTGCCTCGTCTCTTTCTTTTTTGTCATTTCCATTCCTCCCCATTCAACCTCTCATGTAATTCCCATTCCTACTTCCCAGCACATCTCTCCATCTGCTTTAATACTTTCAGGTCAATGTACAAACCTACGATCACCTGCATCACTATCACGCAGTCCTGGCACAGCTGCTTAATAATAGACTTGGCATCCTGCCACTCTTGCTTTCTCTCTTTTGTGGGTAAAGTCCAGTCCTCCCTTTGATCATCCCAACCATACCTCGCTGTCTGTTCATTACACTCCCCATAGCAACATTGCACACACCAACACTCCTGCCACACACCAAAACTATCTCTGCTTTCCCTTCTTCTACCTCTCCTTCCTCTCCTATGCCAGCATTGATTCTCCATTAAACCCAATTACTCCAGCTAAATGGAACAGCACTGTCACTCCTCTCAGGTCCTTATTGCACTACAGGCACCAGTGTTACGGGGGGATGAGGAGGGTCCGGCTTTGCATTCCATTTCCTGACATCCAATTGTTACGGGTGTTGAGATTAGAATCTGGGTTCTGATCTTCACTCCTGACGAGTGTTACAGGTGGTTTCATCAGCAACCATAGCTCCTATTCCCAACCAGCCGGGCTAGGGCCCGCAAGCTAACTAAGAGCAACCATTTTGAAAAAAAAATGGGTCCCCTTCCTTTAAAAAACAAGACCAAAAGTCTAACAGCGGCATAGCCGGGCTTGTAAAGTATTATAAACCACAAACACACATGATTAGCTTTTTTTAAAGTTGCTAATGCTGTTTATAACATTAAACAAAGAAATTTGGAGGAATCCCGTCATCCATGAGGTAGGTTTTACTTCCAGAACTGAGCGAAGATCTACTTTAATCTATATACCCCACAAGTGTTGGAGGTGTGCTCATTTACCAAGCAGCTAGCCAGCGCTTGCCAAGCCAGCCGTTCCTTAAGGGTTTTGAATGGAGTGCTTGCTCGAATGGCAAAACCACTTGGCGATCTCTCCACAAGAAACTTGGTAAATGAACACACACCCAATGTTCTTGAGACCCGACCATAGATCCACTGTAATCTACATACCCCAAAAAGGAATGACCTTTCCTGCCGCTCTCTAAGTGATCGGGTGTTTACGCCGTAATGATATCATACACGTAATGACGTAGCATGACGGCCGACACAAAACTTCCGCTACTTTAATATATATAAGATATATATTTAACCTCCAGTAACATTGCAGTCACTACAAAGGGATTAGTGTTACGATTAGATTTACTATTACGATTAGATTTACTATAATAATAATGTTTCGTTATTATTACGAAAATTATATTCTTTTAAAAAAACCGAGGTGAATTCCATACTTCCGCGGTTACACCACTTCAATCCACCAACTTTCCATTCACGACATTGGGATTAAAGTGTTATGGTTATATTTACTATAATATTATTATTACTACGAAAACGATACTACTGAAACGATATCACTGTTTCTGAATCACTGAAACTGAAACGATATCACTGAACGAACGATATCACCGTTTCGATATCACTGAAACGATTAAGAAACCTGGGTTTAATTTGTCTGAAGCGGAAGGTGAGTCATAACGCCGAAGGCCTTTCCGTACCATATTATTGGAAGAGCCGTAACGCCAATGCTTTTGATATGTGATGGTCATTTTAACTATCGGTTTGTTTGTGTTTCACACTGAATGAAAAACGTCAAGGTAGAGCATGGCGATTGTGATATATGACAGGTTCGACGATATGTTCTGCATGAAAGGCATATAAATCAAAATGGTGGTGCATGGAGAGTCAGCCGCAGCACCGACGTAATGACATCAGACGTAATCACATCACCCTGTCATGTGACCAGATTCTCAGCTCTGATTGGTGTACGTTTGAGGGGACATACATACATACATACATACATACATACATACATACACAAAGGTGGGCGGTCCGCTTCGAAAGTCCGCTTATCCGCTGCAGCGGACTAACGTTTTCGAAGCGGATAAGCGAATCGGAACAACCCCCGGAAACCGAAGCGGATAAGCGTACGCGGACTACCGAAAAATTAAAGCGCATCGCGATTCGCCAAATCAGCTGTTAGCCTGAGCCGTTACTCTAGAATTGTGAATATTTATTTAAGTGAATAATAAGTGAAACCCTAACAACTCGGCTCTCGCCCAATCTCTTCCCGCTCGAGTTCCGTGATGCTTGGGTAACTCTATTTCTCAGGCATAACACGCCGCTCCCGAGCTCTGCCTCGGTCGAGCGCGTGTTCAGCTACGGGTCGGACATCCTCAGGCCTAAGAGGTCGGCCCTGGCTGCACCGAACTTCGAGGCCCTCGTCTTCATGAAGGGCAACCTCCAAATCCTCAAGAAGGCCCACGAGGTGGAGGAGGAAGACGAGGACTAGTCAACAGACTGCTAGTCTGTTGACTAGTAGACTCTCTTGTCAAAGAAAGGACGGGCAAATTGATTTTTCTTTAATGTAACTTGCATATATTAAAATTATATTTAAATTAACTGTAGAGTAGAGTAGAGTCGAGTGGAAAACTTTATTTCAATAAATTTTGAATAAATTTTATTTAAATAAAAATGTATATTTTTGATCTTAAAAGCTTTGTTTGTCTTTGTAGTAGTTAGAAATGGCTATTTAGGCTTAAAAAGCATTAAATTCCCTTTAGAAACGTCAAAAATCGCTTTAAAAACGTCGAAGCGCTTTAAAAAAATCGAATCGAAGCGGATAAGCGGTAAGCGGACTAAGATTTTCGGCCGCTGAAGCGGATAAGCGAATCGGACTACACGGGCTGGCGGAGCGGATAAGCGGTAAGCGGACTTAAAATTTTCCGAATCGCGCCCACCTTTATACATTCATACATACATACATACATACATATGGCAGGTTGCTTCACGGGAGAGATGAGGAAAATGGGGTCACGTCGTCTCTCCAACGTCCCTTTGGCTCACATGAGCCAAAACCGATTAATCCCTCACACAGGAGACAAACAAAATGGTGGTGTCTAACTCGAAGAGAAAAGAAAACAATAAAGGTACTGGAATTTCCGACATTTGAACCGGAATTTAATACGTGGGACACTTAACCATCAGCTATCAATATTATACACCTCCTACGCTATCGGCATCTCTCCCTTCTTTGCACAACCGTAACAATATATTTCAGTTGAATTTCCTGTTGCGGGCAACGTATGTTGTGCTTCCTTTGCCAGCAAACTTGAGGGTGTGGGGGTTGTTACAGGAGGAAAGCTGCTTTGCTGTGGAGGTCTGGGAACGCTGCTCAGTAGACAGTAGCACTTGGCAACAACAAGATGTATGTACACAGCGACACGATCAAGTTTCCATGGTTGTGGAGATGTTTCAACAAGAGGTGAAGAGTTTGAGAGATCGGTTGCAACCGTGGTGCCTTAGCTCAGTAGACTAGAAGCACAGTGCTCCGGGCGTCCTCCAAGACCTCTGGCCGGTTAAAAATGAGGTACACATAGGTGACGGACTGCTGGGTGTCGGGAATCGGATTGTGATTCCGAGCTCACTCAATAATTAGAAACTGGGCATGGCTATTGCTTGTTGGTTCTTCCAAAGTCATTGTGGCGGTGGGGAAATTATTTAATGTGTGGTGCGCTAATGGGCCTATCTAATGTCTATGGGATGTATTGCCATAAGGGAAGGGACACTGGGATGCTCACCGAGGAAACGACACACAAGGGAATTTTACCCATAATCCCTGTACTAATTAGCATGTCCCACCTCTCATGGCGGGGACAAAGATACAAGCTCAATCCGACATTCGGGCTACAGAACCTATTACATCTAGATTCACTATCACGACAGCCCAGCACCTACCTATGCAGATCTACCTGGATCTAGATATTCCTATACCCCTAATTGATAATATTTTTTTTTTTTTCCAGGAGCAAGCTGTCAGTTGCCTACACACCGCCAAAATAAAGGTACGTGTCAGAAGAATGTGTTGCATGCTTGGACCAAGATCGCTCGTAGGGCAGGTACTCTGCTAGTATGGAAAACACAGAGAGGCTCAGGCTGACTGTGCAGCAAACTTGTTGAGTGCTTGATTGAAACATCTTCAGAGATGGCAGTAGAGAAAGGGGTAAGGAAGGAGTGAAAGGACATTGTAAATTTTAATTTTCAACACCACACAAACCTCAAAATGAAAGGACATTTTAACATTTGTTCAGCAACGAGAACACAGGCAATGCATCTGGACCAACCATGCGTCGTCTTCGGCTCATCAATTTGACTTTGCAGGATATTTATTGCAGGGTGGTTGATGGTCACCTAAATGCAATCATTGCATCATCTGGCAATAGAGGCGGTGTATCAAAAAATAACTAAATGAAGAATTCCTATGAGGAATTCAAACGCGTGGCAAGGCCATCCGAAACCAACTCGTCTGCAGCGTCTCAAACCAAGTCACTGGCAGGGTCATTCCTGCAAACTGACTCAGTGGCAGGGTCATCCCAAACCGACTGAGTGTCAGGGCCATCTGAATCCACCTCTGTGACAGGGTCGTCCAAAATTGGACTCGGTGGCATGAGGATCACCTCAAACAGTCGCCCCACATGCTTGGATGAAGGCATCTCCTGGTCACCGCCAAGCCCGAATTTTATGGGGATAAGTCCACAAGGTGCCCCAGGACCCTCGACGACAATGATCAAGGATTGCACATGCCGTATTAGCCAAAACACTTTGGGGAAAGTTGTGGACAACTTGTGCGCACGATATGTGCTCTGTTCAAATTGTACATTTCTTCCAAGAAAGAAAACTATAGTGTCCTCTGTATAAAGAAGGTACAGGATTTATGGATGTCATTGATAGTTCGATATTTTTAAATATATATATATATAAAAGCATGGAGTTTCATCTGGAACACCCTGTATGGCCTATCACCTTACTGGTGGGAATGTGGAGACATTTCCAGATGATAAACCAAACTGAAAAATTCCATCGATCTCTAGGGATTCAAATTTTCGCTCTTCATTGCCTTGAGCTGCTCCTCTCATCCAAAGATGTTGTAACTGCTCAGAAGTCTGAAAATATCCCCAGCTCAGACAGCTGCAGTGCCTGCAACCCCCATGTGACTCATGCAACCTTCCCGAGGGGCAACTACCCCTCCCTGTTCACCACTGCATGATGTCATTGGAAATGAATTTCGCACCTGAGGAACATCTAATGACAAGTACAGCATGTCATTATTTAATATTCCTGTATATTATACCCTTGTGTACAAGCTGGGTTCGTCCATAACAGATGAGAAATGCGAACATTGTCGTCCCTTTCAGGTTTGGAGAAAAGGTCAAAGACACTGCAGCTGGTGAATTTCTCTTCCTCGGAGGTTATTTAAACTCCTGGCTGAGGAATGACGAACAAACACAACGCACAGTTCATTTGGCTGTCGTGTGAGGTTGGTAAATATGACCCCTTCATCTGACCTTCAAAATTGTCCTTGCTTTATTATACCTCGATGAGTTCCATAGGAATGTTTTCAGAGGATGCTTTCTCTTTACAAAAATAATATTACTGAGGTCCCTACTGCATTCTCGATGATCGAGTTGAGAATCCCAAAGGCATATATATTAAACAGCTGTATGGTATGGTGGGTGTCCTGTTCCATTTGGTAAATGTAGTCCTCTGCTTCTCAGTCTGGGGGTCGTGACCCCGACATGGGGGTCGCAAGCACGTGAACGGAACAAAGAGCAATTGTTTAAAATAATTTATATATTTAAAGGTTACGTTTAAAAGATTGCGTCACGTACACCTTAGTGGAGTGAAGAAATGTATTCACTTCAAAAACGATTTAATTCAAAATATATTTCAGCGATCATTGTTTCTAAACAAACGATATGGTATTCATAGAATACTTACCCACGCAGTCAACTTGGTACGGGCCAACTCTTCTGTTTTTAACGGCTTTTTTTTTTATCCAATATGGCTGCCAGACCACATGACCCTTGACATTATATATTTACATTCTCTAATATGTGTTGCGTAGATTACGCTCAATAAATTTCATACTGATCGGATCAAGCGTTATACTTGTCTAATTATGACCTCATAATGAAGGCAATGATGACCTCATCATTAACAACACTTATTCCCCAAGGGGAGTACTAGACAATGAGCCATGTTTCAATTTTTTCCATTAAGCAGTTTCGGAGATTTATAGGTGCAACGTTTTTCCAAGATGGCGTCCTACCACGTGACCTATGGCGTCATACATATGACTAAAAATTCTGCAGGTGCTGACAATCCTATGGGTGAACATTTCGTGTCAATCGGACCAAAGGTTGCCGATTAAATTAAATTTTTCATGCAGACATGCACGTACGCATGTACGGCATATGTACGGATCCAACCGATCACTTAACCCTGATTTTCACTTCGCGAGCGCAGGGTTTTTTCTTGTCTGGATTGGATTTTCAATCCATTGAAATACTGTCGGATTGGTGCTATGGAGGCAGGGCATTGCATCACAAACTACGCGGTCCCTTGGATGGACGTTCACCTGGATCCAGATCAGCACATCTAGGTCCACATAGGCAGATCTAGGCCCAGACAGGCAAACCTAGGCCCACAAGTAAAACCTAGGCCCACGAGACATTTCTAGGGTCACTAGGCAAATCTAGGCCTACTTTCATAAAATCTCAACCCAGAGAGGCAAATATAGAACCACTAGGCAAACCTAGGCACACTGGGCAAATCTAGGCACACTGGGCAAATCTAGGCACACTGGGCAAATCTGGGCACACTGGGCAAATCTAGGCACACTGGGCAAATCTAGGCACACTGGGCAAATCTAGGCACACTGGGCAAATCTAGTCACACTGGGCAAATCTAGGCACACTGGGCAAATCTAGGCACACTGGGCAAATCTAGGCACACTGGGCAAATCTAGGCACACTTGGCAAATCTAGGCACACTGGGCAAACCCAGGCACACTGGGCAAATCTAGGCACACTGGGCAAATCTAGGCACACTGGGCAAATCTAGGCACACTGGGCAAATCTAGTCACACTGGGCAAATCTAGGCACACTGGGCAAATCTAGGCACACTGGGCAAATCTAGGCACACTGGGCAAATCTAGGCACACTTGGCAAATCTAGGCACACTGGGAAAACCCAGGCACACTGGGCAAATCTAGGCACACTGGGCAAATCTAGGCACACTGGGCAAATCTAGGCACACTTGGCAAATCTAGGCACACTGGGCAAATCTAGGCACACTGGGCAAATCTAGGCACACTGGGCAAATCTAGGCACACTGGGCAAATCTAGGCACACTGGGCAAATCTAGGCACACTGGGCAAATCTAGGCACACTGGGAAAATCTAGGCACACTGGGCAAATCTAGGCACACTGGGCAAATCTAGGCACACTGAGCAAATCTAGGCACACTGGGCAAATCTAGGCACACTGGGCAAATCTGGGCACACTGGGCAAATCTAGGTACACTGGGAAAACCCAGGCACACTGGGCAAATCTAGGCACACTGGGCAAATCTAGGCACACTGGGCAAATCTAGGCACACTGGGCAAACTCAGGCACACTGGGCAAATCTAGGCACACTGGGCAAATCTAGGCACACTGGGCAAATCTAGGCACACTTGGCAAATCTAGGCACACTGAGCAAATCTAGGCACACTGGGCAAATCTAGGCACACTGGGCAAATCTGGGCACACTGGGCAAATCTAGGTACACTGGGAAAACCCAGGCACACTGGGCAAATCTAGGCACACTGGGCAAATCTAGGCACACTGGGCAAATCTAGGCACACTGGGCAAATCTAGGCACACTGGGCAAATCTAGGCACACTGAGCAAATCTAGGCACACTGGGCAAATCTAGGCACACTGGGCAAACCCAGGCACACTGGGCAAATCTAGGTACACTGGGAAAACCCAGGCACACTGGGCAAATCTAGGCACACTGGGCAAATCTAGGCACACTGGGCAAATCTATGCCACTAGGAAAATATAGGTCTGGGTGAAAGCGGTTACTACATGCAGCATTCTTTAGAGCACCTCGGAAGTGACAAGCAAAGATAGGATCAATCCTCATTCATCTATTTTGAGTTGTTCCTATACCCGGTGGTGTTAGATTTACTAAAGGGTATATGTAATTAGATGCTTGTACACAAGGGCGTGAAGAATGATGTGTATGTTCAAGTCTTGCACGGTCTTCTCTCGTCCTCATCGCAATTTTGGAACAAGATATACAGATGGTATTACCAGGGCTTCATGGTTGATGCAAATGGTCAATGTATACATCTTTATTGTTTACATAGAGACCTGGGTCTTTGTGTCGAATTAGTCATACTCAGACACAGCATTTGTCTGTCAGTTTCACCTTGTACAGTTCCTAGTTACACCAGATAAACCATGGAATGAAGACCCCAACGCGTTACTGGTGAAGGTGTTTCAGAAGAAAGATATTTTGGACAGCAATTTCGTTAAGTTGTGTACAACTATAGCTGTACGCATTCCTCAAGAGGAACGTGTTGTAAATATAGACATGGAGGACATATCTACACGAAGTACATTGGCTTCTGTATATACTTTATACAGCAGTGTCTCTTTTTAAGGGAATACTCGCCATAACGAGTTTCATTATAACGATGGAATTGTTGGTAGGCAATCCCATTTTCAACTAGAACGGCACTCAGTAGAGAACATACCTCCACCTGGTTGGCGGAGGGTGAAGAATCAAAATTTCGTCAAAAATTAAACAATTCTCATATCGGAATCCATATTCAGATCTTCATCAAAATGGAATCGATTCTTCCTTGTCACACACACAACCTTTACACCAAGGTTCGTCCAAATCCATCCATAACTTTTTGAGATATCCTTCTCCCGAAGGTGGCCGGAGGCATTATGTTTTCAGGTTGCCCATCCGTCCGTAAGGGCTAAACCTCGTTTTTCTCAGCAACCACATACCAAGCTCACCAAGTCTGGTTAAAAATTGACCTCACCTCCACCACCCCCAACATGCCACCTAGGTGCCCCAAACCCCCCACCCCCCCTCCCCTTACTCCTATTTTCTTCAAACCTCCCTCTCCACTTCTCACTTCTGCCCACCTTTCTTTCTCTTTCATCCATCTTTTCCTTTTCTTGATTTTCTCAATTCATCATACCTGTGAAACCCCTTTTCTGTGCTTATGTAATAAATGGATGGTTTTGACGCTTGTTGTGGCATCAAAGTCCTCGCAAGCATCAGATAATTTGGTGCTGAGCCATTGGAGATCAGAAGCAGAATGGCTAACTAGGGCAGCATCATCAGCAAACAAAAGCTCATGGATAGACAGTTGTCTGACCTTGGTTTTCCCTTTGAATCGAGATAAGTTTACAAGGCCAGCATCGGTTTGTGATTCGATCAGTACACCAGAGGGGCTGTCACCAAAGAAAACTAGAATGGCACCAGGTAGAGTAAATACCTCCGCCAGGCTGAACAGTTTATGCTTCATATCCCACTGATAGACCGGATCTGGATTCGGACCTGAACCAAAATCTGATTGGCTTGTTCTTGTCACCAAACCAACTCATCCACAAAGTTTTGTCACAACGTGTCCCCAACTTTTTATAATATCGTGCTACGTATCTTTTTGGCCCCATCTCTCAATGGTGAAGAATCACTTTAAAAATTCTCCGATGTGGATCTGGAGTCAGATCTTCACCAAAATCGAATCAATTCATCCTTGTCGCACACCAAACCTGGCCACCAAGTTTCGGCCAAATCCGTCCATAATGCCAAACTCTTGGGAGGAAAGCAAGCAGCTTTGCCCAGTTCTAATGGGGAAACTTTTTGAAGACAGGAAAGTTTGTTGAACAAGAGGGCTTTGCAATACATGCCTTGCTTTGCTTTGCAATACATGCCTTGCTTTGCTTTGCAATACATGCCTTGCTTTGCTTTGCAATACATGCCTTGCTTTGCTTTGCAATACATGCCTTGCTTTGCTTTGCAATACATGCCTTGCTTTGCTTTGCAATACATGCCTTGCTTTGCTTTGCAATACATGCCTTGCTTTGCTTTGCAATACATGCCTTGCTTTGCTTTGCAATACATGCCTTGCTTTGCTTTGCAATACATGCCTTGCTTTGCTTTGCAATACATGCCTTGCTTTGCTTTGCAATACATGCCTTGCTTTGCTTTGCAATACATGCCTTGCTTTGCTTTGCAATACATGCCTTGCTTTGCTTTGCAATACATGCCTTGCTTTGCTTTGCAATACATGCCTTGCTTTGCTTTGCAATACATGCCTTGCTTTGCTTTGCAATACATGCCTTGCTTTGCTTTGCAATACATGCCTTGCTTTGCTTTGCAATACATGCCTTGCTTTGCTTTGCAATACATGCCTTGCTTTGCTTTGCAATACATGCCTTGCTTTGCTTTGCAATACATGCCTTGCTTTGCTTTGCAATACATGCCTTGCTTTGCTTTGCAATACATGCCTTGCTTTGCTTTGCAATACATGCCTTGCTTTGCTTTGCAATACATGCCTTGCTTTGCTTTGCAATACATGCCTTGCTTTGCTTTGCAATACATGCCTTGCTTTGCTTTGCAATACATGCCTTGCTTTGCTTTGCAATACATGCCTTGCTTTGCTTTGCAATACATGCCTTGCTTTGCTTTGCAATACATGCCTTGCTTTGCTTTGCAATACATGCCTTGCTTTGCTTTGCAATACATGCCTTGCTTTGCTTTGCAATACATGCCTTGCTTTGCTTTGCAATACATGCCTTGCTTTGCTTTGCAATACATGCCTTGCTTTGCTTTGCAATACATGCCTTGCTTTGCTTTGCAATACATGCCTTGCTTTGCTTTGCAATACATGCCTTGCTTTGCTTTGCAATACATGCCTTGCTTTGCTTTGCAATACATGCCTTGCTTTGCTTTGCAATACATGCCTTGCTTTGCTTTGCAATACATGCCTTGCTTTGCTTTGCAATACATGCCTTGCTTTGCTTTGCAATACATGCCTTGCTTTGCTTTGCAATACATGCCTTGCTTTGCTTTGCAATACATGCCTTGCTTTGCTTTGCAATACATGCCTTGCTTTGCTTTGCAATACATGCCTTGCTTTGCTTTGCAATACATGCCTTGCTTTGCTTTGCAATACATGCCTTGCTTTGCTTTGCAATACATGCCTTGCTTTGCTTTGCAATACATGCCTTGCTTTGCTTTGCAATACATGCCTTGCTTTGCTTTGCAATACATGCCTTGCTTTGCTTTGCAATACATGCCTTGCTTTGCTTTGCAATACATGCCTTGCTTTGCTTTGCAATACATGCCTTGCTTTGCTTTGCAATACATGCCTTGCTTTGCTTTGCAATACATGCCTTGCTTTGCTTTGCAATACATGCCTTGCTTTGCTTTGCAATACATGCCTTGCTTTGCTTTGCAATACATGCCTTGCTTTGCTTTGCAATACATGCCTTGCTTTGCTTTGCAATACATGCCTTGCTTTGCTTTGCAATACATGCCTTGCTTTGCTTTGCAATACATGCCTTGCTTTGCTTTGCAATACATGCCTTGCTTTGCTTTGCAATACATGCCTTGCTTTGCTTTGCAATACATGCCTTGTTTTGCTTTGCAATACATGCCTTGCTTTGCTTTGCAATACATGCCTTGCTTTGCTTTGCAATACATGCCTTGCTTTGCTTTGCAATACATGCCTTGCTTTGCTTTGCAATACATGCCTTGCTTTGCTTTGCAATACATGCCTTGCTTTGCTTTGCAATACATGCCTTGCTTTGCTTTGCAATACATGCCTTGTTTTGCTTTGCAATACATGCCTTGCTTTGCTTTGCAATACATGCCTTGCTTTGCTTTGCAATACATGCCTTGCTTTGCTTTGCAATACATGCCTTGCTTTGCTTTGCAATACATGCCTTGCTTTGCTTTGCAATACATGCCTTGCTTTGCTTTGCAATACATGCCTTGCTTTGCTTTGCAATACATGCCTTGTTTTGCTTTGCAATACATGCCTTGCTTTGCTTTGCAATACATGCCTTGCTTTGCTTTGCAATACATGCCTTGCTTTGCTTTGCAATACATGCCTTGCTTTGCTTTGCAATACATGCCTTGCTTTGCTTTGCAATACATGTCTGCTACCGATGTGATATTTTCTAAGTCCAAAAAGGGCAAAAGTCTGTGAAAAATTGATGAAATGTACTGAAACTCGAACGTGTTCTGTAACCTATAATACTAAAGCCATGTACCAAGTTTCAGTTGGATATGTTAAAGGGTAAGGGCGAAAAGTCTGGAAAACCACAGATGGGAAGGAAGGACGGACGGACAGATGGAGAGCGAACTTATAGTCCCCTCTAGTGCAACCGGTAGGGGACTAAACTAATAACCGATGCTTCCATGTACCATCGACATCATGGAATCCTTGAATGAGCTAAAGAAGCGTGAATAAGAGTTAATGTTAGAAAGTGCACTTCTGCTAACTGCCTTTTGCAGATCGATGAAGGCAATGTGAGGAGAATTTTGTTTGTTTTTGTAGACACAATCAAGGCTCCTGGAAGAGATAGAACACACAATGCATCAGGACATGTCTTTAAGACGTGAAGGGAAAAACGAGATTGTAGAAAATAGGGAAGTTGGTTCCACAGATGGGGGAAAAGAGGAACAAATGAATGGAGATGAGCAGTGATCCTGATTTTTAGATGAGTGATGTCACTGCAGAGGGTGGAGTCATCAACAAATAGATAAATTGTGTTTTCCAGGGATTCTGAGAGATCATTTATGAAGAACAGGAATAGGACTGGGCCCAAAACACTGACTTGGGGCACTCCAACCTTGACAGGGAGAGGAGATGAAAGAGAGGAAATTAGACCCCTAAGCCCATTTAAGACACTTTAAGACCTCTAATCCCCTTTAAAACCCTTTAATGCCCCATAAACACCGTTACACCTATTATAACCCATAGATTCATTAGACCCTTTAGTTTAGAATATTAGATCCTGTTAGATGCTTTAAAACCCTTAAGACCCCTTAGACTCATTTATACCCTTTTAGGCCTCTAGACCTTCACACTTTTCAGACCTTGTATTACCTTTAATAGATCCCTTTGACCTTTAGACCCTTTTTGTACACCGCTCCTTTCCTATGCCATCTCCAGGCATTGCAAATCGTTATTGCCGGGCACCGAAGGGGGCTCGGCAGTGACGCACGCTGAAAGGGAGTACTCAGTTTTCACTCTGGTTGTTTGTTTGTTTGTTTTCTTGTTTGTTTGTCCGGACGATATCTCAGCCATCCTTTGAGCTAGGAAGCTGAAATTTTGGCACAATAGTGAGAAAGTGCTTTGTCAAAAACAGTATTTTTTGTTTTTTGATTAATCGATTAATTGAGGACTTATTTAATTATTAGCGATTAATTAAGTACTTATTTAATTAATCAAATTTCCTTTCTCTTCTGACCATTAACTCAGGCACCTTTTGAGTTAGGAAGCTGATATTTGGACATGCCAATGACCAGGTGATTTGGCTGCAAAGGATATTTTTGATTTATTAATTAATCAATTAATCGATTAATTATTTAATTATTCGATTAATGACTAAAAATTTTTTAGTTTTTAAGTTACAGATTCTGATGAAATGGTGGTGGTTTATGTGTTCTCTGACCGAATTGATTAATAATTTAATTTTTAAATGATTATTATTTATTTATTTCCATTATTAATCATTTATTTATTTTCTTTCTCATTTGGCCAATATCTCAGGCACCTTTTGAGCTGGGAAGCTAATATTTGGACATGACAGTGACCAAGTGATGTGGCTATCAAGGATATTTTTGATTTATTGATTAATCATTTAATCGATTAATTATTTATTGATTAATCGATTAATGATTTATTGATTCATCAATTAATTATTTACTTTTTTTATTAATGCCTTATTTAATTAAATTTCTAAAAGATACATCTTCGGATGAAGCACGAGTGGTTTAGTTATGCTATTAGCCAATTGATTCAGAAAATATTTTGTGATAATCTTTTATTGATTTTAATTATACAATTAATCAATCAATTAGTGGACACCTGTCCCTCCCAATGCAGCCTCAATGAGCTGTTGAACTGAACTTTTGTTATAGCCTCGTTGTAGTGTATAGCCGGAGGCGCCCCGGCAATGCCGCGCTGTAGGATATTTAATTATTTGGCATGGGGGCGGTGTACTTTGAATGTATCTTTACTTGTTCGATATTTTTTGACATTGTTGAGGTTGAGTGGAGCAGGATGAGGGGGAAGGATAGATGAGGTGGGTCAATGGGGAATCAGAGACGGAGTGAGATGAGGGAGAAGCACATTGGGGAGGATGGTACTAACATGGAGGGGTTTGACACCATCAATGGGAAGTTTTGTGGTGTGCACACAACCTCTGCTAAATGGACATCTCAGAATTCCTAAACTGGATATATGGTGATAGACATCATGGTTGGGATGGGAAAAATGTTTTTGGTTGAAGGTATGGAAGGTACCAGAGAAGTAGTTACCAGAGAGTGCCAGAGAAGTCGGCTGTAGGTACCAGAGAAGGCTGGATGAACTAAGTGTTTTGGAGTGAAGAGGTGTTTGGGAATCGTCCTTGTGAAAAACAAAAGGAAAATATATTGATGACAGGGAAGAATGAATGAATGGGTTGTTCCTGAAGGAGTTGTAAGGAGAGTAAGGCATTTAAAAAATACGGTACTTTTTTGAAGCATTTTTATGCCTCTGACGACGAAGTTGCCAGAAGCATTACGTTTTCTGGTTGTCCGTCCGTGCGGCCGTGATCGGATTTTCTTACCACGATAACTTAAGCACGACCGAAGGGATCTAAGTCAAACTTGGTACAAGTATGTATAATGATGTAAGATAAACAAATTAGATTATGGGGTCAATAGGTCAAATGTCCGAGGTGCTGGTAGGTAAAAAATCTGCTACTGTGCTAACTTATGAACCAGTGATGTGATTTTGACCAAACTTGGTATCGGTACATATTATGACGAAAAGACAAATGGATTAGATTTTGGTGTTTTGGGTCAGAGGTCATGTCAGGTAAAAATGTGATACTTGAGAACAGCTGAAGGGATTTAAATATAACTTGGTACAAGTATGTATAAGGATGTCATAATGTGGGCGGAGGCATATTGGTTGACATCGAAGATTGCTGTTCTCGTTTATTAAATGTTAAGAGTTTTTGAAAGAAGAAACATTTTATTCAGTGAATAATCAGTTTGGGGATATTGAAAAGGAGAAAAGATAGGGAACGAAGGAGTAACTGCAGGAGTAAGATCATCAGCATACAGGAACGAAGGAGTAAGATCATCAGCATACAGGAACGAAGGAGTAAGATCATCAGCATACAGGAACGAAGGAGTAAGATCATCAGCATACAGGAACGAAGGAGTAAGATCATCAGCATACAGGAACGAAGGAGTAAGATCATCAGCATACAGGAACGAAGGAGTGAGATCATCAGCATACAGGAACGAAGGAGTAAGATCATCAGCATACAGGAACGAAGGAGTAAGATCATCAGCATACAGGAACGAAGGAGTGAGATCATCAGCATACAGGAACGAAGGAGTAAGATCATCAGCATACAGGAAACTCGTCATGTTTGGGTGTTTGTGTTGGTTATTTGTGTAGACATTAAACAGTAAGGGAGTAAGAACACTGCCTTGTGGGTAGTCCATTCATCTCGCTATGCCATCTGCAGCGGTTACCCCTGGGGTCCACAAAGAAATGTCTACTCACCAGTATGTTCTGAATCAGATCTGTCAGTCTTGCATATTTTGGTTTCTGGAATATTTTCTGCACAATAATCCTGTGATTGACTGTGTCATATGCTACAGTGAGGTCAACAAAGGCAGCACCTGTTATCAGGCCTTTCTCATGGCTATCCTCGATGAATTGGATGGGATTCAGGACCTGGCTTGTGCAGGTCTTTCCAGGTCTGAGGCCTGCTAGCTCAGTGATGCGATGCTGATCCACAAAGGGGGCTCGACGATTTAGAATGAGTCTCTTGAAAAGTTTGTACGTTTGACAAAGCAGAGACATGGCCTGGAAGCTCTTGGTGTGGCGGGGTTTTGCAGGCTTCAGTATAGCTTCAGTATTTTTGCATGTCTCCACAGTTTTGGGATCTTGTTCGTAGTCAGGCAGATGTTCAACATGTCCAGCAACCGCTGGAGAGATACTGGTCCTCTGTGCTTGACTTGTTCACAGAGGATGTTGTCACATCCGGCAGCTTTGTTGTGGGTCACCATTTTGATGCCAAATAAGAGTTAACGCATGGTAAAAGATCTGGTGAAGTTAATCTTGGTGTCCTGGTCCTGGTCATGTCGTCCAGTCGTCCTGGTCATCATTAGCAGGCCTCGTAAGATTATTTCTACTCGGACGATTTCCTGGGTTTCCTCGGCTATTCATGAGGAACTGGTGGGTGGCTTGTTCTGCTTTGATCTCAAACTGAGGTTGTGCTTTTGTGAAGCAAAAACTGTCTGGAAGCAGTTGGTGTTGTCCTTGTAGAGTTCGTTAGCATCTGGTGACAGCCCTGGGATGTAATAGTCCTCCAACCTCTCGGGAATTTGATCCTCGAGGACCTTTTCATGATCTCCACAACAACATCATAGTTAGCGGAGGAAGCTGATACGTCTTTGATTGCAGCAAATTTCTCTCAATTCGTCTTTTTCAGGTTGAAACGTCGGCTGAAGGGAACCGTACGATGGGCAACCACTGCATGGACTTTGGTTTCAACAGGTTGATGTTGAGAGTTTGGAATTGGATGCAGGACATTTTTCTCACAGTCCATGACAAGTCCCAAATGACAAAGTTTTACTATCACAAGTCATATGCTAATTCCTGTATGACCATGGACATCCTCAAAGCAGGGGAATTATCATATTAGAATATCATAGTTTGTGTGTTTGTTTGACTTTTATGCACTCCTGCGATGCTGGACGGAATGAGGTGAAACTTGTGCTTGTAATTGTGGTGTGAGTTTTAGGGGTAAAAAAAAAAGCATAACTCTGGGAGTTCAGAGTTGGCGAGGACCGCAATTCTCTCTACATAGATGTGTATCTTATAGCGCCAGCGCCGCCTGGTGGAATCCGGCATCTCCATTCATAATAAAATACACCATAGATATTTTAGCTGATAGTTTCACCAGAAGGGGATTGATGGTGGACCGTGTGAGCCCTGCAGAAACCTAGGGGCGTTCGGGGCGTTGGAGACAAAGCACAGAATGGTCAGATGGTGTAAGACCAGGAAGGAGGAGGTAGAAGGAATGAACCTGTCTGAAAGGATGGGTTATTTGCTAGTTACTGTATATATAATTCACGATGTGGGTTAGTAAAGTAAGGTGTGGCAGGATGCCTGACAGTAGCCTGAACATCCATGCCAGAGGGTTATCTGATGGTCCAGCAAGCTATTTCAAATGGAATTTCAAATTTAGGACCAAGGAGGGCAAACATTTGCAGGTTATGGAGGAATCTTTCCCCACTTTTATGCAAACCCTCAAGGGGTTGAGAAGCTGTTGTTTGTAAAGGTTCAGTATACAGGGTGTCCCATAAGTCTGGAATCATTGAGCAAATGAAGTGATTCATGATTATTTTTTTTCGTTTAAGAATGATTTTTTTCATGATTCTTTCATTTCATGATGCTCCAGACTTATGGGACACCCTGTAGTATAGTTCACTACAAGAATATCGCCCACTTCACCATCCGATGCCGAAATGCAATGGCACTCTGCACCCTCCTGGTCAATAATAAGGTTCACCGTTTGCGAACACACTGGGCAAATTTAAAGCAGGAATGATATCAGACCTTTATGATCTGATCTGATGTGATTTCCCATTGGGGGTTCAACATGTTGAAAGAGAGTCTGAAACCAGGTTACTTGCGTTTATTGACCAGGTTACTTGTCCGACATCCAATATGATTACAATAAAGGGTGTGCCAAAAAAAACCCCAAACCCTCCATTTATTCACCTTTAGTTTATTATCCCACCACATGAGAGGGTATTGCACTTGAGTCCGCTTGTCTGTCTGTCCACGCAGAATAAATATGATTTTCTCTGCAACCGTTGGTCCAATTGACAGGAAATTTTCACCATAGGTGCGCCTCCTCCTGAGGATTGTAAAAATAATTATGACGTCATAGGTCACGTGGTACGGGTGCCATCTTGGAAAAACCGAAACACTTTTGCACCTTTATATCTCCGAAAGCACTGCATTGAAAAATTGAGACATGTCTCATTGTAAAGAACTCTCCCTGGGGAATAACACATAATAATGATCATGTCATACGTTCCTCCATTATGACATCATAATTTGACAAGTACAAACTTCAAGGATACATTGATGGAGAAAAAGAATAATGATGACGTCATCGGTCACGTGGTTCGGCCGCTGTTTGTTTTAACAAAAAAAAAAGCCTTTAAAATCACTAAAAATACGTCCTGGCGAGGGCCTGAAATCTCTAATTGCTCTTTCTTGTTCTCTTTGGGTTCAATTTGAACTTGCCTGAACCTGAAGAAGTTCCTGCCTGAAGTGCTGGAAAGACAATGGCAAACGACTCGGTATGAGAAAGGGGGAGAGAGAGAGGAAGGAGGATAGAGAGGTGGGGGAGGAGGGGAAGCAGGGGGGGGAGAGGCTAGAGAGGGGAGGAGAACTAGAGTGGGGAAGGGAAGGAGAGGGGATTTTTTTTTTTTTTTTTTGTAAACAGAATCGAGGCTTGTGAAAGAGCTAACATTTATCACAAAAACAAATCAAACAGACAAACAAAATATATGAAAAGAGGAAGCGGTAGACAAGATGGGGAGAGAAGGGGAAGCACACAAACACAACATTTGAGAGCAAGGACATCGGGAGATGTGTGAGAGGGAGAGGGCTTGGGGGGAGGGGGCGTGGGAAGGGGGGGGGGGTGGGAGAAGTATAAAACACAAGGACACCAAGGACTTCCAGGAAAGAAGTTGGTATTTCAAAAAAGTGGATTTGGGGTGAAATTAGCGGGGGTAGAAAAGATCAAGGTTTTGGATGGGGGAAGATAAGAGATGGTGGTGAACAGCTGTTTTAAAGACCTGGAGGGATGAGTGGGATTGAAGAGAGTGAGGGAGTTTGTTCCAGAGGCGGCAGAAAAGAGGAATGAAGGAGTGAAGGTGAGCAGAGAGTCTTGATTTTGGCAGTTTAACCATAAGAGGGTTGCAGGCAGATCTTGTGCGACCTGTAGGAATATTTGGGGGACAGAGCCCAGAGAGAGCTGGGAGGGGGGGGGGGGGGGCAAGGCCGGAGAAGAGTCGGTAGAAGACGGAAAGACCACCAACCTGCCTGCGGTGAGTGAGTGAAAGGCCCTCGGAGTTAGCTTCATCGCGGGAGATTCCAATGATTCTGAACGCTTTGGTTTCAACAGCGTGAAGACGAGATAGGTGTAAGGCAGGAGCACCAGCCCAGAGGGGAGAGCAGTATTCCATTGAGCTGTGGATGAAAGCCTTGTATGTGGTGAGGAGCTCAGGTGTGCCAAGGAAGGACTTCGCACGATGGAGGATGCCCAGTCGGTGACTAGCTTTGGAGGCCAGATTTGAAATGTGGTTTTCCCAGGAAAGATCATGGCAGATAGTGAGACCCAAAAGCTTGAGTGACAGAACTTGGAGAGGATTATTCAGAAAGTGGATGGGAGGGTTGTCAAGTCGGTCTTTTCGGAGAGACATCGGAAGAGTGTGAGATTTGTCAGTATTGAAAGACATGTTTCCCTTGTTTGCCCAGTCTGTGATTTTGTCCAGGTCTGCAGAGAGTGAGGAGGCTGCAGACTGCCGATCTGAGGGACGACGAATGGAGCGACAGAGAGTAGAGTCAACAGCAAAGAGATAGAAAGGATTTTCAAGAGAGTCAGAGAGATCATTGATGAAGACCAGAAAAAGCACAGGGCCCAGAACACTGCCTTGGGGAACTCCAGCCTGAACAGGAAGAGGAGATGAGAGAAACCCATTCAGGGCCACATGTATGACTAGAGAGGAAGTCCCCCAGCCATGCGTGGAGATTTCCATGGATACCAAAGGAGGAGAGTTTGGTGAGCAGAGCGGGGTGCCGGACCGTATCGAAGGCACGTGATATGTCAAGGGAGACAGCTCTAATTTCCTGTTTGGCATTGAGGACCTCCATCCATTGTTGAGACAGCAGAAGCAGCATGTCCAGAGTAGAGTGACCTGGTCTGAAACCAAATTGATGATCAGAGATCAAGCCATTGGAGAAGAGGAAAGATTTCATATCCGAAGCAATGATGGATTCCATGACTTTGCTGATAATTGGGAGAAGGCTGATTGGTCTTTAGTTGCTAGGATCTGTTTTTGCACCTTTTTGTGCAAGGCGGTGATGTTGGCTGATTTCCATGCAGATGTCAGATGACCTTCAGCAAAAGAGAGGGTGAAGAGAACAGAGAGAGGGAGTGAAAGAGTGGAAGAACAGGATTTTAGGACCCGTGGGCTGATGCCGTCAGGTCCTGTTGCAGAATCAGAGTCGAGGGTTGACAGAAACTTTTCCACCTTGTCAGGAGGAAAGGACACAGAGTCCAGGAGCAGCTGGGTACGACTGGGTACGGTGGGTACAGAGAGGGGTGGGTTTGGGACACAAGATTTAGAGGCAAACACAGAGTTGAGGCATTCAGCTTTTTCACATGTGGAGTCAGCTGTTTAGCTGTTTGAGGTGAGGGAGTGGATGGAGGGGGAACAAACACCAGAAACAGATTTGACCAGACGCCACCAGGATTTGGAAAAGGGAGACAGATAAGAGAGTTCGGTCTTGAGAACGGAGAGATATTGTTTACTGGCTCTCCTGAGGGTGGACACACACTTGTTTCGGGCTTTGTGAAAGGAAATGAGATTTCCTTCCGTTGGATTTGCTTTCCAGGAGACGAATGCAAGTTGTTTCTGGGGAACAGCCTCACCACAAGATTCCGTGTACCATGGACGGGAGAAAGGGTATGACAACTGAAGACGAGATGGGATAAATCTGTGCATGAGAGAGAGAAATTTACTTTGGAAGAATTTCCAGGATGAGTTGATGTCAGAGGCGGTAGAGATGGGAGAACAGTCCAGATGATTGATGGCTGCTTGAAGACCGTGCCAGTTGGCCTGAGTGAAATGCCAGAGTCGTCGACACTGAGGAGGCTCTCTGAGAATGGTCAGAGAGATGTCCACTTTAACAAGCACATAAAGGAGTAGGGGAAAGGAGGAGAGAGAGAGGAAGAGGAAGAGGATGGGGATAGGGAGGATGGGGGCACGGAGAAGCAACGCTTAGAAGGCTTCAACTCTGCTGTTGGTGTTCCCCCCCTATCTACGTTTCCTGTTGTATTGTGATCCTTTCAGTGTTCCAGCACTTCCATGAGCCTTGACTTGAAATTATATATACATTAAAATTTAAAATGTAAAATATATATCTTTTTTTTCTTTTTTCCATCTGTCACTGCCTAGGCCCTAGAAGTTATAGCCAACATCACTGCAATACACAACGACATGGTATTCATAGAATACTTACCGCACAGTCGACTTGGTGCGAGCCAACTCTCTTTTTTTAAGTGTTTTTTTTCCTTTAATCCAATATTGCTGCCAGACAATATAATTATTGCGTGGATCACGCTCAGGAAATTTCAAACTTATCGGACAAAGCGTTGTACGGTATTTGTGGAATTATGACATCATAATGAAGGCACCAATGACACCATCGTTAACAGCCGTTATTCCCCATGCGGGGTTTTTTACAATGAGCCATGTTTAAATTTTATCCGTGGAGCCGTTTCGGAGATATAGAGGTCCAAAGTTTTTCGTTTATGCCAAGATGGCGCCTACCTCGTGAACTATGACGTCATAATCATCACTAAAAATTATGCATGTGCAGACGCATACTATGGTAAAACTTTCGTGTCAATCGCACCAACGCTTGCCAAGACTTTTTAAAAATGCAGATACGTCCGTACGCACATAGGTACCCGATTACTTAACCTCATATTTCGCATCGCGAGCGCAGAGTATATAATGCAGCGGCTTCACCGCCTAAAATAAACACAATGTCATGAAGGTCCGAGTGAGTACGGCTGTTGATTGGTTGTTGGTTGCGTCAAACATTAATTTGAATGGGCCGTTTGTTCTCGTTTTATCGATCTGTCATATCAATAAATGTAGTACAATGCTTTCAAAGGAAACAAGATATAAACGAATATTTTTACAATTGAAAGAGGATAGCAAAGATAAATTAATCGCAAAAGGGGAAAGGAAGGACATTTAAACTGTCGAATAACAACGTTAGTGGCCAAACGTCCCGCGTCATGACGTCACGCGTATTGTGGTATTTCCGTGTTTTTGTCATGGCGGCGTCGGTAACTCGAATGTTGGTCCTGGCGAGCTTTGCCAGAGGTGGTCGCGCAGCTCACTCGTACAGGTTCGTCGCGGACATTAGTGTCTTGGAAGGAGTGTGGTGTGGGTTGTCGATGGCGGGAATCTGATCAATGTGGCGCGGTTCATGGCGGTTCAGGTCAAAACCATCCTGATCCTGCTCCGTTGTTATTATTATTATTAATATTATTATTGTCGTTGATAACGTCATTGCAAAGAATGCTATTGTTCTTCATCACGGTTGTGTGTTGTTACCGTAATGTTTACTTTGCGATCCCTTCATGGATTTTGATGTTCTTCTGTTCGTTTTTCAATAACACTTTAATCCACACGTTCCTTACACTTACAGGGATTACTGATGTGATGAGTGATGTCTACACGTTTATAATGTTTCGTACTGTACACGTTATGATGCGTACTGCCCACGGTATGTTTCGTACTTTACACGGTATGGTTCGGACGGTACACGTTGTTTCGTACTGTACACGGCATGATTCGTACTGCACACGTTAGGATTCGTACTGTACCCGCTAGGCTATATGATTAGTACTGTACACGTTATATGATTAGTACTGTACACGTTATATGATTAGTACTGTACACGTTATATGATTAGTACTGTACACGTTATATGATTAGTACTGTACACATTATATGATTAGTACTGTACAGTGTACACGTTATATGATTAGTACTGTACACGGTATATAAGTAGTACTGTACACTTTATATGACTAGTACTGTACACGTTATATGATTAGTACTGTACACGTTATATGATTAGTACTGTACACGCTATATGATTAGTACTGTACACGTTATATGATTAGTACTGTACATGTTATACGATTCGCACTGTACATGTTTATATAATGTGTACTGCACATAGGTGGGCGCGATTCGGAAAATTTTAAGTCCGCTTACCGCTTATCCGCTCCGCCAGCCCGTGTAGTCCGATTCGCTTATCCGCTTCAGCGGCCGAAAATCTTAGTCCGCTTACCGCTTATCCGCTTATTCGCTTATCCGCTTCAGCGGCCGAAAATCTTAGTCCGCTTACCGCTTATCCGCTTATCCGCTTCGATTCGATTTTTTTAAAGCGCTTCGACGTTTTTAAAGCGATTTTTGACGTTTCTAAAGGGAATTTAATGCTTTTTAAGCCTAAATAGCCATTTCTAACTACTACAAAGACAAACAAAGCTTTTAAGATCAAAAATATACATTTTTATTTAAATAAAATTTATTCAAAATTTATTGAAATAAAGTTTTCCACTCGACTCTACTCTACTCTACAGTTAATTTAAATATAATTTTAATATATGCAAGTAACATTAAAGAAAAATCAATTTGCCCGTCCTTTCTTTGACAAGAGAGTCTACTAGTCAACAGACTAGCAGTCTGTTGACTAGTCCTCGTCTTCCTCCTCCACCTCCACCTCGTGGGCCTTCTTGAGGATTTGGAGGTTGCCCTTCATGAAGACGAGGGCCTCGAAGTTCGGTGCAGCCAGGGCCGACCTCTTAGGCCTGAGGATGTCCGACCCGTAGCTGAACACGCGCTCGACCGAGGCAGAGCTCGGGAGCGGCGTGTTATGCCTGAGAAATAGAGTTACCCAAGCATCACGGAACTCGAGCGGGAAGAGATTGGGCGAGAGCTGTAACGTTTGGTTATTCAGACACAAACAAGTCAACAAGATGGCGGGCCAACGGACTGCCGTTTATTCGTCATGGTGTCGTGAACATGCCGTAAACCATGACGTGAACATAACGTCATGATGTAATGCGTTATGTTACAACCATGTCGTAAACCATGACGTGAACATAACGTTATGATATAATGCGTTATGTCGCAAGAGCCGAGTTGTTAGGGTTTCACTTATTATTCACTGAAATAAATATTCACAATTCTAGAGTAACGGCTCAGGCTAACAGCTGATTTGGCGAATCGCGATGCGCTTTAATTTTTCGGTAGTCCGCTTACGCTTATCCGCTTCGGTTTCCGGGGGTTGTTCCGATTCGCTTATCCGCTTCGAAAACGTTAGTCCGCTGCAGCGGATAAGCGGACTTTCGAAGCGGACCGCCCACCTTTGGACTGCACACATTTGTATGATTCATGCTGTACATTCGGACCTCAACATTCATGCTCCCAACATTTGCAGACCTCGCATGTTTGCGGTTCATAACATGAGACCTGCTTCTACATTGTTTTTTTTTTGTTTTTTTTATGATATATCTGTGAGAAATGGCAGAAACTTCACAATACAAGCAGGGTGCCTCATTTGCATTTAAATAAATAATCGGAAGAAATTAATTAAGTAACAGTTACGAGTTACCTCCCCAAACTCAGGTTACGGTGCCCCTCAGAGTCTTGAGAGGGAACGCGGCAGAAAGATTTGTTATTTTGAGTGTTATAATGAACCATGGTAAAACCACACCAATGCAATTGTGGTAGAACAAAACAAGTAATTGTATTAAGAACTCTCACATACACAATAATAACACTCTTAACCAAAGTACCATAAAAATATCATTTGCATCTCATGAACAATACATATGATGGTACCATCATTCCCCAACACTCTCCAATCAATAAACTCACGATACGCCAAACGTGAGTGGAATGTAGCAATCCCAAAGTCCGTGCACGAATCTCCATGCTGGGTGAAGGTCGACGTCGTGCAGAACGTCACGAACAATAGGCAGGTATCGGCACGGCTGTGGTCGAGGAGTTACGAGGTGAGAGGTCGGGCCGATGGCGGCACGGTAACGATTCCCCAAAACGTGAGTACAATCCACGCCCCACATCCACCAACGATTAAGTCTATATTGAAACCAACAGCGATTAACACGATGAGGTCGATTATGGGAATCCCAACGACCAAACACGATACACCAGGCCTGCAATGGAGGCTCTTGCTTTCCCACCAACAATAGTTCATGCTTGGTACCAAAACCTTAGACGCAGGTTTAATTGCAATCGCAATATGGGACAATGTTGCGGGCAATCCCTTTCCCGGGAAGCCTCAATTCATTCGCGACCAATATAAGAAGTCCGCTCGCAGCCTCGATGCGACTCACGGCTGTCTCTGTTCCCCACCAATTTTCCTCCTCTCTCCTCTTCCGGTGTCTGTGCCGCGTTTTTCTTTTTCTTCCACAAACATTGCTTTTTACCTTTGACTAAAGTCATCCCTATTTCACACACAAATGTTAACAACAATATTACCTGAAACAAAATCCTACAAGTATATAATAACAACAAATGTGGAAATGACTAATCCGTAACATAATGGACGTAGCTTCAAGACGGTCGATCTTTTATTATTATGATTTTTTTTGACAAGCTTTCGACCAATCACTAGATACAGTAAATTTTGTCAGATTTCACTCCAGATTTGGAGAGTCTACAGCATCCAATCCTAATATCCGAATACAGATTTTGATGATATGCTTCAATCATGAAATGATTATAATCGATCGTGTTTCCAAGGCAAGGCACATTTGAGTAGGCTGAAACAAAATGGTGGCTTAAGCACCCAGCTAGGTGCAGTGGGCTGACCAAGATGGCAGCCCGCCATATTGGTAAACCACCACATCAGTTTTTTTTCTTCTTATGAGCACCTCGTTAATCATCTTCAAAAAGGGAGTTGTAACACACCCAAATACCCAGTTTTCATCCTTGCAATCGGTTGGAGGTCCAGGTTTATGCATGCAAAGTTTGGGGCCACTAGGTTTCATGGTTTTGGAGTTATGGAGGAGACAGACAGACGGACGGACGGGCACTGCCTTTTATTATTATAGATATACAGGGTGGTCCAGAAACCCTGGGCACATTTTGAGAACTATAACTGCAACAAACAACGAATTTTATTATTGTTCTTTGGTGCAAAACAAAACATGATTATTCGTTAAACAGTCTACTCAGTCTAATATACATGAAACAGATCAGTTAAAATGTTCAAACTGCTTTCCTTCATCGTCTCTGCACGGCTGTAGCCGTGATTAAACACTCTGACATACAGTTCTGCATGTTTCAGTCGATAAGGCAGCAGTCTCATTACAGATGAATTGTTTCAAGTCGCTAAGGGTCGTAGGATTCCTCGCATACACTTTGTGTTTGAGGAAACCCCAAAGGAAGAAATCACAGGGTGTTAAATCGCAAGACTGCGGCGGCCATTCAACTGGACCACGACGGCCAATCCATTTGTCTGTAAAGTTCAAATCAAGGGCCTGGCGTACACTGGCAGCATAATGAGCAGGTGCACCATCATGCATGAATCACATTTGGCCATCATTGAGTGGAAATACATGCTGCTCCAATATTAGACGGTAATTTGCAGCATCACATTTTCTTCGAAAAATATTGGTCCAACAATGCCTCCAGAAGAAATGCCTGCCCAGACAGACAATCGGACATACTGGCTTGATATTGCACGTTGTGCTCAATAGCAAATCGTGGGTTGTCTACTGCCAATATCACGCTGTTATGTCGATTCACAGAACCAGATAAAGTAAACTTGGATTCATCTGACCACAAGATCCTGTTCTGCAAATCATTGTCCATATCCATTAACCCAAGCAATATCTCACATGGCTCAACGTGCCTGTCAAAATCATCCTCAGATAGTTTGTGAATTAATCTGTGTATGTATGGTTTCACATTAAGGTCCTTTAGTATTCGTCGAATCGTTGATCGGCTTATGTTGGTGACGTTTGATAAAGGACGAATTGACAATGGTGTGTTACTGTCGAGTTGTTGTTGAAGGACCGCTCTGATTTCCTCAGTTTGAACAGTACGAGGCCTACCTGGTGACTGTTTTGGAAGAATGCTGCCGGTTTCATCAAACTGCTTGTTTATTCTACGATGGTTCTTCTGTCAATTGTGTCGGCGCCACATTCTTTGACAAGTTGTCTGTGAACTTAAGCCGAATTTCCAGATACAGAATACAAGCCTACAGCGCAAATTTTCTGTCTCACGATATCCTCCGTCATATTAGGGCGTCTAATTCACAATGAACTGAACTAATGCAAAGACAAACGTGTGCAGCACAGTGAGCGAAGCTCACCCCGATCCATATCACGTGATGCACCTCACCCTGTTGCGTATCACGTGATGCCTGTGCGTGTTGAAGCGGTCACATCCATTTACGAGTAATCATGTTTTGTTTTGCACCAAATAACAATAACAAGAAAACGTCATGCGTAGCACGATACTTGCAAAATACGCCCTCCCCCAAAAGTTTTCAATGTGACATGATGGCCTATGGTGACCTCAAAAATACTTGGTGTTTGAATTCAGTGACCAGATATGCAAGTCCTCTTCAAATTTCATGTCAGTTGGATGAAAATTGAGGATTTTAGAAATTTGGCCTATGTTGACCTTTTGGCCTATGTTGACCTCAAAGATACTTGGTGGTTGAATTCACTGACCAGATATGCAAGTCCTCTTCAAATTTCAAGTCAATTGGATGAAAATTGAGGATTTTAGAAATTTGGCCTATGTTGACCTTTTGACCTATGTTCACCTAAAATATAATTTGTGGTTGAATTCAGTGACGAGATATGCAAGTCCTTTTCAAATTTCAAGTCAATTGGATGAAAATTGAGGATTTTAGAAATTTGGCCTATGTTGACCATTTGGCCTATGTTGACCTCAAGAATACTTGGTGGTTGAATTCAATGCAAGTCCTCTCCAAATTTCAAGTCAATTGGATGAAAATTGAGGATTTTAGAAATTTGGCCTATGTTGACCATTTGGCCTATGTTGACCTCAAAAATTCTTGGTGGTTGAATTCAATGACCAGATATGCAAGTGGTCTTCAAATTTCAAGTCAATCGGATGAAAGTTGAGGATTTTAGAAATTTAGCAAAGTTGGTGACCTTTGGCCTATGTTGACCTTTTGACCTATTGACCCCAAAAACAATAGGCTTCTGGCATTTGACCAACTCTACCACTTGGTGAAGTTTGGTGAAGATCGGTTGAAAATTGTGACCTGTAGGCCGGTGACAAACAAACAAGCAAACAAACAAACAGACAGAGTCACAAACACAACCGACCAATATACTTGTAAAATCTTCGATTTTGCAAGTAATAAACTTTGTTGTTTGTTGCAGGTATCGTTCTTCAAAATGTGCGCAGGGTTTCTGGCCCACCCTTTATATAGTTTAGTTGA
>NC_136272.1:45310103-45482603 GCF_964187855.1 Myxine glutinosa | reverse complement strand
CCATTAATTGAAATACTCCATTGCACCAGTGAGAGAGAATAGATCCCCTTCCATTCCCATCCCCAAAAATCCCCATTTCCTTCACATCCCCCCTTTCGTGATTGCCGACCCTCGATTGCCATATTACATCCCCTCTCGTCATTGCTGAGCCTCGATTCCCAATCACCTCCCCTCCAATAACCGCCATTGACCACGAGGCTCGAGTCAGGGAAGAAAGGCGTGTCTCCACCTCGTCAGAGGAGGGGAGGGGCGCGCCCGCCCGTCGTCGTCCGGGGCGGAGCCCGAGGGTCGTGCGACCAGCCAGGGCCGAGGTGAGCGCCCCGATGGGCGTGTCCAAAGCGCCGGGGGCGTGATCGCTGGGGGGCGCTATAAAAGGGCGCAACCGGAAGTGGAGGAGGAGAAGAAGAAAGAGAGATGCACTCTGGGTTGGAAAAAGAAGGGTTGTGAAGAGAGGAGGAGTTGGTTGCAAGGAGTTGGTCACAGTCGGTTGCCAGAGAGAGGAGTCGGTGGTGAGGAGTGAGAGAAGCAAGAAAGAGTTGAGGGTTGAGGGTTGAGGGACCAGACCAGTGAGACAAGTCCTGGGAACGCAGCGGACGGAGGCCGCCGCAGCCGCGCCACCCCACCGCCAAAGGGGGCCTGAACGGCGGTTCGGAGCAGGGCCGAAACGGAACGGCGGCTGCTGAACGCGCCGGTTGTGCTGCAAGACCCCCCCTTGGACCTTTCCTCTCCCGCCAGCCATCCACCTTCTGCCATCCCTGGCATTCCCCGTGTGAGTCGTCTTTGTTTGTTCTGTCCTGGGTAATAAGTTAAGTCTGTAGATAAGCTAAATTTGCACTGTCACCTGCGTCTTGTACTTGTAAATAAACTGAATTGCTTTTTGTTGCTTGTGTGTAAATAGTAGAAATAAATTCAGTCGTAATATTTCAAACCTTTTTTTTGTCTCCGTTTTCCTCTTGCATTGCGTCGCTTTTGTCTTTTCCCTCATTGAGCAGCTAGGGTGCGATACAACCAACGTTCGGGTGGAATCGGGTGAGTTTTGTTAGGTCGCGGTTTTAAACCACCGCTCGGTCTATAACATCCTAACCGCGATCTATAACAATTGGTAGTCAGGAGGTGGGATTCGAACCTGGGACTAAATTTATTTAGCCCAAATTTTGGACACCAATTGTGTTAGTACAATAACAATTGGTGTCGGGGAGTGAGATCGACCCGGAGCGCGCTTCACGCGCTCAAAATTATAAAGTACGAAATTTGTTTTGTTTTAAAGGAAGAGCCCGAATTTTGAAATCGCGCCATGGCTGTCCAAGGCGACGGGATGCCGGTGGGAGAGATAGAGGGGTTAGAAGTAACCCAGGACTTCGGGGAAGAAAGGGAGGAGGAAAATGGCAGTGGTTGCGGGAATTTCAGGTGCACAAAATGGCGCTCTAGCGCACGTGATTACAGCGGCGCCACATTTAGCCACGCCCATGGTCGCGGTAGTCGGAACCGGAGATGCCAATGGATTTGAACCTTTTTTTTATACAAATGAAGGCCCTTATGGCCCAGAATAGTGAGCGATTGGAGGGCCGGATGGATGCTCAGAGTGAGCAATTGGGGGTAATGGGGAACCGGATGGATGCTCAGAGTGAGCAATTGGGGGTAATGGGAAACCAAATGGGGGTAATGAGGGACGAAGCGAGGGGTACCGGTGAGAAGTTAGACAATAATTTTGAGGGGTTAGACAACGGAATAAAAGAGGTGAAACATGGGTTAACGGGGGTGGAAAATAGAATGGCTGCCCAGGAGAATCAGTTAGAGGGGATGAAACATGGGTTACCGGGGGTGGAAAATAGAATGGCTGCCCAGGAGAATCAGTTAGAGGGGGTGAAAAATGGGTTAATGGGGTTAGAAAATAGGATGGAGGACAAATTGCGGGAAATAGGGGAACAATCCGCCCGGGAAATCGAACAGATGGGGAACCAGATGGAGGAAATACGACGAGGGGTGAGTGAGGAGGTTTCGGGGCTACGCGAGGAGGTAAAGCGAGGCGAAAAGCGTATAGAGAAAGAGGTGAGAAATAATACGGCAAAGTTACAGGGGGGAATAGAAGATCTGACGGAGGAGGTGGAGCAGCTGACGGAGGGACAAACGAAGTTAGTGGAGCAGGTTCAAAAGAACACTGCGGTACTAGAAGGGTTAAAGGCGACACAAAAAGAAATTAAAATAGAATTAATAGCGACGCAGAGGCAATGTCAGATGGTAAGGGAGGAACTGACAATGAGGGTGGACGAGGTGACAGAAGTAATGGAGACGAAGGACCGGGAGGTAAGGACGCACGTAGAAACGGTCACGGTAGCCTTAGAGGACGAACTTGAGGAGACGCACCGAGAAATAAAAGAGGTTAAGCAAAAATTAGAGGAAGTGGGAGAAGAGGTGAGTGAAATTAAGAAGGGACGAACAGAAACTAAGAGAGAAATCCAGGAGGAGGTGATGGAATATGTGCAAGGTCGGTGCTCAACTCATGATGTGATGCTCACTAACCAAATAAAGAGTTTGCAGGTGGCAAAGGAGGTGCGAAGACGAAGTACGGAGGTGAGTGGCAATGTATATGATGTGAGGAAAGCTTCAGTCGGCTTGGGGATTGGTTTGGATCCGGGTGTTCGTGAAAGGCCGTTGGTGAAGTGTGCGACAGGTCTGGTGTGCGAAAAAAGAGGTGTGCGAGAATGTCCGACCATGGGGTGTGTGAGGAAAAAGTGCACGCCGAGGAGTGAGTGTGCCGTCAGGAGTGAGTCGGTCGTAGCGCGTGTGCGAGGGAGCACAGGGAAGCGCGGTGTAGTGAGTGTTACGGAGGAGGTAACGAAAAAGTGTGCGCGGGAGGATGCGCGAGAAAGGTGTGTAACGGACGGGTGCATGAGGAAAGAGTGTGCTGTCGAGAGTAAGGGCGAGTGCGCGACCGAGAGTGGAGGTGAGAGTAGTGAGAGTGAAACGGAGCGTGAGTTGGTTGTGACAGGTGAGCGAGGATGTACACCTGGAATGGAAGGGTGCACACCTGGAATGGTAGAGCGTGTGTGGGAAGGCACCTTTGAGTTGGTGGTGAGGCACGTGGATGGGTGTGCGAATGAGAGCACACCTGTGATTGTCACAGAGGAAGTGACCGAGGAGGGGGCGCGAAGCGGTGTATTGGTGAGGTGTGCGAGCAACGAATGTGTGCCAAAGTGTTCGGTGGTCAGGTGTGTGACCAAGGCTGTGAGTGGAATGGGTGTACCTGGGTGTGAAAGAAAAGGTACGAGGAGAATGGGAACGGCTGCATGTATGAGCAAGAAAGAGGTAGCGTATGCATGTAAGCCTGCAGGTGAAGCGTCGACGGTAACCGGGTTAAAGGTTAGAACGACTTATAGCCGACTCGGGCCCTCGGTGCGTGCCGGGCTTCGCGTGCCGCGAGAACCGGCGGGGATCCGAACCACGGCGGTTTCGAAAGAACCGCCGTGCGCGATCCACGCTGAGCCTCGCGTGGAACGGCCGCGTCCGGGCTCCACTGGGCGGAGCGGGCAGCTCGATAGGAAGGGTCGTCATGGCGACCACTTTCTATTGAGACGTGCCGGCAGGTCGAGATCGGGACATTGGATGGCTCCACGCCGAAGTGGTGCGTGGGATCTCGGCCCGGGTAAGCCCCCGTCCCTGCCCCGAATGCGGGACGTATCCAGCCGCTGGCACAAAACGACCCGCGTTCATTGCTCGGCTGTACGAAGCCGGGCTGTAGATGTGAATTGGCGCACCGAGAGGATGTAATAGGTAGACGGACTGTGATAGTGATAGTGATTTGATCCGAAATTTAGAAAAGTGAATAGAATTGGCAGTAAATGGAAAATTTTTGAATTGGTTGAATTTGGACGAGCGAAATTGGTAGTGAGAGACCCCCGATGTGGTGGGATGGCAAATCCACCATCCTTCCCATGTGGGGGCAAAGGAGCAATAGATTATGGGGTGTATGGCAGTGAAAACTAGCCCGGGTGGGGTAGGTTATATTGATAGGGATCTAGCGAAGATGACATTAGGTGACGATAAGGTTAGGTAGTGACTGATACCTGTAGTGGGGACGCAGGTAGATTAGTGTGGATGATAATGACGTGGGAGCGCAATAGTTTAAAGGGACGACAGGGAAGCGCAAGTTTCAGAAGGGAGTAGTTAGCTGAGATGATGCCGTGTTTGTGAGAATTGAACAGGTGTGATTGCACAGGTGTGCAACTGGACAGGTGTGTGGAGCAGTGTATGAGTAGTGAGTGTGTGGATCAGCGCGAATGCGCTTGGGGAGAGAAGGGTGCAGGTGGCACCAGGTGTGAGAGCACAGGTGTGCAGGTACAGGTGTGTGGAGAGAGTTGGAGTGAGTGGTACGGAGTGGTGTGCATGGTGCGAAGGTGTGGATGGGGGAAGAGTGGACCCCTTTCACGAGTACCCGGGGCGGGTTGTGCAAGTGTTAGGTAGAGGGTGCAGGTAAATTGTGGTTGGATATTGGCATTTGTGGTGCGGTTGCAGAATGGTGTTGTGAATGGGTGCATTAGTGTTGTGGAAATGGCTGGGCGTGTAGCCTGTTAGTGTGTGTAGTTGGTTGGGCACTCCACCACTGTGAGGATGTCGGCCAGGTGAGGCCGCAGGTGGGCTCTGGGAGCCGGTTGAGTTGTGGATGGGGCCCGAGGATCCGGAGGACGGACCCGGGTAGCCCAGTGCCAGAGAGGGCACCGAGTGGGGAGAGCGCCAGAGGGCCTTCCCCAGGTAGTTAGGTTAGGGTAAGGAGCAGGTAAGCTCGGAGGCAACTGCAGTGGTGGAGGTGTGCAGGTGGGTAGACCCACTGGGAGAGGTACACGTCGCAGCCCAGAAATTGTACGAGGGCACCGGGAGATGAATCGGGGGAGTGAGACCCCAAATTGAAGAGCACCACAGTTTGGCCAATGGGAATTGGTTTTTAGAACCCATAGTGTAAGAGGGCCAATGGTTTGGCCGGAGAAAGACCCCGGGTAGTGTAAAGTTGTTAAAGTCATTTAGGAAATAGTTAGGATTGATGAACCTGTCGCACCATACGCAGCCACTTACCTGTGGTGATGATGATGACTCCACACCTGTGTTTTCTTTGTTTGGTGCAGGAAATGAGATTGCTGTGAGGATTTGTGAGACGCATCACGACGTGGGTGTGACATTGTGCTTTGATGTTCCATCTCTGCCTCCTTATGAGGATTGATGATGAATTGATGATGGCAAATTTTGAAGTAGAGGGATTGTGGAGACGAATTTGATATAGGGGAAATATGGGGAAGACGTGACAGTAGTGATGAATTGGTAATGTGTAGGTTTTGTACATATGGGGTAAGGGCAAGGGTGGGCTAGGTAACAGGGGGGTGACGTACGGTAGGGACGAGCTTTCTCACTTCGCCCTCCGTACGCATTTCGCCTTGCATTGCCTTTTTGATGTGTACCCTTGAGACCTTACCCCTCGCTCATCTGTCTTGTCCCCCCTTTTTTTGTCTCCCACATGAGGACCTGAGCGCCGTTGGGCGCCGAGGGGAGCGTGCGTGGGTCGGCCATTGTGCGCCCGAAATTCCCAGAACCAGCTGTCTGCATCGATGCACCACATTATGGACCACATGTCAGTGGCCGAGCACCACTTATGGACCCCATGGGTTGGGGCATGGCCCCTCTGCTGGAACCGGCCATGAGGGCCCGAAATCTTGCTGGCGGACCTTGGCCACAGGGCACCAATGCCCCACAGGTGAACCATACACATAGTCGGCCTGGTGGGCCATAAATAAATAAAAAGGACACATTGGGTGCAAGTTTTATTGAAAATAGGCCGCCAGTAAGCAAAGCAAAGAAAATGACAACAACTGGAAGAAATAATGATAACCAGCAGAGGGAGCCGAAGAGCAAGAGACACCTGCAGGGTTGGGTTTGTTGGTTTTATTTTATTCATTGAACAATGGGGACTGCACCGATTGGTGCTTGGGTGTGTATTGGTGCGTTTTTGGGTGCTTTAATGGTGCATTGATGCAGAGCAGACTGTCCTCCCCCCAGAAAGAACAATTACAGGTCCTGGGTTAGTTTTGTAAATAAAAGCAGAGTCATTGTAAATAATGCTCCCCACCGTCAGTGTATAGTTTGAAGACCATTCCGCAATTCGGTTAACTGTGGGCGAAAGTCTGTTAGGCAGGGTGCAATGGAGCAGCGGGACACATTTATTTATGTTTAAACTGTCGCACTCAGGGTCAGGTTAAAAATAGAGGGAACTACACCTACGTGTCACGCTAAAGCTAAAAGTTGTAGGCCCGGGACGTGCCTAAGAGGAGGAGAGTGCAGTGTTGTGGATATGAGGACTGTATATATATTTTTTTATTGTGTGCTGTATGATTATAATCATAATTATTATTATTGTTGTTGTGCTGTGCCTCCTGCCTCCGGAGCTGTGTAAGATCAAAAGGGCGTCCCATAGTCCACAAGCATACACGTCAGCCAATCATAGGATATTCATGTTCGATAGTTATATCTTATTCTGTGTTTTAAGATAAGGCTGTGTCTCCCATTAATTGAAATACTCCATTGCACCAGTGAGAGAGAATAGATCCCCTTCCATTCCCATCCCCAAAAATCCCCATTTCCTTCACATCCCCCCTTTCGTGATTGCCGACCCTCGATTGCCATATTACATCCCCTCTCGTCATTGCTGAGCCTCGATTCCCAATCACCTCCCCTCCAATAACCGCCATTGACCACGAGGCTCGAGTCAGGGAAGAAAGGCGTGTCTCCACCTCGTCAGAGGAGGGGAGGGGCGCGCCCGCCCGTCGTCGTCCGGGGCGGAGCCCGAGGGTCGTGCGACCAGCCAGGGCCGAGGTGAGCGCCCCGATGGGCGTGTCCAAAGCGCCGGGGGCGTGATCGCTGGGGGGCGCTATAAAAGGGCGCAACCGGAAGTGGAGGAGGAGAAGAAGAAAGAGAGATGCACTCTGGGTTGGAAAAAGAAGGGTTGTGAAGAGAGGAGGAGTTGGTTGCAAGGAGTTGGTCACAGTCGGTTGCCAGAGAGAGGAGTCGGTGGTGAGGAGTGAGAGAAGCAAGAAAGAGTTGAGGGTTGAGGGTTGAGGGACCAGACCAGTGAGACAAGTCCTGGGAACGCAGCGGACGGAGGCCGCCGCAGCCGCGCCACCCCACCGCCAAAGGGGGCCTGAACGGCGGTTCGGAGCAGGGCCGAAACGGAACGGCGGCTGCTGAACGCGCCGGTTGTGCTGCAAGACCCCCCCTTGGACCTTTCCTCTCCCGCCAGCCATCCACCTTCTGCCATCCCTGGCATTCCCCGTGTGAGTCGTCTTTGTTTGTTCTGTCCTGGGTAATAAGTTAAGTCTGTAGATAAGCTAAATTTGCACTGTGTCACCTGCGTCTTGTACTTGTAAATAAACTGAATTGCTTTTTGTTGCTTGTGTGTAAATAGTAGAAATAAATTCAGTCGTAATATTTCAAACCTTTTTTTTGTCTCCGTTTTCCTCTTGCATTGCGTCGCTTTTGTCTTTTCCCTCATTGAGCAGCTAGGGTGCGATACAACCAACGTTCGGGTGGAATCGGGTGAGTTTTGTTAGGTCGCGGTTTTAAACCACCGCTCGGTCTATAACATCCTAACCGCGATCTATAACAATATATTCACATGAAAAAGTAAGTACACCCCATGTAAAGTTTTGACTTTTTCAACATATTTCAACATACAGCTATTTGATCTTCATTTCAACAATATTGATAAATAAAGGTGATATAATATAACAAATATCATGAAACATTTACATTTTATTGTCCATTGTATAATTTAAATAAACATAAATGCAAATTTCACATGTGGAAAAACTAAGTACACCCTTGGCTCTAATAGGTGGTATTGCCCCCTTTAGCAGAAACAACCTCAAGTAGGCGTTTCTTATAACTGTCTACCAGTCTCTGACATCGACTGGGAGAAAATTTTGCCTACTCCTCCATGCAGAATTCTTTCAGCTGTGCGATGTTTGAGGGGTTTCTTGCATGCCCAGCTCATTTCAAATCCCCCCACAACATCTCGATGGGATTTAGATCCGGGCTTTGACTTAGCCATTCCAGAACCCTCCATTTCTTTCTTTTCAGCCATTCCTTGGTGGATTTATTGGTATGTTTAGGGTCATTGTCATGTTGCAAGGTCCACCTTCGGTTGAGCTTCAACTTTCCGACAGATGGCCTCACATTATGGCCCCCTTGGTATGTATCGCGTTAAAAAAAATCAGACATTCAGACACCAAATTGTGTATTTTAGTTTGATTCATATACATTTATTATGTAAGACCTCTTTGTATGCAGGGAGACCTTGGAATGAGTGCCTTTTCTGCAGTTGTATGACCTGTTTTGAACATATGGGAGGCAGGTGTACCCCACCTGTTTTTACTCCATACCTGTCTCGTCACTTCACCTGTTTCACAGGGATCTTACTTCCCAATTTGCTGCACAGCGTCTAGTTGGAGGGTGCCGTGCTCTGAGTGAGCATGCCAGCACAGAGGGCAAAGAGACGACGTCCTCAGCAGACATCCACCTCAGTGACAGCTGTGTGCAGGTCTTTGATTCTCTTTTAGAAAATGATGGGTGATTAACATCCAATAAAATAATGTTTGATGCATTTCTGCTATTGAACATGATCGAGGCATGGGGTTCCAAACCTTAGCTTTTGACGTATTGAGGCTGAAAATGCAATTTAAATTTTATTTTTACCATTGAAAGAAAGGAAGAAGTTTCGGGAACTGAGTGGCGTGCTGATGAGGAGGGGAGTGTCGTTGAAGCTGAAGGGAAAGGTGTATGCTGCATGTGTGAGAAGTGTTATGATTTATGGGAGCGAGACATGGGTAATGAATGTAGAGCAGCAACGAAGGTTGGAAAGGGTGGAAATGCGAATGGTTCGATGGATGTGCGGAGTATCGTTGAGAGAGAGGAAGACAAATGATGAATTGCGAAAAATGATGGGAATAGAGCCTGTGATGGATGCTGTGAAGAGGAACAGTTTGAGGTGGTTTGGTCAAGTGTTGAGGAAGGATGAAAGTGACTGGTTGAGAAGAGTGATGGAAATGAATGTAGAAGGAAGTAGAGGACGGGGAGGACCGAGAAAGACTTGGCTGAAGGAGGTGGAAGAAGAAATGCGGGCAAGGGGGTTAACAAGGAGAGATGCAGAAAATAGGGCAAAATGGAGAAGATCGTTTCGATCGGAGAAGATCGTAGGAAGATCCTAATGCTCTAGCAGGGAAAATGGCCTTAAAATGCATGTCGTTTTGTTGTTGTATTGAAAGAACCATGAAGCACCAGGTTTGGTGTGAATCTAAGGAGATGCTTTATCATTTATATCCAGTGTGTTTGGGGTGATTTGTCATGGATTTTTTTTTTTAGCGTGGTTGTAGTGGGGAATATCTTATTTATTTATTTATTTATTGAAGTCACCACAAGCTTGTGTAGCTGCCCACCAGGAAAGGATCAGGGGAGGTTTCTACTTAATGTCTTGGATGCATTCTGTGAATCTGCGCTGCTAAGCAAAACGATGTTTACCACATGAGATATTCCCATAGACGTAGTGTTATAATGGGGGGTGGATGCGTTCTCGGGGCACATTTTTGTCACCCTAACGTATCTTTAACCTCACTTAACTAGCTATTTGGGACATATTAAACCAATTGATAATGGACAATTAAATTACAAGTTACAGGTGTACTCGCCAAAGGTGTACCTGAAAGTTCATCCTATTGCTCACGCTCAAGTACCCATTGTTGTTCAAGTTGGATTAAGACCTCGTTCGTCAGGTCATCCCCATGTGACTGGAGCAGTTGAACCACATCTTTCCTCATCCAATGTTTTTTTTGTAAGTTGGGTGCAAAATAGTCCATGGAAAGCACTTAATATCTATCCGATTGCGAGGGAAAAACACGTGTAACTGACCCCAAGTTACCGCTAATCCTAACTGTCGATGTTGCATGAGGGTGGGATGTGACTTGGTGGAGTGTGCATGGTGCTTGCTCTATAATCGGATAATGATGTGTGTATTCAAAACGACGTAAAGCCGGTTTTGGCTCGACTTATCGTGAACTATGTTCCCTAATTTGTTGGCGACGTTATAGCGAAACGACGTTATTTGGCACCATGTATATCGCCGACTCCCTGTATGATGTTTCAACCACTGAGTGATCTTTATCCAGGACTGCGAGTTATTGAGTCATTCGAGACTGGTGAAAATGAGAGTCTCACGATCTCCATATTGTAGTCACATGATCCACCCTCCCCATCTCTCCCTGGGAGAACACTTTGCAAACAATGCCTGCAAAGACCAATTGGTGGTCGAAACTTTAGTCCTGAGCCTTGCATGCAGGACAGCTATACTAGTTGATGGTTCCTTCAATTTGGAATATTAGTCAGGAAATGATCCTCAAGTAAGCATTTTGGCTGAATAAGATTGTATCGGGTGTTTATATCGGGTAATAAGATTGTATCGGGTGTTTATATTTCTGGTAGAGCATGAGCGTAGGGAGCAATCAAGCTTGAAACGGACCTCAATGATGGTTTGCCATTGTTTTGAAAGGAGAAAAACATCATTTCTCGATATTCTGTGTTCTAGCTCTTCCACGAGCCTCGACTTTGTATACAAAAAGGTCATCTTTTACTTCTCCAAGTGCATACTTAATTATTCTGAGTCATTCATCTGATTTCCAATTTATCACTGCTTTTAACCATTGCGATGTTTTTGTTGTTGCACCCTGAGGTGCGTTGCGATGTTGTTGGGTGTTTGTGCAGAGATTGCTGGCAATAGGAGAGGAAGGAGAGTTCCTCCGGTTGGAGGTCGAGGGCGGTGGCTGTTCAGGCTTCCAGTACAAATTTGGTCTCGACAAGAACTTGTCTGCCGATGACAGGTATAGTAAATTTGCTTCTGATTATTGAGATATACTCTCTACCTAGCTACCCTGCACCTACGATCGGTGCGAGTGCAAATTGCATGCGTAACCACCGACGTTCACAAGACATGGGGGGCGGGGGGGGGGGGGGTGGGGGGGTTGGGGGGGGCGGGGGGGGGGGTGGGGGTAGGGGGGGCGGGGGGGGCAGGTGACGTGCGATTCACCTGGGGAGGGAGTCCTTAATCTCGTAATTTCACTGAATTCCAGTTACAAAATTAAACTTTGATTTATAGGCTAGGTTTATGGTCTAAATGTTGTACAATTGCTATTAGATACAACCAAGGTAATTCCATAGTTGTGGAGATGGTGTTTACACACCTTCAGGGACTACTTTTTATTTACACTCCAAGTTAAACTATTTATCCCCAATTTTTAAAATTTGGAGGTGGGATGCAGGATATTGTAACCGGCTATGTCTGTCTGTCTGTCACGCTATCTATTCCTAAACGGTTGTGCAGAAATTCACCAGACTTGGTGGTTATGATCACCACATGGGAAGTAGGTGTGAGAGCAGTATCATTTTGCCTCTACCCCTTGTGGCGGGGTCAAAATGTCAAATACCAAAAAATGCAATTCCCGGCATATTTTAAAACTTTTTAAATGGAACTTTGTATATGCAATCAACATTGGAGGTTGCATGAAATGTGTAACGATTTTTTGGATTTGACCCTCAGTTCATGCCCCATGGGGGTGAGGATTTAAGGTCATGGGGTGAAAATGGGAGAAAAATTTTTTTAACTTTGAATTTGATATTGGGTCAATCCTGGTGGAACCTTTTACCATCTTTCAACTTTGATTTAGGTGGAAAGCATGGGGATTTGCGAGGGAACGCCATCGACTTTGCTCTGGTTGTTTTAACTTGGTAGTCTTAGTCTCTAGTATGTGCGTGTGGAAAAATTTAATATTTGCATATCATCTTCACCCTAACATCCTCAAAATTTACTGTATTTGAATGTGACATGGGACAAAAATGAAAAGCTGACGAACAAAATCCCTTTTCAAAAGTCTGCAAATTCTTGCACTGTATAACAAAATGAAAGTTGTACATTGATACAAGTCTTTTAAATACATCACAAAAAGCTTGTTTTATAAAAGAGCCACAAAACAATAATTCAACAATTATTGTGTTACACTTGCATTCTGTCACGTCTGTATTACCTCCGCCACCGAAGGTGGATGGAGGTTATACATTTTCACCCTTGTCTGTGTGTCTGATTGTCTGTAAACAGGATATCTTAAAACTTTGTGGTGGGATTTGGACAAAACTTTGTGGAGGGATTTGAACAAAACTTTGTGGAGGATTTGGCCAAAACTTTGTGGAGGGATTTGGCCAAAACTTTGTGGAGGGATTTGGCCAAAACTTTGTGGAGGGATTTGGCCAAAACTTTGTGGAGGGATTTGGCCAAAACATTGTGGAGGGATTTGAACAAAACTTTGTGGAGGGATTTGGACAAAACTTTGTGGAGGGATTTGGACAAAACTTTGTGGAGGGATTTGGACAAAACTTTGTGGAGGGATTTGGACAAAACTTTGTGGAGGGATTTGGACAAAACTTTGTGGAGGGATTTGGACAAAACTTTGTGGAGGGATTTGGACAAAACTTTGTGGAGGGATTTGGACAAAACTTTGTGGAGGGATTTGGACAAAACTTTGTGGAGGGGTTTGGACAAAACTTTGCGGAGGGATTTGGACAAAATCTTGTGGAGAGGCTGGGTGTGAGACAAGGACAAAATGATTAGATTTGGATGGAAATGTGGATCCGGATCCGGATACGGGGATTTTAAGTGATTTTTAACCATTGGGAGATGGGGCCAAACACGATATATACCTGATGCTTCAAGAAGTTGTGGACGAATTGAGACAAAACTAGTTGGATGAGTTAGATAAGCGACAAGATCACGCCGATTCGATTTTGGTTCAGGTTTGGCTCCAGAACCGGCCCATTAGTGGGATACAAAACGTAAACTTTTCATCCTGGCAGAGGTGTGCATTCTACTGAGTGCCTTTCTAGTTGATTATTTGAAGACCATACAGTTATTTCTGCAAGTTAAACATCCTCTGAGGTTGCTCCCTTGCACTACAAAATGGAAATTAAGGCTAACTAGTGAGGTACACGTGCTACGCACGGGTGGGAGGCCAGAAGCAAACAGACAATACAGAAACGGTGAATGCTAAAGCATGAAACCAATAAATTCCACATTCCTGTAGCACCTTCAGTCAGTCACAGATCAGATATGGACAGCAAGTTCGTGAAGGACTTCCATGAAAAACGTACCCGTTCGCAAACAAACAGATACGTGTGTTCCATACCCAGTCAATGGCGAATCTGCATATGGCGATCCGCGAATTCACGTTTAGAAAGTAGAAACCGTCACGGCATTTCGTCATTCACTTTAACTCGATATCTCTTTTTTCATTCCAAACAGTATAACTCCAATCACAAATTAAATAACATTAATATAAAAAAATAAACTTTTAACAACATTCGTGACATAAACAAATATTTAAATCCTGATGTGAAGTTCCGTACAGTTAGGTGAATACAATTACGAATTCAAAATCGTAATTGTATTCACTCAATTCCAATCATCAATTGATACGTTAACAAAACGATTAACCTGTAACGATTTAACATTACGATTGAATGACGGTTGTATTGGGATATTATCAATCCCACGCATTGTGTAATCTGTCCACTTCCGCATTCGCGGCAGGTTCATAATTCTCATCAAAATCTAAACAGTATTTGTAGAATTTCAATAAAAGCCACATCACTGTTCATATCGGTAAATATTATTCCATCGTGTTTGGAAAAACTGGAAAATTGGAAAATTGGAAAAACAATATAGCCTATTTTACTCCAAGGGGTCCCAGGAATACCCACCCAAAATATCATTGCGATCGGTTCAGCTGTTTTTGCGGTACCTTCGAACGGACAGACGGACGTTTGGTGAATAGTAAGATATAACACAAAAGCAACATCTTTGACCACCAGGCCCAACTTCATAATCTTTACCACAGGTCAGAGGTTACACAGCCATGTAGCTAGGAATAAAAAAAGATTTAATCTTCTGTGGCAAAGATGTATCAAAAATCATTTAAGCCTTCACCCTGTAATGCTACAATTTAAAAGACACAAAACAGAACATTTATAAAAGAGCAATTTGGTAATTGCCTAGTTCTCAAAGATGTTTTGTGAACCATTACAAAGCAATCGCCAAGGGTGATCCTTGCAATCGCCAAGGATACAAAGCAATCCTCCCCAAGAGCCAGCAATCCCATGATGGCCATATTTTTTTTGGACCACCATTTCACCTTGACCTTCACTATTTAGGGACCGAGTGTAGATTAAGAAAATGTGTCCCATCTGCAATCTATCCATAAACTCAACATCATGATAAATGGTGGAAAATTATTCAAGTTGGATCACAAAGATTTTTTTACTTAATTAGGTCACAATGTGAAAAAGTAGGTCAAGCACACAAATCAAATATCAGGTGCACACCTTCATAACAACAACAACAACAACAACATGCATTTAAAGGCCATTTTCCCTGCTAGAGCGGGGGTTAGCCTTGCGGTCCCCATGACAATCTTCTCCATTTTGCCCTATTTTCTGCATCTCTCCTTGTTAACCCCCTTGCCCGCATTTCTTCTTCCACCCTCTTTGGCCAAGTCTTTCTCGGTCTTCCCCGTCCTCTACTTCCTTCTACATTCATTTCCATCACTCTTCTCAACCAGTCACTTTCATCCTTCCTCAACACATGACCAAACCATCTCAACTTGTTCCTCTTCACAGCATCAATCACAGGCTCTATTCCCATCATCTTTCTTCATAACATAACAGGTCCACTATTATGTTGCAAGAACATCTTTGAAGGCCAAGAAGTCTTTGAGATTCTGCATTGTCAAAATTGAGCGATGGAAAAAAAAAAAAAAATTTTTTTTTTTTTTTTTTCAGACTGCCATTTGACCTTGACCTTTAACTCGGATGGGTATGATGTACAATAAGCATAAATGCGCCTTGCTCAAGGCTATCTAGAGGACAATTTCATTCTGATTGGATAAACCTTGGTAAACAAATTGGTGAAAAATGTCTAATTGGGTCATGACCTTAAAATTAGGTCACGGTAAAAAAAAACCGGTCAGCCACGCATATTTTTTATTTCCATTATTGATACAAAATGTAATTACGAAAGTCCTCGTACATTGGCAGAAAGAAGGGTGAAAAACCTAAATGGTGGTTTCGTACTCCTATGTTGGTAAGATATTGACCTTTAACTTGGAGGGGTATGATGTAAATTGAACATAAATGTGTCTTGTTCTAGGCTATCTCGAGAGGGAAATTTGGTTCCGATCGGACAAACCTTATTTGAGTTATGTTGAAAAATATTTTTAAAAATTAGGTCATGACCTTTAAAATTAGGTCAAGGTCTAAAAAATTGTGTCAACCCGCATACCTTTCCCATTGTTGATGCAAAATTTCATTCCTGAAGTCCGAGCTGGATCTGAGATACAGCTTGGAAATTGACAGAAAAAAGGGAGAAAAACCTAAATTCCTACTCGAAGAGTCGATGTACTAAATTCCTACTTAAGACGCAGATTCCTACTCCTGTCCTAGGGGTCCAAGAAACTCTGGAGTACCATTAAAAATTGGGGGAACTAATTGTACAAGCAAACTCTACAACAGCTATATTCTATAGGGGGAGGCTTAATGAAGCTGTAGACACCAGTTTAAGTAGGCCTACATGTAAGCTTCATCGTCATTCCTTTATAATTAAGCTATTTTGTATTTTATAAGTGAACATACCCGATCTGCATGTATTCATAGAAAACCATTTGGAACATTTAACTTACCTCGAATGACCAAATACTTTATGTAACAAGTCACCAAACCATCTTCAGTGCCGTCTTGCTCTCAAATGTGGTAAATGTGTCGAATACAATGTAGGCGTTATTTTGGTTGATTGACTCATTCAAGATGATGCAACACTTGAACACTTGTGTGAAGAAAATGTGGTAGATTGTTAAATTGATTACATAATTCATGAAGATGCTTCAGGGAAAGTTGAAGACAGGTTGTGCAGATTATATTGGAAATCTTACCCCCATAGCATTATTCATGTGTCGGTAATAAACTGCGTGAATTTTAACATAAATACAGCTCAAAAGGGTTTCTGGGATAGAGCACAGTGTATTAAATTATATTTATCACCAAAAACACATTTCTTCAATATGAAGCATTTAAGTGACTAGTACACCCGTTCACTACGGGAGCGGCAGGAAGGGTCATTCCTCTTTGGGGTATATAGATTACCGTCGATCTATGGACGGGTCTCAAGAACATTGGGTGTGTGTTCATTTACCAAGTTTCTTGTGGAGAGATCACCAAGTGGTTTAAGCAGTCGAGCAAGCACTCCATTCAAAACCGTTAAGGAACGGCTGGCTTGGCAAGCACTAGCTAGCTGCTTGGCAAATGGGCACAACCCGGGCTTCCTCCCTTTCAGTTTCGTGTTAAACAGCAGGAGCGAGTTTCCAAAGTTTGATACGAAAAACGCCACGTTAGCGGCAGGAAGGGTCATGTTATTAACCCAACTCTTGTGGGGTATATAGAGTACAATCGATCTTTGCTCAGTTCTGTAAGTAAAACTTACCTCATGGATGTCAGGATTCCTCCAAATTTCTTTATTTAGTGTTGTAACGTGTTTGTGGTTTATAATATTTTTACTTATGGTAGAAGCTGTTGGGCCGTTGCTCCCACGAAAACGCCATAAGCTACTTATGAATGTTGACCCGACATTTGTTCAAGGAGGAAAAACCCCTTGGGGAGGTGGGCTATTATTGGTATTAATATTGTTTTGTAATAGCATTAATATTATGCTATTATCATTAGTTTTGTTATTAGAAGCGGCCTTGGAAAAACACCACGATAAAGCTAACTTAACATGGATGTAGACCTCAACACACAACTCCATTGACGGCAATGATGGGGAAAACCCGCTCGGGGTAGAAAACCCCCATGGGGAGGAAGGCAAATGAATGCGCTACAACCTTCATTGTGTAACCCTTAGTCATCCTGTCAAGATTGGTTGAGATTGGATAAGTAACAACGGAATGTATCGCGGTCCAGAATCATCAGACAGACAGACAGATGCCAAATTGCGTATTTTAGTATGATGATTATCACACCATTCAAAAGTTACAACCAGGATACGTCACGTCCGCATCGTTGAAAACTGGGCAACACAGAGAAATAAATTATTACTCCTCCCTTTATGACCATCCATAAGTGTAAATTCAAATTTTGATGAAACGTTTGAGAGTGAATTTGTGCACAATTTTGTTAATAAAAAAAAAAAAATTTGAATTATGAAGAAACAAAAACACATTTTCCAATGTTCACTTTGGTCATGTTTATTTTGGCTTTGTTGTCATCGTTCTGGGAACATAAATAAGAGGTGCAGATGCGTGAGCATGTTTTTTGTGTTTGTTTTTTGCTCTGCTTGTGTGGTAGATTGTTTCAATTTACACTTCGAGTGACATTTACACATCGTGGACAAAATTTAATCGGCCCTTTAATGGAAATGGCTGCAGATCTGTACAAACTATGAACTCGCAGCAATCATTCTGAAGTATATTATGTGTGCCGAGTGACTGGTCGACAGACTCGGCTACGCAACAGGTTAATAAAATGGCGAGAAGTGGCAACTGCAGAGGGCGCAATGTGCACACGTTCGGCGATGATGTACATGTTTTTAAACTTTCATTGCATCCTGCTTTATGTAGAGCAGAAATGATAGTCTAAACCCTCTTGGGTATAAATCGGGTTGTCATTATTCATCTTGTGGAATTTAATCGGTAAAAGGACTTGTAAGTCGGTAGAGCCGACGTTTCTGTGAGAATCCACTCGTCTTGGTCACGGCAGATGTTGAAGTGAAGAAGAAGCTAGAAAATCGTCACGCGACCTCCACCGTTGGTAGGGTGAATTGGTCTGTAGACGGTCTCATACGGTGTGGGAGACACGTTATAGCCTTGTCCCACATACGTGACCGATTAAATCGCAAACTGCCCCTTTTGTTGAGAGATGGTGATTCAATTATTTCCCAAATAGATATTCCTTTACAACTCGAGAAAAGCACTTTTTTTGTCGAAGATGACCACTTGACTTATCAAAGCTGTGACCATGCAGGTTGAGTTCAGGTGCGTATGTACAAAGCCTCTTCACAAACTGGACGACGATGTTGGTTCATACGGGACTTAAGAGTTTGCCGAGTTTCTCCTATGTTTGTCCCAGTGCATGATGGCTCTCCATTGATGCCATACACCAAGTCGCATGTCCTATCCTTCTGGATCTTGTCCTTAACATGAACGAATGGGCTGCGTATAATTCTGTGTGTTTATATGACGTGACAATGCCATACTTGGAGAAGGATCTTCTCAATTTCTCAGACAGCCCAACCACGTACAGAATGGTCACTTGTGTGGGTATAATTCATCACGTGGGTATATCACTCATCTTGGGTATAATTATGCGTACATGTCCTAATTTAGAGAAGAAACAAATCCAACCGCCCCCACCCCCCTGGAACTCATCTCTCCTCCTCCCAGAACCCAAGATGCATACTATTTATTTATTTATTTTTCTAAATATCTTATTGGTGTTTATGCCTTCTGCACAGGGTGTTTGAACGTGCTGGTGCGAGTGTCGTCATCGACTCTTCATCGCTCCAATTTGTCCGTGGATGCACCGTGGACTATCGGCAGGAGATGATCCGCTCGGCTTTCCGAGTGGACAACCCGCTGGCAAGCCAGGCGTGCTCTTGTGGATCCTCGTTTGCCGTCAAGCTTTAAAAGTGACGGCCAGGGAGCACGTGAAAGCCACGTTTGTCTTGCTTGCCTTCGAGGGCGACTTGTGGACACCAAAAAGTTGTGCATCGTCATTTGTAAAGAAAACATGTTGACTTTGCTGTTATTATTTGGTAGAAAAAAAATAGAATTTATAAACAGTTTGTTGTGTATGTATATTTTTTGCCCATGGTTTCATGCCGCTAAAATCCTTGATGGTTTGAAACGGACGCAGTTTTGTTTGAAATCCATCTCTATAGTTACTAGTCATTTATTTTATTTTATTTTGTAGAATGTGTGCTTGTTATTGAAGATGTCGTAATGTTTGTGTTTTATTGTGAAGGAATGTATGATGTCTGGGCTGGGTTTTGGACCTTGGCCACGTGTTGCTATGAGCATTGGCTGGGGATTCAGCTTCCGCCCCTTGCCTTTTTTTCCATAGAACGTGATGTCCTTCTCGATTGGCAGCCTGGTTTCGGAAAGACAGGTGTTGAATCAAAACTTTGGGGTGGGGAGGTGGGAAGGGGGGGGGGCGGTATTGCAGTGTGGGGAGGGGGGGGGTGATTGGCTGTGCTCATGGAGATTGGAATAAAAAAAAAATTCTTTGTTATCCCAGTTTTTGTGTTTTCTTGGTTCTGCGATTGTACATTTCATTCCTGCATACTAACTGTGCCTGAACATTACAGAAGTTTGGTTGGAGTCCTTGTACTTTGGAAGATGAGGTCATCCTTTATACTTTGGATATTAGTGACTTCCATGTTGGGGGGAAATAAGGATTTCACCCAACTTGCATATCTCCATCGGGTTTGTAAACTAGACATTTACCAAGGCCTTGTATTACACGATTTACCAGCAATATTCCAGAGGATTGTTTGCTTTGGCCCCAGTCTATTTTGAAGCTCTGAAAATTCCCCACAAAATGCTGTTACTGCAAAGGCCTCAAATCTTGATATGTGAATTGTATTTGGGATAACCTTTGCAGGTGTTTGCACTTCCACTAGAGTGACAGCATTATTGACGTGTGTTTTGATCCCATCGTGCCCCCAATCCCCACACCCTTGTTCTGATGTCAATTGCAGGAATTCTCACCGAAGCCTGGAATTAATCTCCGTGAAAGGGCAGAAGGTTCATAAATGCCTTCGCTGTGAGAGCACCGAGACTGTTTATGTAACACCCTTCATTTCCCAAACTCCATCCCCAACCATCCAGTTCATAGTTTTTTTGCCTCTTTACATTTGGATCCAAACAATCCACTTTATACCAAAAGACTTTTGCTCCGCCATATTATTGATAATGCTTACTCGGTCTTGTTCCATGGCCGTTTATTATCGAATCCCCCCTCCCCATGTAAATATGACGGTATTTTTAAATCATGTTTATATTAGGCATCCTTATTCCCCTTTTTCGTGAGCTCAATCAATCAAATACATTTTTTGCAGCATAGCCCACAGAGCAATCCGTTGGGGGCATTACGGGCCTTAAAAAGTGCAAACCTTTGCCCCCCTGAAGTGCATGATTGGTCGGGGTGACGTCATATATATATATAATCGTCTCGGCTGGTCACTTTTGTGCTTGTCACTCACTTCCCATTCCTGGCTCTTGTGCGCTCATGAGGGGAACTTTGCGGCGCTCATGTGGACTTTTGCGATCATGAGGAGGTGTTAGTGGCAGTTTGCGGTGTGCTTCCCTGGACGGCAGAGGGACCCAAGGTAGGACTGCCTTCAAAAAGGGCCTCACGTTTATGGGGCCGAGGAGCGGCCATCTTGTGCGCTTCCCACCAGTGGTGCTTCGGGCTTCGAGGACCAGAAAGCTCCTAAAAGTCTAGTTGAGCAGGCTAAGTGCCTGCCGATATAAAAAGAACATTGTTTTGTTTTTATTAAATCCTTCCCCTTGTCTGTGTTTCGTGTCTGGGTGGAGACGTCTCACCATAGGCTTTAGTTTACCTCACCATTTTTTTATTGCCATGCTTAGTTTCATTAAATTCATTATTGTGCATTTCATTTGTTGTGTTGTTTATTCGTTTTGTAGGTTCGAGGATAAAAACCCCGTGAGCTCCGTGCAGGTAAGCACTTTGGTTCCGTCCCGCGCGCACCAAAAAGTTCCGCCAATTTCGGCTTGATCGCCTCGGAGTAAAAACCGTTACGGCCTTCTGTCACTCTGGGGTGTTAACCGTTCGGGCTGACAACAATCCAATGGTATTAATTTGTGATTGGAATGATGAATTATGCTGTTTGGACTGAAAATATAGAGAACGTGCTGTCAATGCTTGACGTTCGACTGACGGTGGCACAGGAATGTGGAATTTATTGGTTCTTTTTTTGTCATTCACCGTTTTTTTTTTTTAACCGAAGTCATTGACGAACCGGTTGTCCATCCCTGAAGTCAAAATAATTTCATACTTGCATTATTTGCTAACTGGTATCCCCACCCAAATCATACTATCCTCTTCAACTAAAGTATCAAATAAGCCCAGCTTCGCCATTGTTAGACTTTCGGTCTTGTTTAGATAGCACCTTTCATGGTGAAAAAAACCACCAAGACACGGAACACAGAAGAAAAACTAGAAAGAGCGATCAGCGATTGCCGACCCAAGCCCAGGACGTGTGGTTTTGTCCTTTTGATCCTTGGGATATTTTGTGTCCTCTGGATATTTTTGCACTTGGGAGGCTTTTGGATCTTTGGGCAGGGTCTTTGGTGTATTTTGGGTATTCAGTGTCTTTAGGGGTCTTTCGTGATGCGATCATCTGGGTCTTTTCGGTTTTCAGGGTATTTAAGTGTCTTGGGAGGGGGTGGGTCCTTGGAGTCTATTTTTATTTTTTTTGGGATACAGAATCGAGGCTCGTGTAAGAGCTAACACATTGAACATGAAAACATGCACAGACACATAAAAGATACAATGAAGGGAGCGGGAGACAAGGGGGGGGGGGGGGGAGAGGGAAGCACACAAGCACAACAACAGTAGAGAACAGGGACGTCGGTAGATCTGGGGGAGGATGGAGGGGTACACGGTATAAAGCACATGAACACTACTAGGAATTTCAGGAAAGAAGTTGGGGATTGAAAGAGGCAGATTTGGGTTTTTTTAACAGGGGTAGAAAATATCAAGGTTTATGGGGGAAGATAAGAGATGGTGCTGAACAGCTGTTTTAAAGACCTGGAGGGAGGAGAGGGATTGAAGAGCATGTGGGAGTTTGTGCCAGAGGCAGGAGAAAAGAGGAATGAAAGAGTGAAGGTGAGCAAGGAGTCTTGATTTAGGCAGTTTCACTACAAGAGGGTTGCTGGCAGATCTTGTGCGTCCTGCAGGGATATTTGGGAGGCAGAGCACAGACAGGCAGGGGGAGAAAGGCTGAAGAGGAGTCGGAAGAAGACAGAAAGACCACCACCCTGCCTGCGGTGAGAGAGAGAGAGAGAGAGAAAGGCCCTCAGAATCAGCTTCATCGCCTCAAAAATTGCCTCAGACCTCAAAAATTGATGTCTTCTGGGTTTTTAAGTCTTTGATGGTCCTCCAGTAGGGTATTTGTGGGTCTTCATGGTACTTACGGTCTTCGTGGTCTTAATGGGTCTCAGGGTTATAAAGGTTCGAGAGGATCTAATGTAATTAATACACATACTCATGTTTTGTGTGGACAAATAAACAAACAAACATAAAAGATGTCATGCATGGCATGATACTTGTTAAATCCCTAAAATATGTTGTTGACCTTTTGCCTATGTTGACCTCAAAAATAATTGCTTGAATTCAGTGACCTGATATGCAAATGCTCTTCATATTCCAAGTCAATCGGATGAAATTGAGGATTTTAGAAATTTTGCCTATGTTGATCTTTTCACCTTTTGACCAAAAAAAATAATTGGTGGTTGAATTAAATGACCGGATATGCAAATCTTGTCCAAATTTCCAGTAAATCAGATAAAAATTGAGGATTTTAGAAAGTTCACCCAAGTTGTGAGAAGGTAGATATTACCTTCGAAGAGCTGGAACTGTGTAGGAATAGTATGGACCATGTGCGAGTGGAAAGCCAATTTCGATGTAAAGGAAGTAGGGATTTGTTAGTTTAAGGATTGTGTTTGAATGTGCACGATATGAGGGCCGAGCTTGTGATGAGATAGAGAGGGATTGAAGTTGAGGAAATGTGTGTGAAACCCCATGCAAACTTCCACCGTGCGTGCCTGGTGACATCTCTGTTGAACAATGTTCACAAAAGCCCAGAAAATCGAGGCAGAAAGCCATGGCATTCTGCTCGGCAGAACGAGAGGGGGGGCGGAGCTATAATTGTCTCCTGGACGGGGGCGGAGCTCAACGTCTGGAGGAGGAGCAAGCGTTATCAAGGGAGACGAGGGAGGAGCAAGCAGCAGTGCGTTCTGTGAGGAGAATTGGGCGGGAACAGAGTGCGATGAAGCTTGCTGTGTTTTTGGAGAGCCTGAGGGGAAAGAGAGAGGAGAGGGAGGAAAACAAGAGAAGAGTGTGTTGTGAAGCTCTCTGGAGAATTGAGAGTGGGCAGAGAAGAGCGTTTTGTGAAGAGAACTGAAGGAGGAAAAGGATTAAGGAGGTCGTCCGACCTACCCGCTTTGGCTCTGGTGTTGTCTTCGTCCTCCCACCCCCATTGCCGGTGGTTCATCGAGCTGTCACCTCACCTTGCCCATCGTCCTGCCCATCTCCTCAACACCAGCTCCATGCCCATCTTCCCTTTGCCACACCAAGAGATAAGTTGCCCGGTTTTGTGTCCCTCAGGTCTCACCCCGTCTGTGCTTGTGCGTAAGGGGCCTTAGTTTTAATAGGATTTATTTTACCTCATTAGTTCACCTCATTGTATATCTTATTATAATAGAGCAAACGTATATGATTCGCTATGTATGTATGTATGTTTATATGTGACGGAAACGTCTTCTTCAAATAAAATTACCACCCTCTTAATTAATCCTCTTAATTGCGTTAAGACTGCTGAGACCTCTCAGACCTTTGACGACCCTTTAATTCCCCCAAGACCCCCAAAGACCCAACATACCCTGAAGACCCCAAAGACCCAAAACACCCCAAAGACCCAAAATACCATTCAAGGCCCTGAGGCTCAAAAAGACCCTGAATACCCAAAAGACCCCAAAGACCCAAAACACACCGAAGACCCAAAAACACCCCGAATACCTAAAACACCCCAAAGACCCAAAACACCCAGAAGACCCAAAACACCCCGAAGACCCAAAACACCCCGAAGACTCAAAACACCGAAGACCCAAAACACCCCGAAGACCCAAAATACCCTTAAAGGCCCAGCGGATCCAAAAGACCCTGAAGACCCAAAAGACACCGAAATGGTCAAAGATGCCTACCCCTCTGAAACGACGTGTGGTGAGGCGGGCGGAGCGCGCCGAGTCACGCTAGTAGTGATAATTGATCATTGTACGTATATAGTGATATATTGAAGAGGATATAGTATGACCTGGGTGGGGATACCACTACCAATTGCCAGTTAGAAAATAATGCAAGTATTAAATTTTTTTGACTTGAGGCATGGACAGCCGGTTCGTGAATGACTTGGGTAAAAAAAATACAGCGAATTGAAAACGATGAATCAATAAATTCCACATTCCAGTGCCACCTTCAGTCGAACGTCAGGCATTGGCAGCAGGTTCGTGAAGGACTTGGACACAAAACGTATCCAGTCTTAATGTTGCTATATCCAGTCAATGGCGAAACTGCAAATGCGGAATCCGCGAATGTCACGGATGGAAACCCTTACGTCATTTCCTCAATCTGCTTTAAACTCAATATCTCTATATTTTCATTCCAAACGGCATCGTTCATCATTCCAATCACAAATCAATACTATGGTATTAATATATCAAAATACAATGTTAAATCACGATTGTATTGAGATATTATCAAACTAGGGAAACCGTTATCATCTGTTCATTTCCGGTTTCTGAGCAAGATCCATTTCGCCAACATTTAAAAATCATAACTGTGTTTAGGAATTTCTGAAACCTACCTTATGACACCCGATGGGATCCCAACACGTTCCACAGAAGGTTATTATATTCCCTTTTAGTAAAATATGCAACTGCAATGGTTAATAAACGTTGTCCCCCTGTCACGTGACCAGATCCTCAGCTCTGATTGGTGTAAGTTTGTGGGGACATACAGAAAGACAAACGCTGTTCTGGACTGCTTCGCCCTACGGGTGGGTCAGGCCGTAAAAAACAACAATCCTCCTGGAGATTCCTGCTCTCGGATGATTTATCATTCCTCATTGTAATTCTGTGAACCTGATACTTCCTCTGGGAAACCCGATGCTCCAAGAAGTGAGTGCCCCCCTTTGCCTATTTATATTGTGCCCGTTGGTGATTCCCACTGGGATGCAAAGCAGGTACTTGTGTCGGAAATTCTCACAACTGGAAATGGTTGTCTGATTTTTGGTAGGATGCTATATGATTTTTTGGTAGGATGCTATATGATTTTTGGTAGGATGCTATATGATTTTTGGTAGGATGCTGTATGATTTTTGGAAGGATGCTATATGATTTTTGGTAGGATGCTATATGATTTTTGGTAGGATGCTATATGATTTTTGGTAGGATGCTATGATTTTTGGTAGGATGCTGTATGATTTTTGGAAGGATGCTATATGATTTTTGGTAGGATGCTATATGATTTTTGGTAGGATGCTATATGATTTTTGGTAGGATGCTATGGTTTTTGGTCGGATGCTATATGATTTTTGGTAGGATGCTGTTTGATTTTTGGTAGGATGCTATATGATTTTTGGTAGGATGCTATATGATTTTTGGTAGGATGCTATGATTTTTGGTAGGATGCTATATGATTTTTGGTAGGATGCTGTTTGATTTTTGGTAGGATGCTATATGATTTTTGGTAGGATGCTATGATTTTTGGAAGGATGCTATATGATTTTTGGTAGGATGCTATATGATTTTTGGTAGGATGCTATATGATTTTTGGTAGGATGCTATATGATTTTTGGTAGGATACTATATGATTTTTGGGAGGATGCTATGATTTTTGGTCGGATGCTATATGATTTTTGGTAGGATGCTGTTTGATTTTTGGTAGGATGCTATATGATTTTTGGTAGGATGCTATATGATTTTTGGTAGGATGCTATGATTTTTGGTAGGATGCTATATGATTTTTGGTAGGATGCTATATGATTTTTGGAAGGATGCTATATGATTTTTGGTAGGATGCTATATGATTTTTGGTAGGATGCTATATGATTTTTGGTAGGATGCTATGATTTTTGGTAGGATGCTATATGATTTTTGGTAGGATGCTGTTTGATTTTTGGTAGGATGCTATATGATTTTTGGTAGGATGCTATATGATTTTTGGTAGGATGCTATATGATTTTTGGTAGGATGCTATATGATTTTTGGTAGGATACTATATGATTTTTGGTAGGATGCTATGATTTTTGGTAGGATGCTATATGATTTTTGGTAGGATGCTATATGATTTTTGGTAGGATGCTATATGATTTTTGGTAGGATGCTATATGATTTTTGGTAGGATGCTATATGATTTTTGGTAGGATGCAATATGATTTTTGGTAGGATGCTATGATTTTTGGTAGGATGCTGTATGATTTTTGGTAGGATGCTATATGATTTTTGGTAGGATGCTATATGATTTTTGGTAGGATGCGATATGATTTTTGGTAGGATGCTATATGATTTTTGGTAGGATGCTATGATTTTTGGTCAGATGCTATATGATTTTTGGTAGGATGCTGTTTGATTTTTGGTAGGATGCTATATGATTTTTGGTAGGATGCTATATGATTTTTGGTAGGATGCTATATGATTTTTGGTAGGATGCTATGATTTTTGGAAGGATGCTATATGATTTTTGGTAGGATGCTATATGATTTTTGGTAGGATGCTATATGATTTTTGGTAGGATGCTATGATTTTTGGTAGGATGCTATATGATTTTTGGTAGGATGCTGTTTGATTTTTGGTAGGATGCTATATGATTTTTGGTAGGATGCTATATGATTTTTGGTAGGATGCTATATGATTTTTGGTAGGATACTATATGATTTTTGGTAGGATGCTATGATTTTTGGTAGGATGCTATATGATTTTTGGTAGGATGCTATATGATTTTTGGTAGGATGCTATATGATTTTTGGTAGGATGCTATATGATTTTTGGTAGGATGCTATATGATTTTTGGTAGGATGCTATGATTTTTGGTAGGATGCTGTATGATTTTTGGTAGGATGCTGTATGATTTTTTGTAGGATGCTATATGATTTTTGGTAGGATGCTATATGATTTTTGGTTGGATGCTATGATTTTTGGTCGGATGCTATATGATTTTTGGTCGGATGCTGTTTGATTTTTGGTAGGATGCTATATGATTTTTGGTAGGATGCTATATGATTTTTGGTAGGATGCTATGATTTTTGGTAGGATGCTATATGATTTTTGGTAGGATGCTTTATGATTTTTGGTAGGATGCTATATGATTTTTGGTAGGATGCTATGATTTTTGGTAGGATGCTGTATGATTTTTGGAAGGATGCTATATGATTTTTGGTAGGATGCTATATGATTTTTGGTAGGATGCTATATGATTTTTGGTAGGATGCTATGATTTTTGGTAGGATGCTATATGATTTTTGGTAGGATGCTGTTTGATTTTTGGTAGGATGCTATATGATTTTTGGTAGGATGCTATATGATTTTTGGTAGGATGCTATATGATTTTTGGTAGGATGCTATATGATTTTTGGTAGGATGCTATGATTTTTGGTAGGATGCTATATGATTTTTGGTAGGATGCTATATGATTTTTGGTAGGATGCTATATGATTTTTGGTAGGATGCTATATGATTTTTGGTAGGATGCTATATGATTTTTGGTAGGATGCTATATGATTTTTGGTAGGCTGCTATATGATTTTTGGTAGGATGCTATATGATTTTTGGTAGGATGCTATATGATTTTTGGTAGGATACTATATGATTTTTGCAAGGATGCTATATGATTTTTGGTAGGATGCTATATGATTTTTGGTAGAATGCTATATGATTTTTGGGAGGATGTGAAAATTTGAGCAAAAACCTATAAAAGCTACGAAGGATTCCTTTGTGGGGAAATGACAAGAAGGAAGATCAGCTGAGCTGTAAATTCAGAAAAAGATTGTTTAATGTCTTCATTATCTCCGATCACCCTGGATCTCTGACTCTAGCGCTTTTCATTATGGACAATAAAAATTATACCAATAATATTATAAAATTATGATAGTATAAACAATGTGGTGCATTGAGGGCACGAGTTTTCCTGCAATGTGCTCCAGTCCAACCAAACGGTCTCACAAACAGCTGTAGGAGCCGGGGCTGTTGAGGCACCGGTCAGTTCCACAAGGTGGTGGTTTCTGTTCGCATTCGTCCACATCTGCACAGGAGACAACCACTCTTGTTAATGCAACCACTCCTTTCTTCAGTTCCCTTTAATACCAGATCCTCCCATTATCCCACATCCTCCTCCTGTCATATCACAAGCTCTTCTTATGATTGGCTCTGTTATTTGAGTATGGTTTAAAAATTTTTTATATGACATAACACAATTTTGATCAGGTACCCCAACTTGTTCATCCATAAAGATTTTCCCTTTCCCTCTCTTTCCTCTCCCTAGCACTGCCTGATTGAATGGGCATTGGACACAGCTTATGGTTGTGGACACACAGTTAAGAGAGCTTCTGAGATATACCTGGATATCTCAACCTGGATGATGAACGGTTCCCAGCTGATGATCCAAAAGACCATTGAATTGCTCAGTCAGGTAATTACAAACTAAGCGGTTGATTGCTTTCATTGTAACTACTGTGGCTCTCGTAGAGCGCATCGTCTCTCCTCGCGTCTTCATTCTGAACAAAAATACCATTGTTAACTGGACATGCTACTATTATGGTCTGTATACCCATATCATCCGTGCACCCCGATGATGTCGGTTTCTTGGCATCGGTTATGAATGTCATGAATATAATTCTTCTCTCACATCGGGTCATATATCAGATATATGAAGTTTCAGATTTTTTTTGTTGTTGTTGTTTTATACAAGATCGAGGCTCGTTTAAGAACGAAAATTGATCACAAAAAGACAAACTGACACATAAAACATAAGATAAAGGGAGCGGGAGACAAGATGGGGAGAGAGAGGGAAGCACACAAGTACAACATTTGAGAGCAGGGACATCGGGAGATCCGTGGGAGGGAGAGGGCTTGGGGAGGGGGGAGGCACGGGAAGGGGGTGGTGAGGGGTGGAAGAGGTATAAAACACATGGACACTGCTAGGACTTCCAGGAAAGAAATCGGAATTTAAAAAAAGTGTATCTGGGGTGAATTGCCGGGGGAAGAAAAGATCAAGGTTTTGGATGGTAGAAGATAAGAGATGGTGGTGAACAGCTGTTTTAAAGACCTGGAGGGAGGAGTTGAGCGGTTTCAGAGAAAATGATGTTCAAATTTTGTCCTTTAATCTAATATGGTTGACATACCATGTGACCTATGATGTCATAAATTTAACTTGAGTAACCCAGCATTATACCCCATGGGGAGTTCTTGCCATTTGGCAAGTTTAAATTTTTTTTGTTGAGCGGTTTCAGAGAAAATGATGTTCAAATTTTGTCGTTTAATCCAATATGGTTGACATACCATGTGACCTATGATGTCATAAATTTAACTTGAGTAACCCAGCATGTGACCTATGATGTCATAAATATATGAAGTTTCATAATTTTGGATTGAGATTTCATTTCAACCAATTATAGCTAGAATACCACTTCACCGATGACATCATCGTTATCACCATATATACCCCATGGGGAGGTGATGACATTTATGCCAAGTTTCAATTTTTATTACAATTTCACAATCTGTTTTGTCGTAACTGGTCCACAATTTTTTGGAAATACAGTATTGTGCTGTATAATCGTGCTTTTGGCCGTATCACTCAATATAATTACTTTAAAAATTCTCGTATCCGGATCCTGATCTTCACCAAAATCGAATCAATTCGTCCATGTCACACACCCAACCTGCCCGACAGATTTTTGCCGAATCCGTACACAACTTTTTGAGATATCCTGCTCACAAACAGACAGACAGACAGGGGTGACAATATAACTTCCGTCCAGCTTCAGTGGCGGAGGTAACAATTACTACGAAACGGGAGTGTTTTGAAAGGGGCAAAGAGGCAATTTGTGCTGTAGTTTTTAAGTATATAATTCAATTGAAATAAAATAAAGACTTTAAATGGGAACCCAAATGCTCTGACCACCTCGTCATTAATCTATCCCTTGATACTCTATAAAATATATATGATGTGTCGTTTTCTGATTTATAAAGTGGGTAATTTTGCAATTAAAAGTCAAATCTTCTTATTCGCGATTAGCCGTGACGTCACACCATGAAGCCGACCACCATTTCCGTGTTGTTTGCGGGTTACATCGCGCGGTGCGATTTAACTCAAATGAAGAATAATTTTCAAATTTCTTCAAATATGACAGGTCGATGCATTCTTGGTGGTTGGAGTAATGCAAACCGAGAGAGTTTCATGCTACACCAATGTTCGGAAGATCCGAGGGTTGCCAGAAATTGAACGAGGTTTGTCCAAAATACCCGAGTATGGATTGGGCCTGAAAAATGTTTGCTTTTGTGCTCGGAAGATTTTACAGAGCACTGTCATGGAACAACAGAGATGGCTGCAGATCTTGTGGTTACCCACCACGATTGAGAGAGGATGTCATCCCCACGATTAAGTGGAAGAAAGCCGTAAGTCGAATCTAAAACACCATCCCTACCGAGCTACAAGCATATGGACACGGGCGATTTGAACGGTGAATTAAACACCTGTATTGGCCTGCCAATGACCGATCTCACCTGCCACTACCTCTCCCTCACCCCTCCACTGGGGTGAGACATCGACACGGCACAGATGCAGCACAGACCCGAAACAGCATGGACACGATGGTGGGACACGTCCATGCTGTGTCTCTGCTGTGTTGTGCCGTATTTCTTCTAGAGTAATATAACTGATTTATCAATTAATACGAAATCCCTGATAAGCCGCCAATTGAACAGAAAAACCAACCTACCAATCTGTAATGAATATAAGCCTCGTGTTGGCTTAGCGGTTTGGGTGCCGGCTTGGGATCTTAGAATCCTGGGTTCGAATCCCGGTCGATCGTTGAATTAACGCCAGGGGGGTTGACTCAGCCTGTCATCCTTCCGAGGTCGGCAAATTAAGTACCAGTTCACTGGTAATTCCATGTGTGTCGCAAGAGGCGACTAACAGGGTTGGAGGAAGGAAGGGCATCCGGGCATAAAACATTGCTTCAAAAAGGGGACCACGGTGCCCGAAAAAGGTCAACTCCCGCTCTGTGGGGAAAAACGGCCTGTGAAGGTGGTTCTTCTTCAATCTGTAGTGAATATGTGACCAGCGTTTTCATCTGCACTACTAACACTGCCATCTTAACTCGCACCATGTTCATATGAATCGCTCACATAAGGCTCAAAATGATACGGCTCCACAAATCCCCCAAAAGCGTTTCCATCACTAGTTTTGTCTTCAATAGTTTCTTCCAAATCCCACTGATCAGTTTCAACATATTGATAACTTTCAGAGTTGCTAATGACGGAGGAATCAGTATTGGAATCCGATCTCGACAGACATTGGTCTCTGTGCAAGTCGCCATTTGGATGAAGGTGGGTTCATCATGTGACGTCACTGGCGAAATTGAATATCGACACTCTAGGGCTGTTTTCGACACTTTGTGATTGGCCGAAATTTTTCAAAATTTTTATCCCTTCAACTTAGACAGTGATGAATGATTTTCAATGGTTTTCAGAAAAGAAAATTGCGTTTGGGATCCCCTTTGAAGGCTGTAAAAATGCGGAAGTTTACCACTGTAGATGCAATGTCTTAGAAGAAGACCATTCCTTTTTGCATCTTCGGATTGCATCAGATCTTTCGCATCATCTTTTGCATAGAGCTTCCAAAGCAGTTTCCTCGGCTGGGGGGCCCAATCCTGAATGGGTCACCACTCAGATGCAGGATACTCAAATGGCTCATTCTTCCAAGTAAGCTGGAACTCATTTTGCCGACCTTGGATTGAAGTCAACCCACCTGGTGTTAATGCAATAGCATGGCAGGGGCTCAAACTCAAGACCCTAAGATCTTAAGCCAGCAACCTTAACCATTAAGCCAACACAATGCTTAATGTCTTCGACGCCACCTTATTTAGCACAATACATTAGTTATTTGTGCCTGTTGTTTGTGTCCTTTATGGCATCCTTAAAACAAAAAGTTTCCTGTTTGAATGATTTTCAATTCTGTTTGATTACCAGACAGGCAAACAGAATAAAACATTATCTCACTCCTCTCTGCTCATGTGCTATCAGGACAAATTCAGTGCCAAAGTACTGCTAAACTGCAGGTTTGTTTTCTGATTCATGTTCTGATCAAAATGAAGTTGTTGCTCGATCATAAACTGATGATCGCAGACAGACAGACAGACAGAGTGAATTAATTGCTCAACCCTGCTTTCCGCGGCGCATGCACAGGGTAACTAGAACGGCACTCGGTAGAGAGCATACCTCCACCAGGCTGAATAGTTTATGTTTTGTATCCCACTGATAGGCCGGATCTGCATCCGGACATGAAGCAAAATCTAATCGCTTGTTCTTGTCACCTAACCAACTCGTCCACCAAGTTTTGTCATAATCCGTCCATAACTTTTTGAAATATCATGCTATATACAGTATATTGTTTTCGGCCCTATCTGTCAATGGTGAAGAATCACTTAAATTCTCAGATCTGCATTTTCACTAAAATCGAATCAATTCGTCCTTGTCTCACACCCAACCTGGACTGCGTTTGGATGGGTTTGAGGGTAGAGGAGTAGCAACTGAAACCCTAATCCTATCCAGGTTCCTCCTGATGACACCGTCTTTGCTCTTTACTTCTTCTGGTTCCTTCTGATGACTCCAATGCACTATTTGGTTTTCCATTTCATTATGATTGTACTATATCCTGATGCTGTGTGGACTGTGCTTCCCCGCTGATGGACCTCTGGTAGCTTGTAACTGTTGCTGCGTTTTTGCCTGAGAAAGAACTGCTGAAATCTATCTATCTGGGTTCTTCCCAACATCTTTGTTCCTTTCACATTTCTTTCTACTTTTTCATGTTTCTCTTTATTCATTCTAATTCTTGCTTCGTCTTTATTTCTCTCTTTCTTTATCTATCTGTCTTAGGAGAAGTGAATTCTTGCAGAAAATTTTCTGGAAGGTTCACTTGGCTGTGCCTGGATTGGGTTTGAGGGTAGAGGAGTAGCGGCTGAAACACGAATCCTATTACTCCTGATTACTCCATCTTTGCTCTTTACTTCTTCTGGTTCCTTCTGATTACTCCAATGCAGTATTTGCTTTTCCGTTTCATTAATAAATTCTCAGATCTGCATCGTCACTAAAATCTAATCAATTCGTCCTTGTCTCACACCCAACTTGTCCACCAAGTTTCGACCAAATCTGTCCATAACTACACTACTCACAATAAGTTAGGGATATTGGCAGGTTCTTCGGTGTGGTTGATTTTGTGTGTTTATTATCTTGAAAAAAGTTTTTGGTCCTAATTCTATGGTTATTAATGAGTGTGAAAAAACACAGCATTCTTGATTTCAATACCCTAACCCTAACCCCTATAAAAAAAAATAAACTCACTCCTACAATATCCCTAACTTATTGTGAGTAGTGTATTTGAGATATCCTGCTCACAGACAGACAGATAGACAACCAGCGGTGAAAACATAACCTCTGTCCACCTGTGATGGAGGTAATGATTTTTTTTTCCTTTTTGATCCCATGAAATACTCATTTTAAATCTTCTTTACTCTTGCTGATGTTTTTTATGCCTTTTCCTCACTGCCTACCATAATTGTCAATATTGTCGTGCAACTCCAATTAACATCAGAGTCGCGGAAAGCCTAAACGGTCTTATTGGAGGCAACTACCAAAACACGGATGCGGCTATGGCTGCGCGGGAGGAAGAAGGAAAATGAAGGCTGCGGCGAAAGCACTTAACTGCAGCACGCCGGCGTAGCTCCGGTCCTGTGAGAGGAAATTAACTGAAGCGGCACAGGTTTGAATGGGAAAGGAAAATAAGACAAGGGTTTATTGGGAAAACAAGGACAAAGACAGGAAAAAGCACGCGCCGGTAAAAAATATCCTAATCGGGATCCCGCACACCAGGCCTCAAATACAAAACGGGGGAATATGAATTAACAAAGAAACACGTCTTTTGTGTCAAAATGTACGCGGAGGCGGCCTTATCTTGTCTTTGTCGTCTTGGTGGTAGTCCGTGGGCTGAGTAGGGTTTACATGCACCCCCCCCCCCCCCACAACTTAACCTCCCGGGTATGTCCATGTACCCCCCACCCTAGGGGTTAGGAAAAACCATGTTAACAGAAAAAAACCTCATTCCCTCATAGTTTGACCTCTGGTGACCTCATTAGTGACCTCATTTGCATATAACACATATCATTGTAAAGAGTGTCCCAGGACAAACATTTTGAGGGGTCATATGCAACCATAGGATGACTAGGTAAAAAGTTATGGCCATTTGAATTTCGCCTACCCCTAATTTTCGGAAATCACTGACACAGGGGGGGGTAACATCAAAATATGCGTGGGAGGTACCTTGGGAATGAGTTTTTTTTCTGTTAACATGGTTTTTCCTAACCCCTACGGTAGGGGGTACATGGACATACCCGGGAAGTTAAGTTGTGGGGGGGGGGGGGGGGGGTGCATGTAAACCCTACTCAGCCCACGGACTATGGCTGCCGTCCAACACCGCTCCGTCCGGCCCGATCGCACACCACGAGGTCCCTCGCTCCAAGTCCCACAAGGCCTCTCAGCACCGAGCACCACGCACCAAGCACCGATCACCACGAGGTCGACAGCAGGACAGCGAGCTCCACTCGGGCTACACCTCAGCCCAACTCGGGTCGGGATCTCTGAACGACTCGACCGGGCTGCTCCAAACAACTCCCTATGGCTCAACTGCCAACTCTGCGAACTGCGCACTGCGAACTGCCAACGCAACTCGGGCTCTCTCTCCTCGTGCTGAACTCAGGATCTCAACTCAACTACTCACTCCTCCGGCTCAACTCTACTGCTGAAAATGGCGTCCTGCCCTCGGTAATATCTCCGGCCGATGACGTCAGCATTGGCGCACTCCTCAGCCAATCAGAGCCTCCCCGGGCTTGCCGGCTTGTCCAGGGGCACGCCCACTGCGCCACCGCCACGTCCGTCCGACTCTGTGGTCACAGCACGTGCTATGCGAGGTGGGTAGGCCTCTCGGAGGTGTAAATGGTGGCGGCCAATTGTGGCGGTGTTCCAGCCTGATTTCTTCCTAAGTCATGTCAGGGGGAAGGGCGTCATTCAGTGTTGTACTAAAGGTCCTAACTAGTGTTTATGTGCTCTGCAGTGCCATAATGGACAAAGGTTTGACTACTAGGTGAGGCATACAAGGGCTCTACTCATTATTCCCTACACTAACTAACACACGAATCTCCTGGTAGATTCACAATCATACATCTTAACCCGACAAACTCCTACACATGAAGAACTTATTACAGGTAGATTCCCTATCGCGACAGTCGAATACCTACCTATACAGATCTACCTAGCTCAAGATATTGCTTTACCCCCAGACATAACAATATATTAACCTTCTATCCCGAGTCGACTCACAACTGGATTTCTGCAATTTTTGAAATTTTATACGAGTTGCTCACCAAGGCAGGCCATCCTCGCAGTATGCAGGCGGTAACCTTCATGGCATTGGCAGGTGTAACCGTGCTGTACCCGGATGCAGCGACCATTCTCACAACCGCTCAGGACCCCACACTCATCAGCTGGCATTTCCATCTCCAGCACTGGGTGGAGAATGTTTAGGTCAGATATGCAAAGGGAATTGTAAAGTAACGCTTCTGGGCCATGACAAATGGAAAGAAGTGAGATGAAAGTGAAATGATCTTCAGAAAGATAATCTCAGGAACGCAACAGATCTGGTCATGAACCATGCTCTATACAGAGCGTTGGCACTGCCGAAGCAGGTTCTTTGGCTAGGGTTACAATCCTGGATGGGGATCACCACTCCGACATATATTTTGTTCCCGATGACCCAAAGGACCCAAAAGTCCCCGAGCACCCACAAGATCCAGATGACCCAAAATTCCCTGGATGACCCAGGAGGTCACGGAAGGAATTTGTAATTTTTTTCATGGTGTCACCGATAGCTCACCTATTTTTTGTGAAGGACACCATCATGGGACCTTGGTGCCCACCAACTAATGCTGGCAGACAGGACGCCCGTTTAACGTCCATCCTAGGGACGGCACACACATTGATGAATCTCCCTGCCTGTGAAACACCGGGATGGCAGTTTATAACTGAATCGGTATTCAAACGCAGGCAAGACAGCTTAGAGGCGAGCCTGCGTTACATCTAGGTCATCCTGGCAGCCCATAATTCCGCAGTCAAAGTTTTTTGTTTGGAGTGATTGAAAAAAAGACATTTCAATATTCTTAATTTGCCATTCTTTGAAATAGAAAACGGTAATATAATACCTCCAGGGCCATGTAATGGGGCGGTCTCCCGTAGGCTGTCTGCGCCATCATGATACATGAAATCTGGAAGTGGCAGTTCCTCATCACCATCTGGCAGGAAGTGAGGTTCAAAGAAGTCCCTTCTTTCGGTGGCTCTCGATCCACCAGCCCGAGGGAGGTTGCATAGTTGAGCATAATCCTCTGTACAGGTTTTAATGAGTAATGGGTCAGTATTGCAAGCATTACATTCACGATACACAGGCAAGCATCAGCTGGGAGGAAGTATTTGGAAACTTTGGGCAAAGCTCAATCATCATGACTATAACTACCTAATTTATTTTGAGGTCAAACTAAAAGCTTTTGGTAAGATCATAATAAGATAGTGATAGAGAAATTTTTTACCATTAACCTACCTGCAATAAACCTGGATGTAAAAACCATTAAGCTTAGGAAGGTGTTGATGTCCTGGAAGTTGTTTTTCACCTTGGCCTAAACTACCTTAAATCTCGAAGCATAAACTGGTGATCATCTAGGATTCTAGATAACCTTAAGCTGGGTCCTGTTTGAGCTGATCAAGGTGATCACTACTGCTGAGAACTCTTGCCCTCTGACAACTATCGGGGACGCCTCTTCGTGGTGGTTGTACCCCCCAACGCAAGTCAGGGGCCAAATCTTCCCCATTCTTCCCTGCTGCCCGGATTCTTCAGGGCAACGCGGCCACGGTCGGAGTGCTGATTGGTCCTCATGGATAACTCTTTCCCTCTTGTCTCTGTCTTCTCTCTCTCTCCCTCTCTCTCTCTCTTTCTCTCTCTCTTTCTCTCTCTCCCCCTCTCTCTCTCTTTCTCTCGCTGTCTCTTTCTCTCTCCAACTCCATCGTGGCCCTGACTTCATAAAGGCAGGGGTACACCATCCTGGATGTGGGGTATCTCTGGGTCACTCCTGGGAGATCAATCAGCTGTCTCCGTGCCACGGGCTTGTTGGAGAGATCTGTCAGGAACTATACAACAACAACAACCACAACAACAACTCTTGCCCTCTGTTGTTGTCTATAGGAGATAATAAACTCAATCATGGAAAGCCAATCATGACTACCTGTTGTCCATTTAGAATAACCGCTGAGAACTCATGCATAGACAACAACAGAGGGAAAGAGTTCTCAGTGGTTATTCTCACCCCCTCAGCTCCCCTTTTGTTGTACGTATCATTTGAGTGAAAATCGTGAGGATTGTTTGAGAAACCCCACCTGATGACTGCAGAGGACACAAGGCACACTCCATCCCCCACGCCTGGCCAAAAAGGCAGCAGCACTCTGTGTAGGTGGTCTGCCGCTGCACCAGCTCGCTACACATTAGTTGCACGTCTATGTTCCAGCACACGTCCAGGTGTACGGATATATCATCTTCTGGAAAGATAATATAACCAATAATCAACAGCTACAATGACCAAATGACAGTGGACCATCATGAACGTGTGTGTGTCATTGTTGTGAATTGTGTCCATTGGAAATATTTGCACTACTTCTCAATGCAAGTATCACATGGTCAAATATCTAATTGTGCAACCCATAAACACAGTTATATCCTTACATGCACTTGCAAGACCTGTGTGTAAAATGCGCATGCATTTAATGTTACTGCAGCTCTTTAGATGGTACGCACCAGCAGGTTCTGAGCCATTCAAACAGGCCTGCCCACTGGGATCCAGAACTTGAGGTGGGTGACAAAAACAGCTGTAGGAGCCAGGCGTGTTTACGCACTCGCCATCCATGCAGCGCCCTTCATCCGAACACTCGTCCACATCTGTGCAATGGGTGCAATTGGTTAGCTTGTCAATAGCTACAATGGTGTAAACATAGCTCATGATTCGTATTCCACACAATCCAAGAGTGAGAGTTGGTATGCTGGGATTTATGGTAGAACAGTACTCCCATTGAGCTATGGAAAAGGTATTGTAGATTGTGAGTAGTTCTCTGATTTTTTGAAGAAAACCTCTTGAATGACATCTGATGTCAGTATTTGACTGGCATAAGAGGCCAGCTTTTCTATGCGGGTGGCCCAGTTGAGGTCAAGGCTGATACTGAGGCCAAGAAGAGACTTACCTCTTCCAGTGGCTGACTATGAAAATAGGTGGGTTCATTTGATGATCCTCAAGGAGCTAGAGGTGAGACGTAGGTTTTCCAGGATTCAGGGGCAGATCCAGGAGTTTTGAAAGGGGAGGTGGACGGGGGTCCAGAAATCAAGGGAATGCTGCTGCAAGTGCAAAGCCATTAAGATTAAGGTGTGGGGTCCAGAGCCCACTGAAGGGCCCCAAAAGCTTTGGGATTTTAGATGCTCTCGGGTGCACTCTGAGCATCTACTGACCACATTAGCTACATGTTTGGAAGGGAAAAATCATTATTTTCCATTGTAATTTTTTTTTTCTCTTTTTATCATAGATTTTGACATGATTGAATAATTGGAACGTGGAGCTTTGTCAACCAGTTCAGCATCAGTATATGGAAGATGATGTCTCGTCTCTCGTGTCGTGTTGAGTTGTCAGTCATTCCTTCTTTATTATTATTATTATTATTTTGATCGGGTCATTTGTGAGTGTTCACAATGACATAAAAATGAGTATGTGAACATCAAATGTTATTTAACTCCCTCCAAACAAGACGTCTTTATCGAAGTACCTGTAATTAAGTCGTAGCATCTGAATTCATTCAGGAAGGATTGTTCATGAATATTCATATCAGAACTTTTGTAACAATTGGAAATAGTCCCTCTTCATACTGTGTTCAAGACTATATGGCGAACGGTTTCAGTTACACTTTTCATATTGTTTTCCAAACTAGCGATGAATCGAAGAATCAGTGCATGTGTCCTAAAAACCTGCTCTACTGTTCATCCTCTTTCTGCTCTGTTCACTCGATTATTCTCTTTGGGTTAATTTTCATCTGTCACTGCTGAGAAGTTATAGCGAACATCACTGCAATACACAACTAATATACTTGCCTTGCACAGTCAGCTTGGTGCGAGCCAACTCTTCTGTTTTTTTAAACGTTTTTTCCTTTGATCCAATATGGCTGCCAGACCACGTGACCAATGTCAACATAAGTTTACATTCTCCAATATAATTGTTGCATAGATCACGCTCAATAATTTTCAAACTGATCAGACTATGCGTTGTCCCTGTCGAATTATGACGTCATAATTAAGGCACCAATGATGTCATTGTTAACAACACTTATTCCCCATGCAAAGTTCTATACAATTAGCCATGTTTAATTTTTTTCCATGGAGCGGTTTCAGAGATATGGAGGTGCAACTTTTTCCGGCTTTTTTCCAAGATGGCTTCTGCACCACGTGACCTATGATGTCATAATTATCATTAAAAAATTCTACAGGGGAAGGCACTCCGATGGTGAAAATTCCGTGTCCATCGGGCCAACGGTTGCAAAGAGAAAAAAAAATTCATACTGATCGGATCAAGCATTGTACTTGTCGAATAATGAAGGCACTGATGACATCATTATTACCATGACCTATTCCCATTGGGAGTACTTGACAATGAGCCATGTTTCCATTTTTTCCATTCAGCAGTTTCAGAGAGATATAGGTGCAAAGTTTTCCAAGATGGCACCAGTACCACGTGACCTATGACGTCATAATTATCACTAATAATTCTACAGGAGGCGCTCCTATTGTGAAAATTTAGGGTCAATCGGACCAACTCTTGCTGAGGAAAATGAATTTTTAAAATGCAAACACGTACGTTTGCGTACGTACACTATTCGTACGTACGCCACACGTACGCATGCAACCGATCGCTTAACCCCACTTCTCGATTCGCAGGTGCAGGGTAAATGTGGTACAAAACTGGATCCTCTTAACTACAGGCCTATTCGCTTGCTTCCATCTATATCAAATCTATCATCGAAGTTGACATCAAAATCCTTCCTTCTGTCCAATGGCCTGATCTTAGATCATCAGTTCCGTTTCAGACCCAGTCATTCCACCATGGACATGCTGCTTCTACTCCCCCAATTCTGGATGAAGCCTTCAATCTCAGACAGGAGATCAGGACCATCTCTCTGGACATATGTCGAGCATTTGATAGTCTGGCACCCTGCCCTGATCTCCAAACTCTTTCCAAATGGGATCCAAGAGCACCTCCTCTCATGGATCACTGATTTCCTCTACTCCTGTATTCACAATGTCGTTGTGAACAGGGTCCTCTTATGTCCTCTCCCTGTCATCTGTCAAGGCTGGATTGCCCCCTGGACAGTGCCTTTGGCATAGTCTTATTCCTCATCTTCATTAATACATTTTCTGATTCACTGGAAAATCCTACATATCTCTTTTGTGATGATTCCACCCTCTGCCAGATCATTTCTCATCCTTCAGCCAGACAGATCTCATCGAAGACAGGAGACAGGCATCTCCCCTCTCTGCAGACTTTGATAGAATGAGGAACTGGCCCAATATTTGCAATATGTCTTTCAACCTGGACAAACCCCACACACTCACACTGTCTCTCGGAAAGCCATCTGGCAAACCCTCCCATCTGCTTCCCAAATAAACCACTTGAAGAGATTAAGTAACTAAAACGTTTAGGCCTCACCATCAGCCATGATCTTTCTTCGACAGACCATATTTTCAAGATGGCCTCCAAAGCCAGCTGCCGACTGGGCATCCTCCATCGTGCAAGGTCTTTCTTTGGCCAATATTAACTTTTGAATATCTACAAGGCCTTCATTTGCAGCCTGATGGAGTACTGCTCTCCCATTTGGCTTGGTGCCCTTGCCTAACACCTTGCCCTTCTTGATGTCATGAAAAGCAAGGCCCTCAAAAGCATTGGGAGCTCCTAAGATAAAGCTAAGTGTCTAGGCCTGTTACTTTCGCATCACAGACAGGTTGGTAGCTTCTCTGTATTCTACCGCCTCCTTTTTGGTCTTGCACCCTCTGCCTTGTCTGTACTCTGTCCCTCCCATGTTTCTGCAGGACGTACACAGTCCACCAGTAACCATTTTATTGTTAAACTCACAAAATCCAGGAAGGCTGGCCTTCTCCTTTGGAAGCTTCCCATCTGCCTGGAAGTCAGCAAACATCACTCCCATCCACAAGAAGGGTGTAAGATCCTATCAACTATGGGCCAGTGTAAGCTTGCTTTCAGTTACAGGCTAAGTTGTGAAATCCATCATTGCTGCCAATGTCATCCTTACTCTTTTCAAAGATTGTGATGTCTGACCATCAGGCAGTTTGGATTCCCTCCTGGTCGCTAAACAATGGACATGCTGCTTCTAATCTTTCAGCAATGGTTAGAGGCTCTCAACCTCAAACGAACCATCTCCTTGGAGTTATCTTGGGAATTTGACAGTCTGGCATCCAGCTTTGCTTGCTAAGGTATCTATCAGTGGCTCACACAAATGCATTCATTCCTGAATTTCGGACTGCCAATACAGCCCAACACTCGTGCAGTCAGTGCGGTACTATCCATGGAACACTTTCCTTTCTGTTCCCAGTTGGAGACTGAAGTTCCCCAAGGCAGTGTATGCGGCACAATCTTGTTATTCATCGACTTAAATGGCCTTACTGATCCTCAGGAAAAATCCTCTCCTCCTTTTTGCAGATGACTCCACACTGTCGTACAACATTCCATCCCACTGATAAGCAGACAGCAGCTGCGTCAGTCAATGCTGATGTGGATATGATTGAATTCTCTCTGGTAAATGTTACATCCCCTTTTCAAATTCAAAATCATTGGTATCTCCCACCTATATTTTTCACTTTCCAAACAGGTGGGTGGTCTCTCTGTCTTATACCGCCTCCTTTCTGGTCTTGCACCCTCTGCCGTTTCCATGCTCTTCCCCCCACCTCTTTCCACCAGGTTCCTGCATGGCATATGCAGTCTGCCAGTAACCCCCTTCTGGTGAAATCCAAAAATCTAGGCTCACTGCTCACCCCCACTCATTCGTTCCTCTGTTTTTTACTGTCTGTGGAACCAACTTCCTCGGTCTCTTCAATATTCTTCTTCCCTCCATGGCTTCAAGACGGCTGTTCACCCTCACCTCAGGTCATTCCCCATCCACAACCATAATATTTTACACCCCATTAATCCTACCAAGCCCATCTTTTTCCGAGTTTATGGTTTATCCTTCCACTATTGTGATTGAGAGTTTGCGGATGTATCCATCTTGTTCACCCACTTTGTCCTTCCATTGCTCTCATTCTTTGCCATACCCATTATCCCTCCAAGCAGTAGTGAATCCAGGGTGGGGTCTACACCCCTCCCTGTTATTTTTGTGGGGAGTTAAAAAAGAAAAAAGAAATAATGACTAAATCTGCTAAAAACAAATGCAGGCACTCCTCTCTGTAGCTCTACATTTTTTTTCTCGCTGTGATGCATATTTTTCCACCGCCATGTCCGAAGGATCGTCGTGGCGTATGTTCTGCAGACGACCACCGATCAAAACAGAAGGGTATTATTCCATTGTAAAGCAAAGGATATACATATTGTCCTGCCACCAGCAATTAAGACCTCTGGATGACAGATAACCGAGACAGTTTTACTCCCGAGGCGGCTGCCCGACAAATAGCGGTATTTTTGTCGTGCGCGGAATGAAGGAAGGCGAAGCGTTTACTTGAACGGAACGCACGGGTTTATTCCGAAACCATAAACAAGTAAACACGACAAGGAAAATTCAATAAATATGATTGAATGAAAATAAAGCAAGGGGTGCAGTGCAATAAATGTTGAGGTAACCTAAAATTCTAACTGAGGTACCTCCACACACGGACTCAAAATTGGACACCCAGGGGAAAGATAAAATAAAATAAAATTTCTTTTCAGTGCTGGCACTTAGGTCTGACCTACGAGGTTGGTAGCTGGGGATGAGGCCCAGAGCTCATTCTCCCTCCAGCGGGAACCCGGCACAAGATGGCCATGGCATCGTGCCTGACGGCGCCACGAACGTGAGGTGAGTTGTGAGACAGCCCTCTTTCGCTCTCCCTAGGATGAACTGCATGGCCTTCAAACCACTCAAGCAATCGCCAAAACCTCATGCAAATTACTGCCGACTGGTATAAAGTGCTCCTCACCCCAAAAGCGCACACAAAAACCCCAATGCACCAAAAATATATCACAAGCTTCTCATTCGACCAGGACCCAGAGACACTCTTCCTCTTTTTTTCGAGAAGCTTCTCCATGATGTTACACTGACCAATGGCAAAGCTCTTTCCAAATCACTCCATGGTCCTCTTGGCCAATCATGAACTTTGGGGCGTGGCCTCATGGCCTTTCTTGACCGCACACTGATTCTCCACCTCTACTGGGCGGGGCCTGCCTATGAGGTCCATTAAGGCGGGGCTTAGTGTCCGGGAACCTGCCTGGTTTGCAGTGGACGGTTGTTGTGATTCAATGGAGTTTTCATGGCTGGCCTTGTCAGCAAAACGTAAAGGGAAAATTAAAGAGAGGAAATCGCATACTGGGGAAAACTAACCTTAATTCCTAACTAATTATCCCTGCTTCACCCCTCGTGTGAAGACACATAAACAATCTTAAGCTACAGTTTCCCTACTTATGTACATCGAAATTTCTCCTACTTGTCCACGGTCCATGCTAAGATTATGCAATCCTACCTTTACTATGGGATTCCTTCATGAACCCCCATAAACGTAACAATATAATACAGTAAGTACTATTATATTGTAAATTAACATCCATTAAATAGGTGGTCTGCCCATTAAACGGGTTTTATTTTTAATCTGCACGTCAGGTCGTTCCTGCTTCGTTTTTAATTAGTAAGTCGTACTCTACTTCGGGCATCATAATCGAGTAGTATCAAGAGTAGTATCAAGTACCGTAGCTTTCATTGTGAGTAATTTTTGTAAAACTTATTTGTTTCTCTTCTATTTCGATGTATCTATGGTGGGTATTTATTTAATTATACATTTAGTGATGTTCTTTATTGATTTAGCGATTTATTTTGGATTTAGTTAGGTTAGGTTTGTTTGTGTAAGGTGTCCCAACATTAGCAAATCAGAAACGCATATTCGATTAAGCCCCCGACCCCCACCCCTCAGCCCCCAAGCCCACCTTCTTCCAAATTTGCAGTTTATTCCTCCTGCGAATTTACTTCTGTATCCAACTTGTCCACTCCGTGCATCCTCATTTTACCCTTTCTTCCTCCCCACTTCCCTTATTTGTCCAATTCTCCCTATATTTTATCCTTCAATCCTGTTGTTGGTGTCCCCTCCACCCCATCTCTACTGTTACAACCTCCACCCCACTCTACTGTTCATTATGTTCTGATGCGCCCAGGTCCATTCAGTGTTCTAGCTCTTCCACAAGCCCTTACTCTGTATACAAAAAATATCTTTGCCAATGAGTCATGCTGTGAGGGAGTACTTCTTAAGCAGATGTTACGCATACATTGTTTAATGGGCCTGACATAATTATGCAGACATATAAACGTTCATTAAAATCGACGTTAATCGGGTAGCAGTGAAGAATCCTCAAAAAGTTTAATGACCAACTTTTGTTTGGGAGGAGAGCTGAGTAAGTTGGTGAAAGGGAATGTATGGGGTATGAGCCGGTGGGTGTTGGATACAAAAGGTTCCCCATATTTTTTGTACCTTGTACCTTATGCGTTTATGGCCCCTATATACTCTTTGCTGAGCACAAAGCACAACTTTACCAGCTATGTTCATCTTTTTAATCACTTATAATATGCATATATACATGAATGAACTAGAACGGCACTCATCGAGCGTGTAGTCTCGCCTCACGTGCGCATTCCAAACCCCAAAAATTTTTTTACATTTTTCTTTTCAATCCAATATGGTCACCAGAGCACGTGACCGATGATGTCATAAATTTAATTATTTACTCATCAATATGAAGTCATATGAGGTCATAGATATGAGGATATGATAGATATGAGATATCATATCTCATATGAGATATGAGATATGAGATAGATATGAGGTCATAGATAAAATATATGACGTATCAGATTTTTAAAATAACGATTTTGATTCAACCAATTTTAGCTGGAATACCACTTCAGCAATGACATCAGCATTATCACCCTATTACCCTATGGAGGGTTGATGACATATGCCAAGTTTAAATCTTTTTCATTGAGCGATTTTTGAGATGTCCAAATTTCTTAATTTAATCCAATATGGCTGCCATACCACGTGACCTATGATGCCAAAGTTTTTAATAAAATATTCTCCATGGGGAGTCCCTCCTTTGTTTACAGTTTTCTAACGATCGGACAAACGGCTCTAGAGAAGAGGCAATTGAAGCGAAAATATATAGACATGGACACAGATACACAGACAGACAGACACGGGCATTACAAAAGTCTCGCAACCCCTTCGGAGCAAGACTAATAACAATTCCGTGTGTTTGGTCCACTTCTCTGAACATTTAAAAAAAAATCCTATCACTATATCCTGAATACAGATGCTTCACATAAAACACCAAGCTGTGTCCTCTCACCATAACAAGCCAGATGCACAAAGTCATAGTAGAAACCGTCTCTGCAGTGGCACAGGAAGCCCCCTTGCTGGTTCACGCAGAAGCCCCCGCGGCATGCTGTCCTCTCAAACAGCAAGCATTCGTCTGCATCTGGGTAGGGAATGGAAAGCCTCGAATTCCGTCTGCTTCTTCATGCGACTTCGGCACAGAAACGCTTATATTATCCGCAGCCAAAACATTCTTGCCCTTTACTGTGGAACGTTTAAATATTTTAAACAAACGGTGCAGGTGATGATGAAACGGTGGAGAGATTCAGGAGTAAGCGTGTCACTGCTTTTTGAGTTCTGCTGTCTGACCAAAAGTATGTGATAATGTCCAAATAATTGTGAATGTCTGATGACGAATAACCAAATCGGACGGTTATGGACATTCCTTAGAAAGACCCTCTCCTTACCCTGGTAAGGCTGTAAATCTGGCCTCATGGGATCCACCGGGATATAACCCCTACCTCCAGGACACAAGGAGGAAAGCTCTTCTGCAGAGGGATAAAGAGAAAAAAAAAGTTAGGCAACTTATGATTTATTCCCATAACTTCACGACCTCTAAAGGTTCACAAGCAACAACACCATCATACTAAAACCCAAACACACTTCATCCTTTGCTCAGCTTGTGCAACACGGTTAACATAACCTTAATGGACCTTTTTGTGATGGATCATCTGTCAGCAAACCTGGCATCAATGTACTGCGACCAGATCCCTGCAGGGTAGTGGGCAGCACCTTCGTAAAGCGATGAAAAGGCAGGATGGAATGCGTGGAGAGAATTTGTGTCCTTGGTGGCCAGACGTTCAAAGCCGAGAGTGGGTCGCAAGGAGCATGAGAATGTGGACAACGGTAAACAGAGGGGAAAAACAACCAAAGTACAGTACGCCAAGCAGGTTTCATTTACAGGAAAACAATGAAAACCAGCGCATGTAGAAGTGGAGTTTGAGAAGTTTGTGATGAAAAAATAAAAAGCTATTCAAAGAGCTTGGAAGTTGTTTTAAGTCCATGGTGGAATGGGATCACATGAGGCCTACACGTGCGAAAGCCAAGAGTCTTAACATACTTCCAAACAGAATTGAGAAAGATGGATCCAACCACAAAAAGGACATGAAAGTGCTGATTTCTGGGTTACCAGCCGTGATCCCCATCATGAAGTTCTGTTGGAATACCATGTACATGCAGGGAACGAGACTTGGAAACCTCGTGTTTACTTAGCATGACTGCCTCATGGGTTCCCATGAGTAATTACCAATAAATGCTTCGTGATGACTTTTGTAAAGAATGCTAGTGGCCACAAACTGATGTATGCAACTCCCTCAAGAACTTGGACATAAAGTTTCAAGATAATCCAATAATGTATGTGACCGATGAACAGGGCAGGCAGTAAATACATTAAGCATCAAACGTCTACCTTGTTGTATTTGTACATGCTTTTGGTAAATGAAAACTTAGTTCACTCCTTGCGTGGAGTTTTTAAAAAGCTACCGATTGCATCAATAAACCCCTCTCACATACAGTAGGTATGTGCATGTATTTACAGTATATGGTGCTATCTATTCGTTACTTTTGAAAAATGGTGGCATTTCTGACTCTCCGCCACTTCCTCGTATACTCATTTGATGCCTTTCCCTTCCTGTACTCCATTTTTTTCCAAACATATCATCCCATCTCTCGACAATTTGCCCACACTTTACGATCCACCTTTCATTTTTGTATCACCCACCCTTGTTATTGCTTTCTCGAGAGTTACACCCCCTCCCCTTCCCACGGCGTTGTGAATGCAATGTGCCTCACCAGAAGGAAACGCTGGGCAGGGCTGGCCATGACAGCTGCCCCAGATCCCTCCGAGTGTGCAACAGCACTCCTGCAAGGTAAGGTTAGAGGCCAAAGCTGCGCCACATTCAGCTCCTTCCTCCACCGCCAGGAAGCATGCTGCCCGTTCCAGCTCACCCGGCACCCCACTTTCGTACCCTGTATGCCTTGCACTTCCTAGTCGGGTTTGACCTCCAAGCAGTGCATGATCGTGACCTTCCAGCCTGCCAATTAGTTCACCTAATTTTCTATTTCCTTGCCAGTTCTTAAAACTGTCTTCTTTATGACTCTCTCGCAGTCCAACTCTTCGCTGTTCTGGCCTCTTGAGTCTTTCAGTCCAAACAGGTCTCCATCGTTCTGCTCTATCTTTTCCTTCTGATTTGCTTCCCCATTGCTCTGCTTGCCTGCCATCTACCAAAGGAGGCCCAAAGCCAGTCGATTTGAAATCTCCCAGACTTGCCGGCACACTAACAGTCTGGGCCTCTGACCAGCCAAGTCTCCAGCTTTCTTTCATCTTGTCTTTTTGTTCATGCACATGTTCCTCCAGCCTGTCTATTTGTAAGGTCTCCAACCGATCACTCTCCCTGCTTTTGAGCTCCCAGCCCTGTACTTTGAGTTCCTCTCCACTTTCATGCCGAACATTTTCCAACCGATGATGCCACATCTCGACCGGTGCATTTGGCTTTCGTTCTTTTAATCCACCTGGCCAACCTTGAGGAGTCTCTGGTCTTCTGTATGCTAAATAATTTGGAACGGTGGCTCGCCAACTGTCCAATCGATCCTGATTTATTTCTGGTTTTCTATCGTTGTAGTTTTCAAAGTGAGCTTCACCCAAGCCCTCTGGTTCTCCATCCTTAAAAACTGCCTCTGCTGAACCATGCCATCTTACCACTGGGGTAGCTTGTTCATGATCACTATGGAGATGTTTTTCTTTGGCAATATTGCTGCCTGGTGTTCTAATTTCTTCTTGCTGCCAAATGCTGCTGTCTTCCTTGCCTTGTAATTTGCTCTCACCTAGAATATGAGAGTTTGCCAACCTCCGTGCCGGCATGTACTCTTCCCTCTCTTTTATTCGAGGAAACATCCTTGACTGTTCGTATTCTAGATTATCTTTCCCTTGAACCAATGAACTTCCATCCTCTCTTGATTTGGTTCCTCTTAACCTTTCTGGCTGTGTAATATTGGACCCTCTTGAAGTCGTCTTCACATGAAGATGTAGGCTGCCATGTTTTCCAGTGACTTCTTCCCCTCTATGCCACATTATTGGTGGTGTAGCTGGAAGGTGTTCTGGTCCTGAGTCTTCATCATGCCCTTTATCCACTGAACCTATATTCTCGTGACCTTGTGAAGCATTCGCCTTATGTTCTTCAAATATTCCTTCACTGCCATTTTTGCCAAAACTTGCATCATATGCATCCCCTTTTAACTCGACATCTGTCATGTGTTCTCTTTGTGGTCCATAACTGACATTACCATCCAGTTTCGGGATTTCACTATTATTTTGAAGCTTATGATCCAAAACATGTGTACCATTTTCCTTCTCAGCCTGTGATCTCGTTTCTACTTTTAATGGAACATATGTCGTGTGGCCAGTGAATCGAAAATCTTGTTGACTTATAGGGGAATGCAAGTAGTTATCAATTGCAGTACTCCAGGAATTTGTAGGGGAAATATGCAGATCTTGAGATGATGATCCTTCAGCATTTGGATTTCCTGTGGTCTCCTGGAACATAGTAACAACTTCCCTTATGTCCTTTGGCTGAAGTTCCTTCTTGGATGGCTGGATGTTTGCCTGCTGTTGAAATCTAGATTCTGGCTGCCAGTTTGGCAGCGCATCTATTTTCCAGGTTGTAAATTCATTATGTTCCTGATGTGTCATGTCCACATCGGCCTCTACGTCTGCACCTTCTTCTCGAGCCACAATGTTCACATTTGATTCTGGCAAATGTCTCCCCAAATTATTTAACTTTAACTTTTCCTGCAAATACCTTGCAGGTAGCGTTTGCTCTCCCATTCTGTGATCCTGCACTGGCCTTTTGTTTGGACCCATAGCACCTTTAGCCTCCTCCAAGCGTCGACTTTGTTGAAAACGCATCAAGTTTATAGCTACTGGAGAGCTCGGATAAAATTGACCAGGTCGAACACGACTACCCTTGTGATGATGACTTCTAAGATCGAGATGTCCCATTGGTTTGCCGTGTTTGTGAACCTCCTTCGCCAATGGAACCACCTGATGTTCAGCTCGAACACCAAGATATTCAGAACCTTTCTTGGATGGAATTGTCGATCGATCATAGCTCAAAGTGATTGGTGCATTGGGAACTTGTGGAATTCGAACAATATGATGATGTCGAATGTTCTCTGCATTTTCTTTCTGTCCACCTCCACCATTGAGTAAATGGACCCGATGGTGATAAGTGCCTCTCTGACCTCCTCCTCCAGCTCCACCTGCTGCTGCTGCAATTGTCTGTTTTCTCAATTGAGTTTGCACTTGAGATGCCCCTGTGGGATACAAAAAAAAAATCAATGCTCCCCCGCATTGGATTTACAGTGTATTCAGTCATGCATCTGTAACTTTTCAACTTTTAATTGTCTTAAAATTTAGTGTCAAACTGTGTAACATTTCATAATGTGTTACATCAATCGAAATACATCTAATAGTTATATTAGCGACAGCCTTTACAAACACGTTCAAATAAGTTTCTGTGTCAATAATTTTTGCCAGAACTTTCCATTTCTCAAAACTTTTTAAAATTCAAACAACCATTTGAATAGAGATGACAACTTGAACACAAACGTTGATCAACAGCCAATAGATGTTTTTCTTCTTATTCTTGTCATGACATCACCAGCCATGTGGAAAACCTCTCCTGTTCATTAGAAATCGTTCATTTCGTCTTGAGGCACAGCAGATCAAACTGCACTTGCAAAATAGTCAAAGAAACAGTCCAAGTTGATCTGTTCAAACAATCACTTCCCTATAGATTATGTTTAACTGAACAGAAACCTCATTTCCTTCAAATATGGTACAGGAAATAAGGCTGCACTTCATATGGAGATTGCAAGGTTGAGAAGGATCAATTTCAACTATGGAAGGCCTGTGTTATGTCTTCTTGCAAAAAGAATTGAAAAACACACACACACAGCATTCATTGGTGGCAGAAATCCTGCAAACCGTTTTGCTGTTACAGGATACCTAAATAGACTCAATAGGCCACCATAGTTAATTATGTAAGCAGGTGGCCAGTCCAATGTGGGCAATGTCAGGTCTCATTAGGATCACAGCAAGGCCTCCAGCAGCTCGGTTTTTCTTCACCAAGGGTTTTGCAAAAGCACGTGTGGTGCCAAATGGTAACCTGGAGCAGCCTTTCCAATGAGAATGCAAGATTGTTATCACAGCCCTTAGAGAATCCCATCTGTTGCGATACGAAACTCTGAGGAGCCTCCACATTCCGGAAAGACATTGGCCAATAACAAAAGAGTTTTAATAATGGCTTACAGCAGGCTTACACATTACACTTTAACGTCTCAATTTATATTTCCTTTTCTTCTTAGTCTTCGTCTACATTTATATCTTCATATACTCGTATGTAAGGACTATTTTCAATTCGCGAAGAGTAGGCGAGACATCGCCGGGACCATGGCCAAATCTGTAATTCCAGCCCTCACCTACAGAGGGCATTGTATCAGCGGTATAGCCGATACCTCAGCCAATCATACAACCTCACAGCCTTGTGAAAGAAGAAGAAGCACTATCTTGACTAATTTATTTGTCCGGCTTTGCAATCTTTAGGTTTCTGCATCTTGTGGTTTGCTGGTGAGAGTAGCCAGGAGCAATTGTACAAATGAGTGCGGATGCTTCTGACGTTATGACGTGGGAGAATTGCCAGATTGATACTGTAGAATGTAGATCGATCAACGGTATCCACACTAGACTTGCTGCCTTGTGATGAAAGGTTATTGAATTTAATCCCCAATCCAAAACCAGGATCTTTTCTACCCACCAAGCCTTCCTTCTTCCAAATTTCCATTTTCCCTTCCTGAGAGTTTCCTTCTGTATCCATCTTGTCCACCACCCCATGCGTCATTTCCTGCCCTCATTCTTCCCCATCCCCTTTGTTTGTCCAAGTCTCGTTCTATCTTGTCCTTCAATCCCACTGTTGGTGTCCCTTCACCCTCTCCCTCTACTGTTCTTTTTGTCCTGCTACGTCCTGATCCGTTCAGTGTATTATCTCTTCCATGAGCCTCGACTCTGTATGCAAAAAAAGGCTAAAAGAAGGCAAAATTTACAAGAAACTGCTGCAGAAGCTGTGACTGCAGTCATTACTAGCAAACAAAAAAAACTCATGAGTACAAGTAGCAGCACCACTCCAGGGTGCTGCTACTTGTACTCATCAGCACCAACGGAGCAGGTTTGAAAGTAGAAACAAAAGGAGAAAACTCTTGCATTGCAAAAATATAAGATGGGCCTAGAAATAGAGGAACTACTGTTATGGATTTGTCACTTCCGTTGTTGTGGTTTTCATCCACTGTAAACATTTTTGATTCCATGTATTATTATCGTTGTCATTTAAGGGAAATAGATATAACTGTTTTCAAAAGGTAAAAAAAAGTTAATGTTTTAAATGAAACCGGAACCAGACGACGAAGAACAGGAAGGGGAGAAAAAGAAGGCGGAGCGAGTGAGTCGGACAAGAAGGAGCCGAGCTACTTGGAGGTTTGGAGCGAACGTTGACGAACGAGAGTCACGAATGAACTTTTGGTTTCCCGGGAAAGGGATTCCTGCAACAGAGTTGTTATCGCTGTGACAGATCAACCTGCGTGTCAGGTTTTGCGGTCGATTCCGAAGAGAATCATCGTCGGGCCGTTACGTCTCGAGTACGGGCCGTCAGCCATTTTGATGCCTTTGAAGCAGTGTCACTTTGCGCGTCGCGTAAGGTTTCTTTGCTTCGCTTCAGCCGTTTTCACCGCCTCCAGACGTTTATCTGGGGTGTGTGTGTGTAACGTGGATTTTGAAGGTAAATCTGCGGTTGGCCGGTTTGGAGCCGTGAAACGTCCATACCCGAGGGTGTGATTTCCCAGTCGCCTGGAGGGCGCCTTTGGATTTCCCAGTTGCCTTGAGGGTGCCTTTGCGCAGCTTTGGCTGCGTGACGGTGACTGTCAGCCGAACAGGATTCTGGTCTCGATTGGACATCGTTCTGACGATCGCTGGAGCGGATCGACTTGGGCTTGATGCCAGAATAGAGACATTGGGGAATGTTCTTGTTTCACTCACTTGGAGCACAGTGAGTTATATATTACGAAACTGATGGTACCATCATAGGATATACATTGATTGTACTTTTGATTAATATTATTGTTGTACTGTTATTCTTGTGTGATCTTAATACAATATTTGTTTGTGGGTAACAATTGGTGTGGCTTCATCATTGATCTTTGACATACAGAATAACACATTTTTCTGCCGTGACTCCTCTCGGGGCTCGGAGGTACACCGTGACCAGGGGGTTTGGGAGAGGAGCACGTAATACTACACACAGCAATGGTTGATTGAGAGGACAGAAAGATGAGGATCAATGTCATCTGAGTTCGGCATGAGAGACAACCTAAGAAGATGAACTCAGTGGTGTAATGGGTAGAGCAACTCCGGAAAGTCTGGGAGGTCAGTGGCTCAAAACTTGGCCAAATCATACCAAAGACTTTTTTAACTAGAACGTCACTCGGTAGAGCACATACCTCCAGCACGCTGAACAGTTTACGTTTTGGATCCCAATGATAGGCCGGATCTGTATCTGGACCTGAACTAAAAGCTAATCACCTTGTTCTTCTCACCTAACCAACTCATTCACCAAGTTTATCATCATCCGTCCATCTCCTTTTTGAGAAATCATGTGCACAGCCAAACCAAAGAAAGCCAAACAAAGGTGAACACATTACCTCCATCCACCTATGGTGGCAGAGGTAAAAATGGTTTGTGCTGCTTTCTTGCTTAACATTCAGCATTTAACATCTAAAATGGCACGGACAATCCCCATAGGTTGGGATCCTTGGGGAGGAGGAAATTCCTCCTTAGTGATTGCCCCGCTAAGTACAGTGAGAAGGGCGGCGCCATTGTTATGACATCGCTGGTACCAAGAGTACCCCGGAAATGACGACCCCCAAGGTCAGCAACTGTGTTTATATCTCGTCTAACAGTCTTGTGTTGTGTCGCGTGTGTGTGTGTGTGTGTGTGTGTGTGTTTATGGCAGCTCTACTATAAGCCTTAGACTTAGATCATTAAAGAAAATGTCAGTAAGATTTATGCTTGATAGCATGCTAATTTGCATAAAAAGATGAAGGCAGTGTCTCAATGTTTACCGATTCATTTGACCGATACTGGTTAGATAACCACAGTGGAGAGGCCTCCTATCATCGTCAATATCAGAGGGAGATCAAAATAGGAGGATTTAGTCAGGGCCCTTAGGGATATTTTGGTTCATATTCTTCCAAAAGCATCAAATTTGGCGCAGATGTTGCCCATGCCATACTCTTTCGATTTTTGACGGGCGCCAAGGGCGGTATGATCCGGGGACCATACCGGTCCATCCCGCCATGTCACCTGACCTATGACATCATAATTAGGATATGCATCCAATTATTATCTATAACACCTGACCTATGACATCATAATTAGGATATGCATCCAATCACATGGCGTACTATAAGTGGTCAAAGTTCAAAATGAATCGATCGAAAAATGAAGGCAGGGATCCATTTTCAAGGTTTTCATAAAATCCAATATGGCCGCCAGGTCACATGACCTATGACGTCATATTTATGACATGTATACAATCATGTATACATGAACCCGGATCATGATCGCACAAAAATTAAACACAAGGATATGGCACACAGTTCATAAAACATCAAAATCCGTACCTTTGTAATTAGACTGATGAACTGCATATGCCTGAAAATTAGGAAATAGACATGTAAATATTTCCTCTAATTGTCAAAAATAAGGTCAGAGTTCGATTACCCAACCCAGAAACATAAAATGGTGAACCTCGTGTAAATCTTGACAAAAAACTCAAAAACCGACATGTTTGACTCAAAAATGACCTTTAGGATGACCTTGAGGGTTGACCTTGACCTCGAATCATCAAAATAACATCATAATTGGATTCCTCGACCTCGAAAACCCCTGAAAAGTGGTATCATACATGAGTCCAACCCTTTTGGTTATTTAACTGATTTTCCTCTAATCCGGGTGGCGGCCATTTAGTATTTCGCCAATATGGGGCCCCCGGGGGGGGGGGAGGGGGGCGCCCGTCAAAAATCGAAAGAGTATGGCATGGGCAACATCTGGGCCAAATTTGGTGCTTTTGGAAGAATTTGAACCAAACGGCCCCAATATATCCCTAAGGGCCCTGACTAATTCCAAGGTGTCTGGACCTCCCGCTACTTCCACATCTTCGTTGCTCCCAAGAAAACAAATTATTATCGTTTGATTCAACAATTAAACCTTCGCCACTTCTTTGTTTTTTGCAATGTACCTGTACGTCACTTCCTGTTTGACCTGTTTATCCCAGGTTCGAATCTCGACTCAGCTATAAACTGCCTCCCTGGTGTTTCACATGCAGGGTGAGGCATCGATTTGTGTGCCATCCATCGGAAGGGCGTTAAGCTGGAGGATCCGTCTGCCAACATCGGTCGTTGGTGAATGTTAAAGATTCCACGTTGTCTTTCACAATGGCCAACCAAAAACGTTCCCATGACCAACCCCACAATAAGGTAGGGATAATTGCAGCCATTAAATATGTAGTTGTGAGTTGTTTTTCTTTACTGCCAAAATATTATTTAACAACCTCTATTTTAAAAAAAAAGTATGCTTCCAATTTATGATAAACTAACACAATTTACGATATAATTTACTTATGATAGATTGTAAGATACTTAACCATAAGGAATGGCTTCTTTATCACAATACGAAACGTTTATTTTCCTATTTATTCAACATTTCTTGAACAGCCGTGTAATCCAGTGGAATAATAAACCATGGTTTGTAACCATGGAGGACACAACTTGTCCTGTATGTGCCAAACATCACTTAACATATGTATTTGACATAATTCGTTCAGGATTTGCTGGTTATTATCAGACACAATTCAAGTTTAGAGGCCCCACGAGATCACCAAATGTGAGGCCAAATTCTTGCCATACCAGGAAGTGTGAAACCTTGGTAGGAGGGAAGGAGAGCAGAGGGGGTTGAGGCAGGAAGTGGGGGGAAAATAAATGTTCAGTCCCTCCATACTGGCACAGGCCGACAAGGTTTGATGGAACGTTACGATAACACAAACACGCATATGGCATGTCATAGTGCACTTTTGGAAATGTACCAGCTTGATTCGTTTGGAAATGGCTGGTGTAAATTCTCTGCATAGTTTATACAAAAGTTATTCAATCCAAAATTATGAATGTCACTTTTGTTGTAGTCTGACTCCCCATTGAGGTCAATTGTCCTTACCTTGAACTTTCCACTGTGTGCTGTGTCAGCTGATAGCTCCTGATTGCCCCCCCCATGGGTTCACGGTGAAATATAGTCTGTTTAGTCTCTCCAGCAACACAGATAGATCTGTTTAAAGTCACATAATGTCACTTTTAGAAGATGCCAGATCGTCACAAAGTGATACATCAACGGCAGTCACAATACTGCAAATTCTGCTATTTTTTTGGGAAAACAGATCCAGAGAGCCGGTCGTCTTCAATCTAGTGGCCCCTTGAGGAAGCCGTGAAAATGGCAGGGACCATGTCCTGAAAGTAACTACTTCCATTTACGTCTCCATGGTGACCGAAGTCCACAATCCAATCGGATAATCAAGGAGCATCTGCATGAGACCTAGGCCGACCTTCCAGGATTCGAATGGTGGTGCACACATCAGGGAAGTAAAAAAAAACCCCCCAAAAAACCCAAAGATCTGCTCGAGGCACGTTTCCGTCGGGACGGCATCCCAAGTGCACTATGGGGTTTGGCATTAACGAAATTAGTCTCACGCCTTGGGCAGGGTACTTTGAGATGAGAAATTAAACCTGGCAGGACCCTTGGAAATAGAAGCCAGACCAGAGGATGGAGTTTGTTGTGCTATTGAGCCCACAGGAAACCGAGCGTCGTCAAAGTGGAAATTCCACAGCGTTGCAAGCAACGCTATCAAACCACATGATGTTGGCAAAACCTAAGTGATGTGACATAATTATTTGTAAAGTAAATAATAATAACGCTTAATGGCATTACATTATGCTTTAGACTGCAGTTTGCACTACAGGCTGAAAATCGAGCATTCCGATCCCAGATTCTGTCCAATTCCAATGAAAATGCAATCTTGCCCTTTGGATAGAAATTCCAACGTTTTTCCAATCCACGCCATGAAAATGTATCAATAATCATCTGAATCTCTGCGCCTCAACGAAGCAATATTTCATCTCCCTCCTCGGCGTTTTGCAAATGCACTTCTGCGTTCCACGAGCACAATCTTCAAAGCTGCGGCGATGAGATTTACTGCACCCGGATTGCGTTTGCTTAACCCCATGCCTGTACTTTTTGTCTACAAACCGAGTCGATGAATGTACTTCATTTGTTTGTCCCCACGGTTGTCAGCTATTGTGACATCACTCTTTTGGAATGCTTATAATCTCACTCGACCATCCCATTTTTCCATTCGCTCATCTCCCCGTCTTCTTCCTCGTGTAGGCACTTCCATGCACCACACATCTGTGAGGAAAGAGTTCCAGGAAGCACCTGCTTCTCATTCTCACAAGTTAGTGACCTAACAATCTTCTTTTTGCATGTCTTGTCCCAGCGCTGGCTTTGCTACTGTGTCGTTTAGTTTATTTCCTTTTGGACATAGCCATGGCTGCCAAAGACGGTGAGGGTCGAGAAACAGCCCAGAGAATTCGAGCCAATTAAAAAGCAACAGTCAGCGATTCCAGGAGGAATAAGGTCGGGGAAACTGGGTAAACGTTCTCTGGCTGGTTTGATTAAATGTAACAGCACCATTCGGTCATGGCAGGAGCACACCGCCTGAAGATTTGGTGACATGGTTTCTTTTCTACTGGATTTGTCTGAAATTCCGGCTCGTTTGGAATACCTCCTGCAGGCCACGGAACCCTGTCTGTATTTTCTCAAGCCAGGTCTGCACAAGTGTTGCCAATAAAAAGTAGATTGAGCACGCAGGCTTGTCTGCAATACTCCGTAGCGCGTTGCCGTTCCCGTAGATCCGTTGGATGTCTCATTCTCAAACAATACTATCTGAGAACGAAACTCTTGGGAAAAGAATAGTGCAAATAAGCTTTTTCTTGAGGCTACAGTATGCTCACAACGATTTGTTGTAATGAATATAACTATCAATTGCATTGTTCAAACAAATTGACTGTTGTATCAAATGGACTCAACAAAAGAACATAGTTGGCGTGGAATCATTTACCTCCTGAGGGATTTGGAAATGGTTCTTTATATTAACTAGCAGGCACACCCACTCTCTGGGTGGCAGTATCCTTCTCAGTTTATCGGAGCTCGGGCCAGAGTATGTGCACCAAAGTAAAGCAAAAGTACGTGCTTGTCTTCTGGCATTGGGTGGCCACTTAAGGCCAGTATTGTGGTTGGAGCCAGAAGTAGAACTGGATTTGGAACCTCTACGTAGGCCCAATAACTTTTACATGTCAAAATTTGAGTTTCGGTTATGCCCACGTTTGTTCCATTATAGGAAGACTGACACCACCAGACTGCTCATTGAGTTGATTTGCTCATTATGCTGGAGGACATCTTCTCCTGTAGATTGATCGATGGAGCTCTGATTGCTAGGAGTTTGTTCCCAAGCCCAGAACAATTCTCGGTAACTCACTTGACAGCAGTCACAGCCAACAGGAATGGGTGTGTCAGTGGCAGGGAATGATTAATAGGTGTGGTTACATGTACAAAGAATCTGGGGGGCCCTGAAACAGTGGGTCAGTTTGCCTGCTGGATTGAACACTGTGTAGGCATGTTTACATTCCCATAGGACCACACACTAAAATCAAATATATCTTGCTTTGTCAATAATGGACAAAAACTACCAAGAATCAGACATCACTGACTGGTAGCCTGCGGATCAACTGAACTTGAGCTACCTCAACAAATATTTCAAAAAATGGAAGAAAGCCAAATCCAAGCTATGTCAGCATCTTTGTAACTTGTACTTTTTTTTCTCAAAAAAATTGTTTGGTCAATATATTTGGCACCTACAACTACACCTCCAGAAAATGTGCTATTCAGGCTCAATTGACATCTGTTACAGGACATTCTGCCTTTACAAAGACACTCGATGCACAGTCTATATTTCCACATCATGCTATAGTTACCCCACACACAGGAAGAGAAAAGCGGGGTTAAGCAATTTGTTCACTTCTGTCTGCCCATCCACACAACGTCAGTTTATGATCAAGAAACAACTTATTTCAACTGATTGTTATATTTTGAACACTAATTGGAAAACAAACCTGTAGTTTAACAGTACTTTGGCTCTGAATTTGTCCCGATCACACATGCGCAGAGAAGAGTGAGATATTTATTTTACTCTATCTGCCTGTCTGGCAGTCAAACAAAATTTAAAATCATTCCAAACAGGAAACTTACTGTTTTTAAAGATGTCACAAAGGACACAAACAACAGGCACGAAAAACTAATGTAATTTGTTAGGGTGGCGTAACAGCCACTGTGTCAACGGTGGTAAACTTCCGGAATTAATTTTTTTATACGACATTTTAAATCTTTATTTTATTTCAATTGAATGATATAATTAAACACTGCACAGGGTAAAGTGTTATATGAACTCTGTATTCAATGCTGTATTTAACTAGGCTGACATTACGGCTTACCGTTTGCTACAAAACACAAATAATATCTCCACATTTGTTGCAAAATATTTTTCTCCTCAACAGAAGGTAACAAGGAAGAATGAGGTTGTGTGAAGAAGTTGTCCACTTTCGTTGTTTCATTTTCACCGATTCAAGTGTTTGTGGAGATAACAAAATGTATATTTCCGATCAAAATGACTATTAACTCCAAATAGCTCTCTACAGATCATGTGATAGATATATAATGGTACTCCAAACACCAAGACACCTCAAGATTAGTCACAACATACCAGAGATCAGATGAAATCCATTTAATTTGACCTCTTGTGAGGTGATCTTTGGCCATGACACCCGGACACCTTTACGGTTGGTGTCATGGATACGATAAGATAATGCAAAGGATCCTTGGTTTCCATGTACTGTATGTTGAGATGAAGATGCCACGGTATCGTCAGTTATGGAAATTACATGTATCCAGATTTTTTAAAATTATAGTATCCAGATTTAGATCCAGATCTTCACCAAAATCTAATCAGTTCGTTCTTGTCACACACACCCAACCTGTCCACCTTGTTTATCCGAATCAATCCATAACGTTTTGAGATATCCTGCTCACAAACAAACAAACAGACAGACAAGCAAGGGTAAAAACCACCTTCGGTGGCAGAGGTAGATAGTACGGCGTGATGATATGCTACACCAAAGATGGCCAAAGCCTGATAATCAAGGGATCAAAAATTACTTCATGAAACAACCAGACACCAACAAGCAATGGTGAGGCAAAATGCTTAAGACTATGCATGAGGGCATTGTTTTTCATGAGTTGATAAGAAATTTCTAGGATGAACGTAGATAAGATAAGAAAGTCAAGTTTCCATTAGACTGGAGGCCATTTTGACGTAAAGAGCTGACAAAGAATTGTCGTTTTGGTGTAGAAGAGCACTTTACCTCGATTAGGCCCCATAGGGACAACTCGCTGTATGGTGACAGCAGGGGCTTGGACAATTTTGATGAAGTGCAGAGATGAGATCTTGGGTCCAAGAGGGAGACGAGCAGACAGAAAGGAAGTGGTGGGTGGCCTCGGCACGGGGACGTATGGCACAGCTTCACGGAACTTGGGAGTGAGGATTTGTGATGGTGGTGGTCTTCCCTTCTTCTCCTGGGAGAAGGAGAAGCTGGGAGGGCACAGCAGATGAAACTCATCTGTGAGATAAATGGGGAGACAAAAAATAATTAGAGGTAAATGGTCAACCACAAGGTGTGAACTACGCATCACGTGTAGACCAAAATAGGTTGGGCAGGCGGGTTACCTCACCCTGAAGGAGTTTTTGCAAGAGCAAGCATGGAGTTTTGGGGTTTATTTTCATTTAAATTCAATAGTGACAATAATTCTCTTAATACTAGCTCAAATTCCAGAAGTTTAGAATGCAATTCCTTCAAACTGCTGTCTTGAGCCTGATTTTAACACAAACTCTTGCATAATAGTCCAGTGCCTTCATAACCTGGCCACTGTATCCACCGTAAGGTCGACATATAACTACCATCGTAATTGGCATGACCAGCTCTGATTGTTTAGCAGTAATGTGGTGTACGTATTTTTATTGAAATTTGAGAATGGGATCACCAGAGCCAGGGGTGGGGCAGCGCTGGCATCCCGGGCCCCAAGCTTTTCCCAAGACACAGCAGCACATGAGGTGAGGCACGACGAGTGCTAGAGGCAGACTGCAGCCTGCCGAGTCGACCTCGCGGTAGCACTGAGCTCGGCCACCGTCATTGGGCTTGGGTCGTCGAACGTAGTTTCGAGAAGCTGCCACTGCTTGGGTGGGAAAGGGGTTTCAGTTTAGGGTTAAGCCTGGAGGAATTAAGGAACTGAAACGTCACTGTATTCACAGGCAATGCATCCAATTATGCAGGTATACAACAGAGCGCTTGGCCATGATTTAAGGCATTGCGAGGTACTGCCTGCTCCTCGATGGCTGTTTGGACGGGTGTCTAAAGCCTTTATTTTTCTTTCTAGACTGACTGGTGTGGGTTGATTCCCATGTGGCAGCTCACGCCCACCAGCATGCAATTTGAACGTGTCATGGTGAGAATGCCAAACACCCCTCAACATGAGCTAAGAGAGACCTTCATACTGTAGATGACTTAAATAAAACTGGTTGAGGGTTTCCTTTACAGTAGTTCCTAAGGTATAGGTTCATGTAGATTAAACAGACTTTATGAGTTAGTTATGCTGTTTGGCATTACTTTCTGAACACTTGCAGCTCATCACCTTGCAATCTCAGGTACAATTGCCACAGAAGGTGGACAGAGGTTGTGTTTTCAGCCCTGTCTGTCTGTTTGTTTGTCTGTCAGTGAGCAGGATATTTCAAACGGTTATGAACGGATTCGGACAAAATTTGGTGGATTGGTTGGGTGTCTGACAAGGACGAATTGATTCGACTTTGGTGAAGATCTAGATCTGGATATGAGAAATTTTTAAATATTACAAGTGATTCTTCACAAGAGTTAGGGCCAAAAACGATATTTCAAAAGGTTGTGGACGGATTTGGAACCTGAGAGGCTAAGCCTCAACAATCTTTCCAAGATATTGCACCAAGAAGGAGATTGTAGAGCAAGTTATCTTCCGGCCATTTCCTCCTATCACCAGTAATGTAGCACTCCGTTTAGCCATACCTATTATGGCTAAACACCAGATTTTGCAGCCACATCTACGTTATCTGGTCACTGCCTCTCTTTTGCGCTGATGAAGGACTAATGCTTGAAACGCCAGCAACACCTCACTTACCACGGCAGAAAATATACTCTTATCGGCTTTCAGGTGATAAAAATCCATTGTACTTTTGAAAATGGTCATTTTCCTTGCAAAAGTCAGTCGCCAATTGGGCATCCTCGATCATACAAAGTCCTTACTTTGCACACCTGAACTGCTATCCACCTACAATGCCTTAATCCACAGTGTGATGGAGTACTGCTCTCCCCTCTGGGTTGGCTCTCCTGCCTCACACCTTGCTCAGCTCGATGCCATGGAAACCAAGGCCTTCATTATCATGGAATCTCTCACACTGAAGCTTAGTCTATCGGTCTATCACTTTCTCATTTCAGACAAGTTGGTGGTCTTTGTCTTCTACCGCCTCCTATCTGGTCATGCACCGTCTGCTCTTTCCGTACTTCCCCCACCTCCACCAGGTTTCTGCAGGGCACACACGGTCCAGGAACAACCCCCTTCTGGTAAAACTACCGAAATCCTGGATCACTGCTCACCTCCACTCAATCATTCCTCTTTTTCCTGCCAGTGGAACCAACTTCCACATTCCCTTCAATCTCGTTTTACCCTCCAGGTCTTCAAGAAAGCTATTCACCACCATCTCAGATCTTCCCCAAATCCAAAACCATGATCTCTTCTACCCTTGTTAGATCACCCAAACCCTCCTTCCAAATTTCTAGTTTTTCTCTCCTGAGAGTTCCCATACATATCCATCTTGTCCACCCCATGCATCCTTTCCTGCCCCCCATTCCTCCCCCACCCATTGTTTGTCCAAGTCTCCTTTTATCTCGTCCTTCAATTCTGCTGTTGACATCCCCCTCCCTCTCTCTACTGTTCCTTTTGTGCTGTTACATCCTGAACCATTCACTTCCATGAGCTTTGACTCTAGCCAAAAAGGCATCATTCTGAAAGTAGATTATAAAGATAACACACTGGCTTACATACAACATCGATAAATGTGAGAACCTTTGAAGAATCAAGATTACAAACAGAAACAGAGTGTGGTGTGACATGTGGGGATAATCTTCCAAGCCAGACTGGAAGAGCAGGGGTGGGTGGAGAGGGAGGTTAAGCAGTGTGTTCCACAGAATAAATAGGTAATCGGATAAAAAAAAACATCGACTTAAAACAGATAGCTGTTTCAGCCCGAATGGTATCACCCATCGGAGACAACTAGCAAAGCCATGCAGCCAATAGTAAGGAGAATCCAATATCACCAGACTGAGGGGATTAAACAGAGAATAGCTGGAAAAAGAAAAGGAAGGCAATGATTATGTACCGATGTGAAATTCTCTTGGAACCATGCGCTTACCACGGCACCGACCGGTCTCGTCGGCGGAAAATCCTTTGGGACAGACGATCTGCGGTGAGGGCGTAGGAGGTCGTCGCATCCGTCGCTGTGTGACCATGGGTCGAAATGGCTTTGTGGGTGGAGACGCTACAGACCAGGAAACGTAGAATAGAAATTGTTCATCTCCAGTAAATAAATAATAAAATTGATTAATCCATGTACCTGCTGTCTTACTGATCAAGACTTATCTGTCTTACATTGTGGGTATCTTTCCAAACTATCATGACCAATGATATTGAAAGATTGGACTATTGGAAGAATCCAAAGCAAGCACTTGAAGCCCAGCTGTGCAATTATTGTTATAATATTAGACTTTGGCCATGGCACATTTTGGTGCAATTGTAAAAAAGTTGGTTCCCATCCAGAGCCTTAACTTTACCTTAGGTGCTCCGATGACTGTGTAAAGTAGGTTTGACTCACATATCCGTAAGGGCGGCGCATTCTGCCTTGCGGCAGAGGATATCCTGCTCGTAGAGTCGCAAACTCTTCGACAACGACCCCTATTGCAACGCACACTGCAACTCGGGGAGGGAGAGATGACTTGAACCTGGCTCCGTTTCTCGATACCCTTTGGCGTTAGTGAAGGAAGACGAGGTGCAGGAGGGCCAGGAGGTAGTACGTTATTGTAAAGGCCATAGGTACGGGAGGCCCGCAATTCTTGAGGTCTAGCAGGTTTATGAGAAATGATGTGATGATGTCGAGATGTGCCGGCTGCATTTTTATGAAGGTTAGCAGTGTTGACTGAATTTCGTAAACGATTTACAGAGTGGACAAGACGAGGTGATGTGGCAGCAAATAGCTTCCGGTGTCGAGGATCCACAGTCTGCCTCTGCACCTTTACCATGACAGTGCCAGTGCTGCCTGACCCTAGCAGACGCTGTGCAGCATCTCGCATAGCCTGCAGCACGTGGGCAGGGGGTCCAGGGCCTCCTGAAGCCGCCGCCATTGCTGCTGCTGCAAGGTCAAGCGCTGGACCCTCCTCTACTGATTTACCCCCTGGAGTTGCAAAATGTGGTGCTCCTCCTGAATTGGCCACAATCACATGGCTCAGAATGTGGTGTGACTCCTTCGTGGCTCTCCTTCGGCCCCCTGAACCTGACCTTGAGGTACCAGACGATCCTGAGGAAGACACTCCTGGTGGCCCAGGAAGAGCTGAGCTGGCACAAACCCCCGGCCATACGCATCTCCCCCCAGCTTTGCATGGTGGGAAGCAAATTGCTGCAGGGAACAAGAAGGTTGCATAGTTATTGCCGTTTTAATAACGAATGCCAATTTACACATAACCCTTCGACTTGGAGAATAAAACCAGTTATTTTCCGCAATATAAACAGTAAACGAGTGCCGGTTTCCGGTTGGTATCCCACTGATAGGCGGCTTCTGGATCCGGACATGAACCCAAATGTAATCAATGTGTTCTTGTCACCTACCCAACTCATCCACCAAGTTTCGTCCGAATCCGTCCACAACCTTTTGAAATATCGTGCAATATTTAGCTTTTAGCCCAATCTCCCAATGGTGAAGAATCACTTTAAAAATTATCTGATCCGAATCTGGATCTTCACCAAAATAGAATCAAGCCGTCCTTGTCATACACCCAACCTGTCCACCAAGTTCTGTTTGAATCCGCCCATAACCTTTTGAGATATCCCCACTCATGGACAGACAGACAGACAGACAAACAGACAGGGGTGAAAACATATAACCTCCATCCATCTTCAGTGGCGGAGGTAACTATTAATTATCAAAACAATGATGCCCTTTAAAAATGGCAAATATTTATGTGTATAGTCACGTGAAAAAGTAAGTACACCCCATGTAAAGTTTTGATTTTTTTCAACATATTTCAACATACAGCTATTTCATCTTCATTTCAACAATATTGATAGATAAAGGTGATATAATACAACAAATATCATGAAACATTTACATTTTGTAGTCCATTGTATAATTTAAATAAACATAAATGCAAATTTCGCATGTGGAAAAAGTAAGTACACCCTTGGCTCTAATAGGTGGTATTGCCCCCTTTGGCAGAAACAACCTCAAGAAGGCGTTTCTTATAACTGTCTACCAGTCTCTGACATCGACTGGGAGAAATTTTTGCCCACTCCTCCATGCAGAATTCTTTCAGCTGTGCGATGTTTGAGGGGTTTCTTGCATGCACAGCTCGTTTCAAATCCCCCCACAACATCTCGATGGGATTTAGATCCGGGCTTTGACTTGGCCATTCCAGAACCCTCCATTTCATTCTTTTCAGCCATTCCTTGGTGGATTTACTGGTATGTTTCGGGTCATTATCATGTTGCAAGGTCCACCTTCGGTTGAGCTTCAACTTTCCGACAGATGGCCTCACATTATCCTCAAGCACCCTCTGGTACAATGAAGAATTCATAGTGGATTCTATGATGGTGAGCTGCCCAGGCCCTGATGCAGCAAAGCTGCCCCAAACCATAATATTTCCACCACCATGCTTTACAGTTGGTATCAGGTTCTTGTGGTCAAATGCTGTCTTTGGTTTTCGCCAAACATGTCTTCTGGTACTGTGGCCAAATAGCTCTACCTTTGACTCATCTGTCCAGAGCACATTGTTTCAGAAGTGCTGGTCTTTGCCGAGGAGTTCATTGGAAAACTTTAGTCTTGCCCTGATGTTCTTTCTGGACAGCAAAGGTTTCCTCCTGGCACACCTCCCATGTCGATCAATTTTGTGCAGCCTCTTTCTAATGGTAGACTCGTTCACTTTGACATCAACAGTGGCAAGAGCTACCTGTAGGTCCCGTGATGACATTCTGGGGTTCTTAGAGACTTCTTTCAGCATCTTGCGGTCTGCTCTCGGGCTGAACTTGCCTGGGCGGCCTGGCCTGAACAAGTTGGCAGTTGTTTGGAATCTTCTCCACCTGTAGATGATCTTCCGGACAGTCAAATGATTGATTTCAAATTGTTTGGAGATCTTTTTAAGTCCCTTCCCAGACTCGTAGGCATCTATAACCTTCTTTCTGAAGGCCTCAGAGAGCTCTTTTGATCTAGGCATGGTGACGCCGCACACTTCAACAACAGAGAGCAAACAAAACTAAATGTCTGAGGTTTAAATAAGACACGTTCCTCCAAGATCCTCTCTAACGATGTTCTAATCATTTGCACCTGAGCTGGTGCACCTGATTCTAATTTTAGGTATTTGAAGTAGTGATAAATGTAGGGGTGTACTTACTTTTTCCACATGCGAAATTTGCGTTTATGTTTATCTAAATTATACAATGGACTGCAAAATGTAAATGTTTCATGATATTTGTTGTATTATATCACCTTTATCTATCAATATTGTTGAAATGAAGATCAAATTGCTGTATGTTGAAATATGTTGAAAAAGTCAAAACTTTACATGGGGTGTACTTACTTTTTCACGTGACTGTATAGTGCATTCAGAAAGTATTCAGACCCCCTCACTTTTTTCACATTTTGTTATGTTGCAGCCTTATGCTGAAATCATTTAAATTCATTTTTCCCTCATCAATCTACACTCAGTACCCCAAAATGACAAAGAGAAAACAGGATTTTAGAAAGTTTTGCAAATTTATTAAAAAATAAAAACTGAAATATCACATTGACATAAGTATTCATACCCTTTGCTATGACACTTGAAATTTAGCTCAGGTGCCTCCCATTTCTTTTGATCATCTTTGAGATGTTTCTCCACCTTGATTGGAGTCAACCTGTGGTAAATTCAATTGATTGGACATGATTTGGAAAGGCACACACCCGTCTATATAAGGTCTCACAGCTGACAATGCATATCAGAGCAAAAACCAAGCCATCAGGTCGAAGGAACTGCCTGCAGAGCTCAGAGACAGGATTGTGTTGAGGCACAGATCTGGGGAAGCCCACAAAAAAAATTCTGCTACATTGAAGGTTCCCAAGAGCACAGTGGCCTCCATAATTCTTAAATGGAAGAAGTTTGGAACAACCAGGACTCTTCCTAGAGCTGGCTGCCCGGCCAAACTGAGCAATCGGGGGACAAGGGTCTTGGTAAGAGAGGTGACCAAGAACCCGATGGTCACTCTGGCTGAGCTCCAGAGATCCTGTGTGGAGATGGGAGAAACTTCCAGAAGGACAACCATCACTGCAACACTCCACCGATCTGGGCTTTATGGCAGAGTGGCCAGACCGAAGCCTCTCCTCAGTGAAAGACACATGACAGTCCGCTTGGAGTTTGCAAAAAAGCACCTAAAGGACTCTCAGACTGTGAAAAACAAGATTCTGTGGTCTGATGAAACCAAGATTTAACTGTTTGGCCTCAATTCTAAGCGTCATGTCTGGAGGAAACCAGGCACCGCTCGTCACCTGCCCAATACCATCCCAATGGTGAAGCATTGTGGTGGCAGCATCATGCTGTGGGGGTGTTTTTTAGCAGCAGGGACTGGGGGACTGGTCAGGGTTGAGGGTACAATGAACGGAGCAAAGTACAGAGATATCCTTAATGAAAACCTGAAACAGAGCGCTCAGGACCTCAGACTGGGCCGAAGGTTCACCTTCCAACAGGACAATGACCCTAAGCACACAGCCAAGACAACGCAGGAGTGGCTTCGGGACAACTCTGCGAAGGTCCTTGAGTGGCCCAGCCAGAGCCCTGACTTGAACCCAATCGAACATCTCTGTAGAGACCTGAAAATGGCTGTCCACCAACGGTCCCCATCCAACCTGACAGAGCTTGAGAGGATCTGCAGAGAAGAATGGCAGAAAATCCCCAAATCCAGGTATGCAAAGCTTGTCACGTCATACCCAAGAGGACTCGAGGCTGTAATCGCTGCCAAAGGTGCTTCAACTAAGTACTGAGTTGAGGGTCTGAATACTTATGTCAATGTGATATTTCAGTTTAAAAAAAAAAAATTTGCAAAACTTTCTAAGATCCTGTTTTCTTTGTCATTATGGGGTATTGAGTGTAGATTGATGAGGGAAAAAAATGAATTTAAACGATTTCAGCATAAGGCTGCAACATAAGAAAATGTGAAAAAAGTGAAGGGGTCTGAATACTTTCTGAATGCACTGTATGTATATATATACAGTCGTGGCCAAAAATATTGACAGCCTTGCACTTTTTTTTTTTGAATAACTCACAATTTTCTCTGAAAATACGTTGCAATTGACAAAAGTATTTGGTCTCCACAATTTTTTATTTCACTGTGGATATTACAGAACATTTGTTTTTGAATCAGAACTTAATATATCCTTTTAAATCAGAAAAAAAGCATCCAAGTATTTTCTTTTCCCCCAAATAAGTCTTGATTGAAACAGATAGTCATGTCTGGTTGTTTCCATAAGCTTTTGGATTCCCACAAAACTGGTATCAATAGTTGTTATGATAATATGGCCTGTGACGACCCCCTTCCCAAGTCTAGGACCTGAATGTTTCTATCGAGCCGGGTATATTTAAAATAGGAATACGTGGTGGAAAGATCAGATGTGGAGCACGTAATTACGAGCCCTCTGCCAGTAGATTGGTCCAGATATTGGTCTCGCCAATCATCTGTGACCAACAATGTTTTGCATCCAAAAGCAAAAGCCCAGGAGCGGACCACAAAAGTACCAGCTGTTTTTAATTATTACAATGAATATATACAATGGCTGTGGATATTAGGTGTCCCCCCAATGCCTTCCCCCTCCCATCCCAGCCAACATTATTTTACTCTACTGCAACTTACACATATAGCAATTGAGGGCAATGCAAGACCCTTCAAAAGTGAGCTCTGCAGGGGAGCAAGCAGATAAATGTCCACACATTAGATAATCCGTGGTGGTATTTTATAAGAGGCAATGAAATCATTAGGGAAGAGCGGAAGGACACTCTTTTATTTTGCCAACAGGTCTGGTAGTGCTGACCGAACCCGGTGCCATGTTTACTGGCAGATATCGTGAACGGCGAGAAGCCCAGAAGCTACATCCATGTGCGCCATGTTCATGAATCCGCAGACAGCTCGGGACGGCCCGTTACAGAACACCAGTGACAACTTACGGACAGTGCAGGTTAGAGGGCCAGGCCGCGACATCCAGCCGGGGCAGCATCGACCCCCACACACGTTGGCACTGGAGGAGAGAGAGAGGTAAATAATGCGGAGAGCGGATCATCCATGGACGTTGTGAGATGCCATGTTTGCCTAGCAGTTTAGGCAATTAGAAACAGCAGTCCTAAACAAAATCACTTCCTAGAGAGGGAGCAGAAATTAAAGTCTTCCATTACAGTATCATGACTCCTGTATGACTACAGAACAAATAAGCAGCTTATCGTAATTACCTTTTGTATATTTCCTTTAAGGGGCTCTATTTATCCGATTGTAGCCAGGTGATCTTAATCCCTTCTTTTCCCGGCGGTCTCTTTCGGATATGTTGGATTACACCAATAATCATTTAAACATGTGGAGGCCAGCTTGTTGTTTGACAGTGCTTTCAGTTATTTTTTTCGTTATCAGAAAACAAAATATCAAACTATGGATGACATCATCACTTTTTCAATAATTTTGATGGAATTTCAACACAGGAGAAGCTAGGACTTTGGCCCCATCAAAGCCTGTGGTATTATATTATTGCCAACTTATGGTTGTGTGTCCATGTTCTCTCCATTTTTAAATGCTGAGTGTCAAAGCAAGGAAGCAGTAAGTACTCGACAGGGATTCGCTTAACAGACTGTTACGTTTGTGGGGGGTAAGCAATAATTACCTGAGAGCCAGGTAGAATTGTATAGATTACCATGCTCCGTATGTCGCGATGAAGAAGAAGAACCCCCATGTACATAAGTAGGGATAAGGTAGACCGTATGTCGTGTAATTGTATAAGTGTCCCCATGAGAGGGATGGGGTTATGTTAATTAGTTAGAGATTAATGGTAAATCCCCTGTATGTAAATGGCCTCTGTTATTTTTCCTCTGTTCCTTATGACAATGCAGCACACACACAAAGCCAGGCAATAGCGCATTAAAAGACACCAAATAAAAGCTAACCGGAAACAGGACTTTGAGCACCAACGATGATACCACCAACGTGTGATAACACCAAGCAGGCAGGTCCAGGAGGCCATGCCCCGGAGAGCAGTGATTGGTGAGATTTGTCGAGGAACAAAGAGAGGGACTGGCTGATAGGAGCAGGCACGGGCGGCGTCGGATGACATCAGAGCCTTGAGCACAAAGGAGTTGAAGGGCTGACATTTTCTCTCTCGTTTTCTGGATCTGGAGGTGACGGGTAGCCGATAAGCTTTCTTGCATTGGGACGAGCTCTTGCGGTGGGACAGTCCAAACGAACGGTCTAAGTTTACGAGCTCTTGGCTGTGGGGTTTGGTGGTGAATGGTCGTGTTCCGACATCATCATCGTGATCGTGAGGAGGAGCGAACTGCGGACCGAGGCCTGCGGTTTCCCACGCACGGACTGCAGACCGAAGCCTGCGTTTCCCACGAGCGAAATGTGCACGGAGGCCTGTGCTGTTCCCGCCAAGGACGAGGGGGTTTGACGATTCCCGAGGGGGTTCAGGAGACACTCAGAGCTAAGTACCTTAAACACACACATTTATTTTCACTTTTATTGTTCCCTTTGTCTGCATACGAGTCTGTGTGGGGATGTCCCATTTAGGAACCTTAGTTTTGCTGGGTGTTATTTTGTTACTGGCATTTCTTCAATAAAGCCGGTATTTTTGGACATTTTAAATCCGTGTCGGTTTGAATTAATTTTTATCGCAGGTTCGAGGACGTCCGGTGGGACCCGTGAAGGTAAGTTCATCCTTCTCCTTTCCCTCGCGTGTAAAGAACACCGTCATTTTTTACTCAACACCTCGGAGTATAAGCTCGTTCGGCTATCCGTTTCCTTGGAGGATTTTAATCCCTAGGAACAGGACAATACATTCAAGTATTTAGTAAGACGTGGCCAGGGCCCAATCACCGATGTCCCAGCCTCAGGGCAAACACTCTAACCATTGCAGCATCAATTGTGGAATGATCGCGACATTGTGTTGTCATTCAAGGTTCCATCTGAACTCTGTACTAATGATGCAGAAACCCAAGGTTCAAATACTATACATTATCTTGATTTGTCCATCTTGTACTAATGTCCTTGTTTTTTTGTTTTTGTTTTTTTTCAAGTAAATGTCCAATAATATCTACCAATGTACCGAAAATTAGGGAAAAAAGTGGAAAAGTTGGTGGAAAAATTAGTACCATACCGATTTACTTGGAGCAGGGGGCACTGCATCAGCGGCACTGCTGCGCTCCCAGAAATGATGCAACCAGCAGCGACATGCTGCCCACGAGATAATATTACCACAATGTTCTTGTAATTTAGGGTAAGCGTACATTGATGTAACTTATGATATCCTTATAATTATTCGAGTACATACACAAGCACCGATGTCTGATACAAACTCGAGCAAATAGAATGTCCAGGTGACACGTTTCTTAGTTACAAAGAGTCACATTAATCTCAAATAACTTCATAAAACCAATTGATTTGACTCATTCGAGAATAAAATGTGAATTCAACTTTTTTAAACGATAACATGAGAAAGAGAACTAAATACATTTGGAACTAATAAGTACATTTGCTCGAGATTAAATTGTTAACTTCGCATGTTTGTTCTGGTGGGAACAATCGATAAGTGTTTGGGAATTCGACGCATTTCCGCCTTCATGGTGATTTATTCTCTCTGTATATAAGTGAATTATTTGATAACGATCAGATGTTGTAATTCCCAGATGTTGGAATCGGAATTTGCTTTTCATTTATTTGGATTATGCAGCACAGTACTTTTCAACATCATGATGATGCACAGTACTCGTAGTCGTTTTCATGAAGAACTACATCCCTGGAGTTGGAAACACGTGAAAACACGTGAACCAAAATCGAATTGGCTTGTTATTGTCACCTAACCAACTCATCCACCAAGTTTTGTCGTAATCTGTCCATAACTTTTGAGATATTATGTGCCATATATCGTTTTGGCCCCATCTCTCAGTGATGAAGAATAACATTTTAAAAATCATTGGATCCAGATCCGGATTTTCAGCAAAATCTAATAATTTTGTCCTTGTCACACACCCAATCTGTCCACCAAATTACCTCCAAATCCATCCACAACTTTTTGAGATATCCGCTTCACAAACAGACAAACAGACAGGGGTGAAAACAACTTCCTCCACTGACAAATCTTTGCTTTCCCTGTTTTTCATTCAAAATTAAAGCTGCTACCTTTTTTGCTGATATGGATAAAATGTTGGGCTTACTAGTTATTCTTTTCTTATGTTTAATTGGCTGGTTTTCATTGTTAAACATCTGTAAATCATATTGTTATGTCGGTGGGGTAAAGGAATATCTAGAATCAGATAGATCTGTATAGGTAGGTATTCGACTGTCACGATAGGGAATCTACCTTGTAATAAGTTCTATGTGTAGTCCGGTTTGTCGGGATAAGCTGTATTGATGTTCCTCGCTACGAGGGAGCAGGGCGTGCTACATAGTCCAGGGATTATGGATAAGATTCCTTTGTTCGTCGTCCCCCCTGTCGCCAAACCTTTGTCCCTTATGGCAACGCACACCTATAAACACTTAGATAGGTCCTTTAGTGCACACAGTAATTAATTCCCCTCCCTTACCATGACGACTTTGGAAGAAGACAGGCAGGAAACCAGATCGGGGCACCTCTGGCTGGCCTAGCAACCCACTTCGTGGCAAGGCTGGGGGCCACGCCCAGGAGGACTGTTGATTGGGCAGGGGAGGGGCGAGCAACACCACAGGCGGGAGGCCCTCGGCCAATGACAGGGCGCCAGCGAAGGTAAAGATTGGAGGAGAGTCGACGAAGGTGATAAGAGGGTGCGCTGCACGACTTTTCAGCAGCTCTCTCTCCTGGCTTCCTCGCGTTCGTGGTTTCCTCGTGCTCCTGGCTTCCTCTCTAGGCGCCGTTCTCCCTGTCTCAGCTCTCTCTCTCTCTTTGTGGTGAACCTCGTGTGGGGATCGCTGGCCCTGCGTAGATGCGTGGTGCTTTTGGTTCTGCGTGGTGCTTGGAGTGGTGCTCGGTGCATCTGGAGCTTGGTTTGGTGCTGAGCGGGCGGGACCTCGTGGTGTGCAGCGGAGCGAGTCGTATCGGGGCCTAGTGAAGCGTGCGAGGCGGATGGAGGGGGTTTCTCCGCGCCGGAGCTTGGAGCCGCGTGGGGACAAGACGACGGACAGATAAGACCGCACACCACATACACCAAATATAACGAACGGTTCTTTTCGTAATTCATTCCCTCGTCTCGTATCCGAAATCTGTCGTGTGGGGACGTCCCGATTAGGACATTTGCTACCGGCGCATGCTTTTCCTGTCCAACCTCCTTGTGAATAAACCCTTGTATTATTTTTCTATATATATATATCTGAACGCAGTTTCCGTGTGGTTTATTTAACAGGTAAGACTGCAGGGCTCTTGCGCCGCCCCCCTCCATCCCGCGCACTTTTGTGTAGCTTTTTGTTTTTGGAGTCCGCCATTGAGTTTTCGCCTCAAGAGCTAAGGCCTTCGCAATCGGCTTCCGTGACTGTCTGATTTTAATCAAAGGCGGCCACACGACAAATGGTATTCAGTAGTGGGATTTGAACCTGATTACAACTGGTGCCAAGGAGTGTGGAGAATTTGGAAACAAAATTTTCATAGTCGGAGGCGAGAAATTTGTATAGTCGATTGGGCATACGAAGCGCGATATCGCGTCTTCGAAAAATTTTAATGTTGTTTTAGGAATTAAAATAAATACGCGCGCGGGAAACGACCTTCCTCAAAGCGGATGTCGGAGGCCGGTGAAATGGAGGTGTGTAGCGAGGCTTCTGTCAGTTTCGGAGGTGAGTCGGAAATGGCTGGGGTGGAGCATAGTGGTGGAGCTTCCCCCGCCGCAGAGACGGCCCCCATAGACAACCAGGCCTTAATACAATTTATGGCGCGATTGGAAAATAAAATTGATGGATTGGAGGGGAAAATGGGAGAAATGAAAAATGAACTAAAAGGAGAAATGAGGAGATTTTGTGCCGTTGGGGCCCAGGAGACGCTAAAGGTGACAGAATTTGAATCGGAACGGGGGGAAGCCAAATTGGGAATTGCACCCGGAATGGCAATTGAAGGAAATGAGGAAGTTACAGAAGGAAATTTGGAAGGAAATAGGGAATGTGAAATTGTAATAGGGAATGTTTCCCACCTGCTGGCCTGGAGGTGAATTGGGGCCGGGTGGATGCCTCAACACCTCAACAGGGGGATGAATTTGGAGTGGTGCAGCACCAGGGCGTTGTACAGAGCAAGAGGGGGTAACATTATTGGGGGTCTGTGTGGTGGAGCCGGACCATGTATTTATTGATCAAGGCCTGTCAGGGCCAGAAATGATTGGTGATGGGGATTATGTACATGATGTGACCCAGCGGCTGGGGACCTGGGACAGTCCCATGGAGGTACTGGTTGACCAGGCCCAAAGGAGCTTGGGGAATGAGGTGAGTCAGTCCGAGGAGGTGGTTGAAGTGACCGAAGGGACCCTCACCATGCACTGCGGTTTGGTAACGGAGGCTCCGAAATTGAATACCCAGTTGGGGGAGTGTGTTGGCTCCGGGCTGGATTTTGACATTGAAGGATCGGGAGATAGAGCCTCTGGAAATTTGGTCCCCGTAGGGAATTTGGACCAGCTGCGGGGAGGGGCAGAACAACCTGAGGGAGGGGTTGTTACCTGCAGCTGCGGTTTGGGAGGGGAAATGCAAATTGTAAAAAGGAAATTTAAAATAAAATTTGAAATGGGAGGTTGATGTGGAGCAGCCTTGGTTAGAGTTGGTCCCCGGGCTGTGGGATTTGGACCAGAAGAGGTCATTGGGGATGGCCTTGGGCAAAAGTTGCCCCTTTAAAAATTTGGGTATGCTAGCCAGCTGGGGGGCTGTGCTGGCGAGATTTGGACGTGGGGTCCAGCCATGGGCGGCATGGTACGACCTGGGCCCCACAGGGGGTCTGGAGTGTGGCGTCCCTTGTCCGTCAGGGAAACGCCCGAGCGTGTGGCTCGGGCCGACAGGGTCACCGGACCCTGGTGGGGGTTAAGACCTCCAGGTGGCCCGAGGTGGTTTCTCAAGCCTGGGATGGCATGTATTGAGGACCACAAGGGGGAGGTGTTGTGGGTCGCGCTTTGGTGGTGGCACTGCGGATGGCCAACTTGGGCCTGATGTGTTGACCGCCCGGGCATGCGGCCTGACACCCTCTCCCTGAGACTCTGGGACAGCAAGCATGTGGTGACCTGCCATGCTGTGCTGGGCTATGGATGCGGGTCGAACCGCATGGAGAGGAATGAGATAGCCCACCGGACAACCATTGGGGCATCTGTGGAACGTGATGGTGTGAGAGTGACCTTCCACAGATGGTGCGTGATGATTTATGGACTCTCTGTTTGGGAAGAGAGCCATGGGGTTGATGAATCGGGAAGTTGTAACGTGCCGAGCATATGGGCCATGCTCGGCTGGCATGTGTATGGCAAAGCATCTTTCTTTGGTGAGTTTAGCAAAATGTGAAAAATGTTTGGCACGGGTAATCTAAGGGTTAGATGCAAAATTAAGGGTGAATTTTGTGAAGATAAATGGTGGTCACTGCACAGTGGCACCATTATTGATCCAGGTGTGTAGACCAAAGAGTTGGAGGCTGTGATAAAATTGATAGATTAGCAAGCCACAGCCTTCAACTTGTTGCGGGGGCGACTGCGCCAATATTTGGGATGCGGGGTTATGGGGATGTAGTTGTGCAGCCTGAGGGTCAACGTGGTGCTGTGCGTGTCCGAGATGTGTGGACCATGTCTTCTGGGTGGGTCTCCTGGTGGAGCATGGCTGTCGACTGGACCTTGGTGTGGTCAAGTGTGGGTGGGCACTGGGGGGCTGCGGTTGTGGACTGGGGGACGAGGGCGGCGTAGGTGATGTGCGGGGAAAGCCACGCACTGCGACCGTCTCCCCCAGGGCCGAGGTTGTGCATGCGGTAGTGTTTGTTGGCAGCAAGTGCTCACCACATTGGCCAGCTGGGGTTGGTGCAGCCATGTTCCTCGCAGGCGGGGGGCGGGGGGGCGGCGAAGGATGGATGGTGGGATGACCCTTGCACGGTAGAGGTGCAGAGCTGTCATAGCCATATGTAGTTGTGTAGTGATAATCACCGTTGGATGCAGACCCACATACCTGCCAGTATAGTGGGAAGAAAAGTGAAATTTGGAAAATTTGGTTGGCCCAATGAGAAATTTTGGGATTTTGAGGGTGGAAGGCACTTTGGACCTGACCAACCGGTAATTACCTGTACATCAAGGTAAAGGTAAGGTCTTGATATTTACTGTCCCAGGCTTCAGGACTTGTTTATGTAAATTTGGGGACATGTAATTTGGAGTTGGGGGCGGGTGAGAGTGATGACATGGATGGTGAGGGGGATGGAATGGGTGCCACAGAGTCTTGTGGGTGGCGTTTGTTTATGTGTAGAGGTGATGTGTTTCTATGTGGTCGTGAGGTTGGAGAAAATGAATGAGTGATGATTATTGAGTTTTGACTGGGATTTCACATGAAGCAGGCCATGGCAACTCTTGTAACATCATTTTGGTACCATCATCTATGGAAATGTGTGAGAATTGAATGGCAGCAGGGGAGGAAATGTGTTTTGGGATCTTGTGGGTGGGGAAGGTGTGTGTGTCCGTAGGTACAGATCAAGCTCGGAGGAGCGATGCCTGCGACCCCCCCTCTGTGGCAATTACCCCTGGCAGCCAGTGGTATCTGGAAATTAGAGCTCATCGGTGGAGGGTCTGGTTGGGCGCCGTGGGGTAAAGGAGACCCCCGGCGACCCGTGGAGCTGCGCGGAAGCAGGAGGCAACGGAGCCTGGTGTGTGGAGACGCTCACCGGCGGGGTAACAGTTGGAAAGGGCTGTTGGGCTGTCACGGGGCCAAGAGGTAAAGGGGGGGGGGGGGCAATGAACTTGTGAGTCGGTTGACTTGTGTTTGGGACTGCGGACACCACAGCCTGAAGCGCCCCCACCATCTTAGTGTGCGGTACCTCCCCGCTGCCTAGTTGAGACATGCACACATGAATATGACATCAATGCCATGGTCCTGCAGGGGGGTGAAGTAAGTGCTTGAAATGATTTTGTGTGTAATGAGTTTTGGAATGAGAATGAGTGGATAAGGGGTTGTGTTGAATGAATGAGGGCGAAATCCACGAGCCATGTCAATCACCTGTAACATCTGGACAGGGCCCGCGGAAATTTAGGGGTGCATTGGGATGGCCCCGCAGGTAAGGTAGCATCTTGTGGCATCCACCGGGGGACGCGGTCTGTAGACTGGGTATGTACAAATGTTTATTAGAGTTCGGAATTTTCGAATAAGGATAAGTTTGTGGTGAAGTTAGTTTTTGAGTGTTGTTGTTTCCTCCCACTACAGGAGCGACGAATGGAGATCATTGTACATATTTGCATGGTTGTTAAGGGGATTAGCATGTTAAGGAGAATAGGTAGGAAGTCCGGCTCACTTCCCACAGCCCTCCTGATTTATTTCATAGGCTAATTAAGTGTGTGACATTAAGTGTTAAGACTGGAATGGTCACGCCTACAGTGAACCTAGCAGGAGCTATGGTTCCAGGGGAGGGGGGGGGGGGGTGGGAGCTGTGTTATGTCGGTGGGGTAAAGGAATACTCTCCATTGCCATTTTGTTTTCTGTGATCAGCGTGACCAGGGGTGTGTTTCATTAGCAAGAGGCTTGCTATTACTTTCCAATCCAGTCGTTCCGTATCAACCGCTTCGCAAGCCGCTCGGCAAGTGGAGTAAGCAATTGAGAGCTGCTTCGTTATGTTCGCAAAAATGGCCGCTGTAGTCGGATTCAAACCGATGCTACAACCAATGAAATGTACGGATGCATAACCTGGTTATCTATATATAATTTTTTTTTGAAATGTGCATTTCATACTTTTATTATTTCTACTTTTCATCCTAATTCTTCAAGACCTATGAACATGCAAAACCCTTCCATCCCCATCCCCAAAATGTACAATGGTAGGGTCCACATATAAGTTTGGTAGGGGCTCCTCCATCTGACTGCCCATTTTTAAAATCTTTCTTTCCCTCTTCCTTGTACTCTGTTGGGGCTGCTGACACAATAAATTCGTTTGGGGAAGTTGTTGTCACAAGAGGATCGAGTAAACACTGAAAACGACAGCCTGCACAGCATTTGTTCGAGTACCACGATAACATTGTTTCCATGAAGACCGCCATGTTGTTAAGCGGTTCTGTATCCTGCTGCTTTATTCATCAGAGGCTGCGTAGCAAGCTCTCGCGAGATTTCAGTCGATCCAGTTAGAACACGGAAGCAATCAAAACATGGAGCAGGAACATAACCTAACATTTTTTGATTCATTTATTGAAGGTTCTGCCTTGAGTCCATCTGCAGGAAGTAGATGCCTGACATAATGAACCTCCTTTTGGCGAACTTTGCATTTTTGCATGTTCAACTTAACTTGAGGATGTAGGATGTAGCCTTCTCCATGACTTGTTTAAAAAGCTGTTATGATAAGTTCGATCTCATCCTGCAATCAAGATATCGTCTATGAAAGCTGTGGCTCCAGCAATGCCATCCAACCTCTGAGCCATGATATGCTGAACTATTTCTGGGGCACATTTCGATCCAAACGGTAACCACAGCCAATTTAAAGTGACCTATCGGTGTATTGAAGGTCGTCAGATGTGACGAATCCTCATCCACGAGAATCTGCAGGAGCCCACTCTTTACATCCAATACCAAGAATAACTTGGCTTCTGGTATGTTGGAGAGCACCTCTTCAACCGTCTTCATGGGATAGTGTTCACGTTTAATGGCGTTGTTGAGATCTCTAGAATCCAAACATATTCTCAGCTTACTGTTGCGAACTTCAGGTATGATTGAACTGACCTACTCGGTTGGCTCCTCCACTAGAGTTATGAAATCCTTATCTACCATACAGTTAAGGTCCTCTATGATTCTAGGCATCGACGCTGCAGGTTGCCGGCGTGCAGCATGTACAACACCATTGGATGACAGATCTATTTTGATTTAGTAGACCCCAGGTAGGGTACCTGAAGTACAAATTATATCAGGAAAGTCTCGTAACTCTGGAGGAATCTACTTGATTCACCATCTGTTGACTGGACCTCCACCAGGGAACTCAGCTGAACAATGAGGCTAAGGTTCTCAGAAGTATACCCAGATATCACATTCTCCTGATTCAGGTTGACCAGCTCACATGAAACTATTACAGACATCCCCTTGAATTCCAGGGAAATATCTGTGGAAGCAACCGGCTGAATGATATGGTTGGAGTAGATTCTCAGGGTTTTATTGGACTTGTAAAGGTAAGAGTTGATCAGTAGTCTTTGAAAATCCCTGAGAGTGAGTGCATTGCACCTTGCACCTGTATCAATGTGGAAGGTAATGTTCGCAATGCCACTGACGCGGACAGTCTGGGACCATTTGTCACCTGCCACGGTGCCGATGTTGTCGACCTTGTACATCTGAAGAACCTCTGAATTGTTTTCCCATAGTTGTTCCTTGTTTTCTTCACATTGATTAGGTGCGTTTTTCCCAGTCACTGTCACCTATGGCACACCAACATCCTGTGATCCGGGCCTTTCCAATAGGAACAGGCAGAGCTCATTGCAGAACATTTCCTTTGGTTCCACAAATGGCGCTTATCCTTGCCTTACATAAAGCACGCTTTGAATTCCTGTGGCTGTGATGACTAGGAACGAGGCTTGGGATGCGATTTCTGACTTGGATGACACTCCAGGCTGGTAGTTATCTTCATCTTGCACGATGTGAAGTTGCTTGCGAGACAACTCAAACTGTTGTCCAATCTCCAGAGCTTTGCTAGTAATCTTTTCTAGTGTTAGTCCTTCACCTTGGTCCAGTACCCTTTCTTGCACCTTGGATTCATAAATGCCAGCAATGATCACATCTATAAGAAAGTCCTCAGGATCATCATACTCACAGTCCATGAGAACAATTCACAAATCCTTGACAAAGTTATCAAAAGTCTCCTCACTCCCTTGTTTCCACTGCTGGAGCCAGTGCCGGGCAATCCGCCTGTACTTTCTTGGGCGCACATACATTTCAAAATGACTGAGCACCCTGTCGGGATCATCTTTCTCACTTTCCTCCCATTTGAACGTCTTGTAAAGTTTGTGCCCATCAGCACCGATCCAAGAGCCCAGTCATCATACCGTATTTATGGATGGTTGGTTGTCGGAAAGCTGTGATTTCTGTTAACTTCGGACACCATGTAACGTACTGCGTTATTCACCAAAGGCCGCATAGCAAGCTCTCGCGAGATCTCAGTCAATCCCGTTTCAGCCGAAGGCAATCCAAACATGGAGCAGGAAAATAACATTACATTACAGGTGCCGAGCACTCCGTTACATTGGAATCAAGCAAGCCACTTTGGCAAATGATCGTAACCATTGGGTCACTGAATTGGTTCACCAATCAAAGGCTAGAAAGAATATTGTTTTCTTTTAGATTAAACGTCAAAGGTCAAGGTTGCATGATATATAAAAAATAACCACCTTTAGAGGCCATTTTTCCCCGCAAAGCGGGGGTTGGCCTTTTTCGGGAACCGTGGTTGTTGTTGTTTTTTTGGTCCCCTTTTTGAAGCAATGTTTTACGGCCGGATGCCCTTCCTGACGCCAACCCTTTTTGCCGCCTTTAACGACAAACAGGGAATTACCAGTGAACTGGTACTCAATTTGCCGACCTCGGAAGGATGACAGGCTGAGTCAACCCCCCTGGCGTTAATTCAGCGATCGACCGGGATTCGAACCCAGGATCCTAGGACATCCTAAGCCGGCACCCTAGCCGCTAGCCCAACACCAGGGTCAACACCACATGCATAAAGTCATCAATTTACATCTGATTGACCTGAAATTTGAACAGGGTTTGCATATTGGGTAACTGAATTGGTTCACCAATAAAACGCTAAAAGCCGATTGTTTTGAGGTCAAAAGGTCAAGGTCACTAATTATCAATTTCCATCTGATTGACTTGAAATTTGAGTAAGGTTTGCATATTGGGCCACTGAAGGCTTTTGCTTTTGAGGTCAAAAGGTCAAGGTCGCCTAAGATCAATTTTTGGGGGATTTTTTTTAGCTGTTTTTGTCATGTTTAGCATACGAAGAAGTACAAATTTAGAAGAAGTCCAAATACAAAGCGGACGCGGACTGGCTTTGCATTTTAAGATGCTCTCTAGTTACCTCTGCCACGAAAGGTGGACGGACGTTACGTTTTCACCTCTCTCTGTCTGTTTGTTCGTCTGTGAGCAGGATATCTCAAAAGGTTATGGATGGATTCGGATGAAACTTGGTGGTCAGGTTGGGTGGACAAACTGCTTCGATTTTGGTGAGGATCTGGCGTGGTGTTGATGCCAATAATATGTAGTTTCCTGATTTTCAAAAGCAATACAACCAAAGTAACCCAAGAGATAGTACTATTATAATCAAACGGCCTGAAAGTTTTGCCTTATAAGCAAAAAATTAAACTTGAACATTTGGAGAAAAAAAGGAGAAAGCAAAATGTTTTTCAGTGCTATCACTTATTTTCCATCTCTGGAGACCTAGAACTTCAAGAAAATCCGAGTGAGTCTTTGTCCTTTCGAATGGTACTCGTGAGCAATTGTTTTGCTTCTGACTCATCCCCTACCCTGCAATGTAAGAATAATTGGGGAGTAGAGTTGTTACCCTGCGCTCGCGAAGCGAAAAGTGGGGTTAAGCATTCTTGTGCGTACATGTGCCGTGTGCCGTGTGCCGTACGTGTCTGCATTTTAAAAATTAATTTTCTCAGCAACCGTTGGTCCGATTGACATGAAATTTTCACCATAGGAGCACCTCCTCCTGTAGAATATTGATTATTACGTCATAGGTCACATGGTACAGGCGCCATCATGGAAAAACTTCGCACCTCTATATCTCTGAAACCGCTCCATGGAAAAATTTGAGACCTTGCTCATTGTCAAGTACTCTCCATGGGGAATAAGATATGTCAATGATGATGTCAACGGTGCCTTCGTTATGACGTCATAATTCGAAAAGTACAACACTTATCCAATCATTATTTTAAAAATTTCAGCAACTGTTAGTCTGATGGACACAAAATTTTCACCATAGGAGCACCTCCTCCTGTAGAATATTGATTATTACGTCATAGGTCATGTGGTACAAGCGCCATCTTGGAAAAACCTAAAAACGTTGCACCTCTATATATCCAAAACCGCTGCATGGAAAAAATTGAAACATGGCTCATTGTAAAGAACTCCATATGGGGAATAGGTGTTGTTAATGATGACGTCATTGATGGCATAATTATGACGTTGTGGCGGACACAAAAGCCCACTGGCATGGTGACATCATTCCACGCACCAAGTGGGCGGTGGCCACGCCCGAGGGGTAGGCGTGGCCTCATGATATACACCGGGCGACCAGCCCGGAGGAGTTCAGTGTTACAGTGTAGTCTTACAATAAAGACGTTTATATGTTACCGCTTGTCCGCTTCCTCCTTGCTCACAAGCAGCGCGCGTAACGCCGCGCTTTACTGGTGACCCTCGACGTTGGATCTGCCGTAGCGATCCTTCCGAACACGACGCCATTGCAATGGCCAACGACAAGGCAATGGCGATTAAACTTCCCGAATTTTGGGAGGCCCAGGCCGAAGTCTGGTTCGTTCAAGCCGAAGCCCAATTTCAGCTTCGGCGCCTCACCAACGACGACCTGCGCTACTGCCATGTCGTCGCCTCCCTCGGGCCCGGCACGGCCGCTCGAGTTGTGTCCGTCCTTCGCCACCCACCGGACGGCCACAAGTATGAGGCACTCAAGCGGCTACTCCTAGCCACGTTCGGCCTCACGGACGACGCACGGGCCGATCGCCTCCTGGATCTCCCCGAGCTCGGTGAGACGCGCCCGTCGGTCCGAATGGACCATATGCTGTCACTGTTGGGCGACGAAGCCCCCGGTTCGCTATTCCGGGCGCTTTTCCGTCGCCAACTTCCAGCGCAGGTTCGCCTCGCGTTGGCCGGGACCGGGCTAACGGAACCCCGAGCATTGGCGGCCGAGGCGGACAAGTACTTCGCCGCTTCGGACACGCGGGCGAGCGTTGGCGTGGCCGTCACGGCCTTCGACGCTGATGTTCCACAGCATCATCTTCTACAGCACGCTGATGTTCCACAGCATCATCTTCTACAGCACGCTGATGTTCCACAGCATCATCTTCTACAGCACGCTGATGTTCCACAGCATCATCTTCTACAGCACGCTGTGGTTCAGCAGCATGCTGATACGCACCTCGTGAACGCCGCCACGCCCCGCCCACCGCCGCGGCGAAAACCGCCACCGCGGGGAAACCCGTCGACTCCACCGGCCTGGCGGAGCCAGCCGCGCTCCTCCAGCTCCACCACCTGGTGCTGGTTCCACGCCAAGTTCGGCCACGAAGCTCGGCGGTGTCATCCGCCGTGCTCCTTCAACGGGTCGGGAAACGCCCGGGCCGGCGCTCAATTGTGGCGATGAGCGCCGGCCGTTCGAGCAGCCTGCTGTTCATAACGGACACCTTCTCCGGGCGCCGTTACCTGTGCGACACGGGAGCACAGGTGAGTGTCATTCCCGCCGGCACGTCAGACAAGCACGCCGCGGGTGGGGGCCCCGCGCTGCTTGCCGCGAACGGGACGCCCATCCGTACGTACGGAAAACGCTGCCTCTCTCTGCGGTTTCGAGGGCAGGTTTTCCGATGGACGTTCGTCACCGCCGACGTGCCCATGGCACTGCTTGGCGCAGACTTCCTGTGCGCTAATGGGCTCCTGGTCGACGTCAAGCGCAGACGGCTTGTCCAGGCCGAGACGTTCAGCTCGCTCGCATGTGCGTTGCCCAGCTCAACGAGCGGCTTGCCAAGCGGCTTGCCGAACGATTCGGTTCCGGCCACGTTGGTCTGTACGCTTCCGGCAGCGGACGCATTCACCCGCCTCCTCGCCGGCTTCCCGGCCCTCACGCGGCCCACCTTCTCGGCGGGGGCCGTCAAGCACGGGGTGGCCCATCACATCCCCACCGTCGGGCCACCGGTCTACGCCCGGGCACGCCGCCTCGAGCCGACGAAGCTGGCGGTGGCAAAAGCGGAGTTCGCTACCCTGGAGCGACTCGGCATCGTTCGGCGCTCAGAGAGCGCTTGGGCGTCGCCGCTGCACATCGTGCCGAAGCCCGGCGGGGGATGGCGACCGTGCGGGGACTATCGCCGTCTCAATGACGCCACGACTCCCGACCGCTACCCCGTCCCCCACATTCAGGACTTTTCCGCCCGTTTGGCGGGCAGGTCCTTCTTCTCGAAGGTGGACCTCATACGTGGCTACCATCAGGTCCCCGTCAGGCCGGAGGACGTCCCGAAGACGGCGGTCATCACGCCATTCGGACTCTTCGAGTTCCTGCGCATGCCCTTCGGTCTGAAGAATGCGGCTCAGGCGTTCCAGCGACTGATGGACAGCGTCCTGCGCGACTTGGATTTTGTCTACGTCTACCTGGACGATATCCTCGTCGCCAGCGCGTCCCGCGAAGAGCACCTACACCACCTCCGCACGCTCTTCGAACGCCTGGGCCAGCATGGCCTGATTGTGAACCCCGCAAAGTGCCGGTTCGGCGCCGCCACAATCGATTTTCTGGGGCACCGTGTCACCAGGTACGGAGCCGTCCCCCTGCCGGCCAAGGTGGAGGCGGTGAAGGGGTTTCCGCGCCCCCGCACGATCAGAGGGCTGCAGGAGTTCCTGGGCATGGTGAACTTTTACCATCGGTTCCTGCCCCGTATCGCCCAGCTCCTGCGCCCCCTGCACGAAGCTCTCCGAGGTAAGCCGGGCAAAGGCGACGTTACCTGGACCGAGCAGATGGACACGGCGTTCACGGGCGCGAAGCTCGCCTTGGCTAACGCCACCATGCTCGCGCACCCGGCGCCCGATGCACCGATCGCCCTCACCACCGATGCCTCGGACTACGCGGTGGGCGCGGTGCACGAGCAATGGGTGCGTGGAGCTTGGCAACCACTGGCGTTCTTTAGCCGGCAGCTTCGCCCGCCCGAACGCCGTTACAGTACCTTCGACCGCGAGTTGCTCGGACTTCACTTGGCGGTCAGGCACTTCCGCCATCTGCTCGAGGGTCGGGCGTTCACTGCCTTCGTCGACCACAAGCCGCTGATCTTCGCGATGGGCAAGGTCACCGAGCCGTGGTCGGCCCGGCAGCAGCGTCACCTCTCGGCCATGTCCGAGTACACGACGGACATCCAGCACGTCGCGGGGAAGGACAACCCGGTTGCGGATTGCCTTTCCCGGGCCGTCGCCCACGCAGTCCACCTCGGCATCGACTATGCCCGGATGGCAGCGGACCAGGCCGCTGACCCCGACGTCCAGGCTTTGCGGACCGCCGTCACGGGCCTCCGCGTCACCGAGGTGCCGTTCGACGGCGCGGGCGCGGCCCTCTTGTGCGACGTCTCCCTCGGGCGTCCTCGCCCCATTGTGCCCGCGGGCTGGCAGCGCCAGGTGTTTGACGCCATCCACGGCCTGTCCCACCCGGGCGCGAGGGCCTCCCAAAGGCTGATCGCCGACAAGTTCGTCTGGCATGGCCTCCGGAAGGCCGTCCGCGGCTGGGCCAGGACATGTCTCGCGTGCCAGCGCGCCAAGGTGCACCGGCACACCCAGGCCCCGTTGGCCCCGTTCACGGTGCCGGAACGCCGGTTTGACCACGTCCACGTGGACCTGGTGGGACCTCTGCCCCCCTCGCGGGGTTTCACCCACGTCCTCACCATGGTGGACCGCACCACCCGGTGGCCGGAGGCCGTGCCCTTGGCGTCGACAACGGCGGCCGATGTCGCGCAGGCTTTCATCGCCACCTGGGTCGCCCGGTTCGGCGCCCCCTCAGACATCTCATCCGACCGCGGCCCCCAGTTCACCTCGGAGCTCTGGGGGGCGGTTGCGCAGGGGCTCGGGGTCCGGCTGCACCGAACCACGGCCTACCACCCCCAGGCTAACGGCCTGTGTGAGCGATTTCACCGCTCATTGAAGGCCGCGCTCCGGGCCACCCTCCGCGACGGCGGCTGGGTCGACAGGCTCCCCTGGGTCCTGCTGGGCCTCCGGACGGCACCCAAGGAGGACCTGCGCGCATCCGCGGCGGAGTTGGTCTTCGGGCAACCGCTGCGGGTGCTGGGCGAGTTCCTCCCCGACTCCACGGCACCATGGTCCGCGGCACAGCAGCGCTCCGCTCTGCAAGAGACCGCCCAGAGGTTCGCCCCGGTGCCAACGGCATGCCACGGGCACCCACCGACGCACGTCGCCCCGGAGCTTCGCACGGCGGAGTACGTCTTCGTCCGCCACGATGCCCATCGGACACCACTGCGGCCCCCGTACGACGGGCCTTTCCGCGTGCTGGAGACCGGGGCGAAGCACTTCACCCTGGACATCGGCGGTACTCCTGACCGCGTTTCGGTAGACCGCCTCAAGCCGGCCCACCTCGATGTGGACCATCCACCGCCAGTGGCCCGACCCCCACGTCGGGGCCACCCTCCTGCGGGCAGACCCCCGGCACCGCCCAGCCCCGCCGCCACGGCGCCCCCCGGTCCTGCACCCATCCCAGGGGCAGCCAGGGGCATCCCACCTGGTATCCCTGCACCCCGGACGCCGCCGATCGCCAGGGGGCGCTTCGGCCGGGTCATTCGACTGCCCCACAAACTGGCCCTCCAGGTGCGCGGGAATTCTGGGGGGGGGCGCGTGTGGCGGACACAAAAGCCCACTGGCGTGGTGACATCATGCCACGCACCAAGTGGGCGGTGGCCACGCCCGAGGGGTAGGCGTGGCCTCATGATATACACCGGGCGACCAGCCCGGAGGAGTTCAGTGTTACAGTGTAGTCTTACAATAAAGACGTTTATATGTTACCGCTTGTCCGCTTCCTCCTTGCTCACAAGCAGCGCGCGTAACGCCGCGCTTTAACGTCATAATTCGACAGTAACAACGCTTAGTCTGATCAGTTTGAAATGTATTGAGCGTGATCTATGCAACAATTATATTAGAGAATATAAATTTATGTTGTCATCGCTCATGTGGTCTGGCAGCCATATTGGATCAAAGAAAAAAAATGGTCAAAAACGGAAGTGTTGGCTTGCAACAAGTTGACTGCGCAGGGTAAGTATTCTATGAATACCATCTAGTTGTATAGGAGTAGTAGTGGTAATAGATTTACCATGCCTTGTGAGGTAACAGTCTTATTCTTTCATATGCAGTACAAGGCTGTGAGGTAGCATCATTGGCCGAGGATGCCACTGTGCCAATAATGCAGTGCCCTCTGTAGGTCGGGGCAGGAATGTGTAATTTGTTCAGTGTACCGGCGATAGCTCGCCTAATCTTCTCGAAGGACACCATTCCGGCAGACGGAATGCCTGTTTAACTTCCATCCGAGGGACACCACATGGATGGGCAACACTGGGATGACAGTTTATGGCTGAGTCTGGATTCAAACTCAGGCTAGGCAACTGTGAGGCAAGTTTGCGAACCTCTGGACCATCTTGCCAGCCTGCGACAAACAGTAAATGCGTTTTAAAGTGTGTTCCTAGAAATTAAATAATAAAAAAGGAATTGTTCCATTAGCCAATTGGGAAATTTCTGAGCAAAAATCAAAATAAAAGAGGGAGAATCCCTGTGCATTTGGAGTTTAAGTGCAAAGTGATTCAAACCCATAAAATGTACAAATTATACTTGGCGTGTGTAGCCACTACGGACAGAACAACACGACTGGTGTGTCACGCACTGTGCCAGGTTAGGCTGAGGGGGTACCGGGCGGGAGTTCGGGGGGGGGGGGGGCGGGATGCATCACATCGCAGCCAAAACCGTACTTCTCTGCATCCGACAAGCCAACGCTTCCAAAAGGCGAGACGAAGCATGTTTGGCGTCACGAGTGGATCCTACAGGGTGTTGTTCTTCCTAATGGTCCGCCCAGCGAAGCCCAGACACCCCCAATGAGAGCTCTGGAGTCCAGACAATAATGCGCGGCCAATTGGACGCGTTTCCAAGAGTCGCCAAAATGCGCTGCGTTCAGCGTTACGTCACAAACGTTTTTTCCTCGTGCCAACGTGCACAATGGAACGGTACAAGGCCAGTGTGTCCGAAACAAATGCGCGCATTCAGCTTTCGAGTACAGGCTGCCCCGGTCCACGTGGTTGTTAATGGCTGGGTGTGTCGCTCCCACTAATGGGAAACTTTTGTTTAAATCTTCTCACCACTTTTGCCGTCCATGCGCGTGTTCGTTAAGGAGCTTGTTCTCAAAAACGATTTTGTGCCGTTTCCAACACATCTAATCCCTTAGCCGTTTCCTGCCATCCCCTCACTCGTCCGCTGAGCCCCCCTTGCGCCCTCCCTCCCACGCGGTTGCTAACAGCGCCGCCCGTTCCCATCACTGTGTACTCGACACAATGTAAACAAGGAATGTCGAGTAAAGCAGAAGCAAAGAAAACAAGCGGGGGGGAGTGGAGGAGTGGGGGGGGGGGGCAAGAACATCAAAACAAGATCCGAGCATTTTACAGCGATAAGTTTCACTTAGTCCGTTTACTTACTTTGCTTTCTAATCTCAAATCATTGAACCAACAGTATTACGAGGAGCGTTCAAAAAGTTGTACGAACAACATATACTAACATTGTTTTTCTGTACATAAGTATATTTCTTATATATAATTAAAAGAAAAATTAGAATGGCACTCGGTAGAGAGCATACCTCCGCCAGGTTGAACAGTTTACGGTTTGTATCCCACTGATGTAGACTAGACGGATTTCTGAGAAATGTGAATGTTAGATGCATTTTTGGGTAAAAGTTGGGAACCTCACTTTTTATCATAATTCGGGTATGCTGAATTCGAGTAACCCGGTTCCCAAGCCGAATTTAGAGGTTTTGACCTTCTAATTAGCATAAACAAAATGGCCGCCAAATTGCCATTTTTGTACAATTTATTTGAACAAGCATTCATATATCCTGTATATACATGCAGCTCTTTTACTTTAACTTTAGGCCTACAACTTTTACCCCAAAATGCACCTAGAAGCTTATACATGGCCTTTTTTCATAAATCCATCTAGTCTATGTTATGGTTGGCGACATATTGAAAGAGACATTCAAACTGATATTGAAATTGGACACTATAAAATGAGAAATGGTTTTAATAAGACAATCATACAACCATTTATTCTAAAATTAAGTATACATGGCCATGAAGCACAAACATTCAGGAATGTCACACATGTTGTTTTGCCAAACTACATCAAATTCATACAAGGGGTCTGATCATCACTCTGTTGCTGACAGGCACACATTGATGTGCACCTCAACTCTGAATAGCGACATTTGCAGCGTCGAGTCTTGCATTGTTTCTGGGTTGCATAACAAATCATCTCGAGGAAACTTTCTGGGATTGGACTCAGTGACATCAGAATACGCTCTAGTCCTGAATCACCACGTTTCCATCCCATTTCCACAGGTGCAGGAAGGTCAGGTATGGCACAATGAGCATTTCTCCATACCATGGCTTGATAGTGTACTCGCATCAAATGGAAATGAAGACCATCACTTGTCGGTGACATTGCCTCTGGTTTACCAGTCTTGGAGAACAACATATGTCATGCTGAATCAATCAACAGAGGTTGTTCTGTGCACATTATATATTCTGCAGACGAACGCTTCTGCAGATTTGATTGTCCTCTGTGAGTTCACCAATGCCCAAGTTATTCAGCAGTTTATGCAAAACTCAAAAAAAAAAAACCGGCTTGGGAACCGGGTTAATCGAATTCAGCATACCCTAATTATGTTAAAAAGTGAGGTTCCCAACTTTTACCCAAAAATGCACCTATAAGCTTGTACATGGCCTTTTTCCATAAATCCGTCCAGGGCAATCAACAAACTCAATGGTTTGTTAGATGGAGGTTTGTTGGTAAAAAAAAATATATACGTTTTGTACATCGTGGGGACGGTGGTGCGACTTCGCGTCCAAGTCTAATGGGCCGGATCTGGATTCGTACCTGAACCAAAATCGAATTGGCTTGTTCTTGTCGCCTAACCAACTCATACACCTAGTTTTCGCATAATCCGTCCATAACCTTTTGAAATAAGATATGCTATATATCGTTTTTGGACCTATCGCTCAATGATGAAGAATCACTTTAAAAAAAATTATCGTATCTGGATCCAGATTCGGATCTGCACCAAAATCGAATTGAATCGTCCTTGTCACACACCTAATCTGTCCACCAAATTTCGTCCAAATCCGTCCACAACTTTTTGAGATATCTTGTTCACAAGCAGACTTGGGGCGAAAACGTAACCTCCGCCCACCTTCGATGGCCGAGGTAACTATACACACCTGGCTCGGTGGCATAATGGTTAAAGCCCCCTCTGGGTTTGGCAGGCCTGTGGTTCAAACTTCGAGCCCCACCCGAGTCATACCAAGAAGTGTTTCTTTGTGTATTGCTTTATGTTTAGCATTTATAAAAGAATAGAGTACGAACAACCATAGGTTGGCAACCATTACCTATGGGCCGATGGGCTCCTTCTGCGTAAATGAAGTTCCTTACAAGATAATTAATTATTATTATATATTTCCGAATTATATAAACAGGACTTATGTGACGGAAAATAAATAATTCTGTGTGTTGGATTATCGTGAGCATGGAATATGTCTGCGCTTCATCCATTGGAAGCACAAGCTGAATGTGAGAATGCGAACGACGTGGACAATGCCCAGCCGAACATCATATGACGTCACAGCATGTGCTAATGAGACGCACGGGGGTTACACCCGACCCAGCACTGGCGCTGCGGGACCACGGACGCACGTGCAGGGTGTAAACCGCCAAGGCAGACTCGTTTTCCCTTCGATAACCACGAGGGTCCCTTTGGTATACACTTTGTAACGATCCAGCGCAACGATCACACACGGGTCTTCGGCTTATTGGGTCTACGAGTGCAACCAATATAATATACCATTGTGATTGGATGTCCCGTTAAAGGGTTACCTGTCATGCAGCGACATTGGGGCAGTCACAGCGGTTATAGACCAGTAGGCCATATTTGACCAGCAATATAACTAGGTGTACAAGTCAACCTTACACTCGATATAGCGACGGGCAAAATGTCCCAAGCTGGCGAAATATACCGTGACATCGTTAACGTTCATCTCGCAGACGGGACACCTTGAGACGAACCAACCTTTGCTCTCACACAGGTAAGGTAACCTCGGCACAACACGTCCATACACAATCATCACAAGATTCCTCGCGCGGTCCTCACCCCGCGGGCCGCGCGCGCGCCCGGCTCGCGTGCAGCACGAGCGCCAGCAGCGCGAGGCTCGCGCGCCGCATGGCGTCTTCCCACAGGTCCGCGTTCCCTCCACCTCGCGCGTCTCTGTCGCTCCTTCGTTTGTTTCACTCTCTCCCTCTTCCCGTCGGAACTTTCTTTGTCTTCCCGGAAGCGGTTCTTGTGTTGTTTTCTTTTTTTAACTCTTTACTATTGAATTTTTTTAGTTCCTTTTATTTTCCAACTTTTTTTCCTTTTCGTCCTTTTTCCCGCCTTCAAGCTCTTCTCTCCCTGGAGATTTCCCGCGTTTTTGGATCGATCCTGACACCAAATTTCGTTCTCCTCTTCGTTTTGCTCGATGGAAACCTTTTTCTCACGAGTAGTTACCTCTAACGCACTCCAAAATGCGCGCCCTCGTTCTCTGCTGCGCACCCCTGCCTCACTCCCTCTGCAGACCTTCCGCTCTCCGTTCCGTCAGGACGTGACTGAACCGGAGAGCAGCGTTCGAACATCGTTCGTCGACCGCACGGCTTCTCTGTAAAAGCGCAAACTTTCGAAAAAGCGCAAAATATATTAAACAAATAAACGACAACGGGAGACACTTTCACTGCTCCGGGTCTCGACTCGCAGTGTTGGGTTGATAGAGAGGGAAGGTATAAAGGACGGGGGGGGGGGGGGAGGTGGGAGAGAACATTTACAGTAGAACAACACTTTGGTTTCCCCATTCGGCAATCCGCAGAGAAAGAGAGCGTTGTTTTGGGCGGTGACCCCCAGGCTCCCCCCACCCCTCATTCCCCTGCTGCAACGATTCGCTCTGCGAGGTTTTGCCCCCGAGACAGCAAATCACGTGCGCACGCGCAGCTCCGAACACCCCCAAGCTTCCCTCGCTACCCTTCAACCCCCTCCACCCCCCCCTCTCCAGCAACCCCACCCCCACAACGGCAGGTGCCTCCACCCCCCCCCCTCCCCCCCAATGAAGTACGCTCTTGTCGAGGAAAATCTTGGAAGGTGAGATTAATGATTTTTCTCTATTCTGCACTTCAAGTTCCTTCTTTGGGTATATTCCCTAAATATTGTGCTGGATCTTGCACACCTAAGGAAAGGCAGGTAGACAAGCATGATTGTAAAACTGGCAGTTTCGGGCTCGTGCAGGTAGGCGTAGAGATGTGCGACTTGCGAGAACACATGCAGGTAGGACGGCAGGTACGAGGTGGAAGCTTGTGTCAGTCGGCGGACAGGTAGAACAATGGATGATGTTGCTTGAGGCATGCTAACCGCCATGGAGAAGCAAAGAGAAGCTGACGTTTCGGACGTTAACCCTTCGTCGGAGCAAAACAGAGTGGAATCTTTTTATTTTATTTTTTCTAGAAAGGGTCGATATAGATGGGAGTGAGCCAGGGGTGCGTGCGTCAGAGGGGGGTCAGGGAGCACGTGGGGGTGAGAATGGCTGATTTTGACAGGTGGGTTCAAAGTTCATCGGTGAAAAGTCAAGGCGACTTGGACTGGGAGAAAAGTAAGAATAATAGGAAAACAAACAGGGATCGAAAGATCGTCAGATTCATGAACGTAAGCAACTTTTTAAAGTGCATCAAGCAGAGGGGCAGACAGGGAGGCACACCAATGTGTCGACCTTGGCTGGTAGGTATATAGGCAGGTAGGTATAAGGTGTAAGACTGACATTAGGCAGGCGGCTGGAAAATGAGCAGTTTGGGATGCAAATTGATAGGTAGACAATGGACATCCACAGAGGCAGGTATGTGTGCACAAATATAATGCAGGTACCAGGGAGGCATGGACAATGCACTCCCACTCGCCTGTTCCTCCCATTTCTTAGCGATTATGATTCCCTCTTTCACGGCCATTTTGCAGGCATATCAGACGCCTGCCGGCTCCAAGGAGGGGGGCAGTGGGGGGCACGTGGGAGGGGTAGCATTCGCTCAAGTTTCTCCTTGCGATCCCCAACGTTTCTCCATCTGGAATGCCTGCTCCGTGTGTTTTCCCACCTAAACTTCAGCAGGATGTGCTAATACCGCATTGCCCTGATGGAGACAAGTCCATCCACGTACTTTCTTAATTGCACATCGCCAAACATAAGTTCACATTTAATTTTCTCTCTTTTATCCAGAATGTTGCGTCACAAAGTCCCGCGGATGGATGTTTTAAGCCAGGTGTCACATTTGCTGCCATGAATTGCTAGACGTAAAATATCCCACAGTGTTTTTGCTGAGTAGATTAGTTATCGCCAGCAAACTGGAGCAAATTTCAAATTCCTGCCCTGATAACCACTGGGACGGCAAAGGCAAGCCACCCAGTGTAATCCCTGCCATGGAGCTCCTTTCGCAGCACTTCTTCGTTCGTATGCAACACAAGGCTGCGGAGTAGCATCATTGGCTGAGGACGTGGCTGTGCCGCTGATGCAGTGCCCCCTGCTGGTTAGGGCAGGAATTTGTCATTTGTTGAGGGTGCCGGTGATAGCTCGCCTACTCTTAGCAAAGCACACCGTAGGATCTTTAACATCCACCAATGAATGCTGGCAGACGTCCAATCATTTACTGTGGGTTTAACGTTTATCATTTAACGTCCGTCGTTTAACGTCCATCGTTTAACATCCGTTGCTGAACGTCTATTTAACGTCCATTGTTTAACATCTATCATTTAAAAGTCCATCGTTTAACGTCTATTTAACGACCATTGTTTAACACCCATCATTTAATGTCCATCGCTTAACATCCATCATTTAACGTTCATTGCTTCACATCCATTTAACGTCTATTTAACGCCCATAGTTCAACATCCATCATTTAACGTCTATTTAACGTCCATTGTTTAACACCCATCATTTAACGTCCATTGTTTGACATCCATCATGTAACGTCCATTGTTTAACATCCATCATTTAACGTCCATTGTTTAACATCCATTGTTTAACACCCATCATTTAACGTCCATTGTTTGACATCCATCATTTAACGTCCATTGTTTAACATCCATCATTTAACGTCCATTGTTTAACATCCATCATTTAATGTCTATTTAACGTCCATTGTTTAACACCCATCATTTAACGTCCATTGTTTAACACCCATCATTTAACGTCCATTGTTTGACATCCATCATTTAACGTCCATAGTTTAACATCCATCATTTAACGTCCATTGTTCAACATCCATCATTTAACGTCTATTTAACGTCCATTGTTTAACATCCATCATTTAATGTCTATTTAACGTCCATTGTTTAACACCCATCATTTAACGTCCATTGTTTGACATCCATCATTTAACGTCCATTGTTTAACATCCATCATTTAACGTCCATTGTTCAACATCCATCATTTAACGTCTATTTAACGTCCATTGTTTAACACCCATCATTTAACGTCCATTGTTAAACATCCATCATTTAACGTCCATTGTTTAACATCCATCATTTAACGTCCATTGTTTAACATCCATCATTTAACGTCCATTGTTTAACATCCATCATTTAACGTCCATTGTTTAACATCCATCATTTAACGTCCATTATTCAACATCCATCATTTAACGTCTATTTAACGTCCATTGTTTAACACCCATCATTTAACGTCCATTGTTTAACATCCATCATTTAACGTCTATTGTTTAACACCCATCATTTAACGTCCATTGTTTGACATCCATCATTTAACGTCCATTGTTTAACATCCATCATTTAAAAGTCCATCGTTTAACCTCTATTTAACGTCCATTGTTTAACATCCATCATTTAACGTCCATTGTTTAACACCCATCATTTAACGTCCATTGTTTGACATCCATCATTTAACGTCCATTGTTTAACATCCATCATTTAAAAGTCCATCGTTTAACCTCTATTTAACGTCCATTGTTTAACATCCATCATTTAACGTCCATAGTTTAACATCCGTTGCTTAACGTCCGTTTAACGTCTATTTAACGTCCATTGTTTTACGTCCATCGTTTAATGTCTCTTTAACATCCATCGTTTAACGTCCATCGTTTATGTCCATTTAACTTCCATCGTTTAACGTCCGTCGTTTAACATCCGTTTAACGTCCATTTAACGTCCATCGTTTAACATCCGTTGCTTAACGTCCGTTTAACGTCCATAATTTAACATCCATTTAACGTCCATCGTTTAACAGCCGTTGCTTAACGTCCGTTTAACGTCCATCCGAGGGACGGCACACACATTTATGAATCACCCTGCCTGTGAAACACCGGAATGACAGTTTATAGCTGTGTCAGGATTCCAACCCAAGCTAGACATCTTAGAGGGGAGAGTGTGTACCTCTAGTCCATTCTGTCAGCTCTGAACCTGCCTTCGGGCAGAGCACGACAGGGGTTAGGAGAGAGAGAGAGAGAGATAGAGAGAGACAGACACAGACACACAGACACAGAGACAGAGAGCAAGAGAGAGAGAGACAGAGAGGCAGAGACGTGGAGGCTTGCAACTTATGGTCCTCTCAACTGATGAGCCGAATGTGCCTGACATAAGCAAAACCGATGTCTTCTTTAAAGTATGTGAATCCAAGCATGGATTATTTAATGAATCCATGCATCCACTCATCCATACATGCAATCACCCATCCTTGTGATATGAACCTCTCATCTTTACATCTCATCTATCCAACCGTCGATGAACCTATCAATTTGCTGGTGCATGCTATCCTCCACATAAAAGGGCAAGCGTGCACATTCTGCACAGCCAGAGCAGGAGTCGACATGTGGTTATAAGGCTGCCTGGCTCGTAGCCCTGAGACCTGAAACGGTTCCAAGACAAGCAGACCGGCCACCCTTCCTCCCTCCCCTGCCTTCCCTATATTCGTCCCCAGGCCTACCACCTCTACATGAACCGCTTTACAGGGTCACGTTGCACTGCCTTTTCAGGACCCGCATCGATCCCTGGACTCCAACACATTTTCATCTTAGCCACTGCAGTCTCAAATCCCTGGACTCCTCCTGTACAGCTGATTCTTTGTTGAAAGTCTTTGACATATTGGATTAATGCCTTTCTGTTTCTACTCAACATACTGTATGTATGAAGAGCGCTTCATGAGAAATGCGTACACAACCTTAGATGTTAGTGCTGAAATAACGAAGAGAGTCGCTTAACTTGTTAGCTAGGTGGTTATAACACCCATTATTTAGGTGAATCATTCACATTGCGATACAAGCAGGAAATTTGGCAGTTATGTTCTAAAATGGATACTCTTTAAATTCATTCGATTAGACAACTCGAATATTCAACATGGCGGCCATTTTGAAAAAAGCATTTGAAAAAAATGGCCTGTTTAAACTAAAACTAAAAAAAAACTAAAATGTTTAAAATTTCAATTTACCTAATTAAGATCAATTAATTTTTTTAACGATCTCTTAAAGACAATATGTAGTTCTGTGATTTTGTATTGATACTCGTATGTCCTAAATTCAATATAAAAAAGTTTATGGCACTTTTTTGCAATTTTGGCGGCCATTCTGAAAACAAATGGCCACCATGTTGCATTTTTGCCCCCGTCGCACCGCGGAGCGAAAGGGGGACTATGGTTTTCCCCTCCGTCCGTGTGTGCGTCCGTGCGTGCATCCGTGCGTGCGTCCACCCACCCGTCCGTCCGTGCGTGCGTGCGTAAGCGAAGGACCGAATTCTAATTTGGTGTGTGGGTGCAACCCACGTCAAAATCCAAGATGGCCGCCGCCATGTATGTCTGAAACTTGTGAGCGGAATATCTTGGAAAAATAAGCGAAGTACCAACCTCTAATCTGGTGTGTGTGTGTGTGTGTATCTACACATAAGGGAGAACGCTATTGAAAATTGGGTCGCCACGTCAAAATCCAAGATGGCCGCCACCATATATATATGTCTGAACCTTGTGAGTGGAATATCTTGAAAAATAAACGAACTACCAACTTCTAATCTGGTGTGTGGGTGTATCTCGGCATAAGGAAGACCGCTATTGTAAATTGGGTCGCCACGTCAAAATCCAAGATGGCCGCCACCATATATATGTCTGAACCTTGTGAGTGGAATATCTTGGAAAATAAGCAAAGTACCAACTTCTAATCTGGTGTTTTGGTGTATCTCGGCACAAGAAAGAACGCTATTGAAAATTGGGTCGCCACGTCAAAATCCAATATGGCCGCCGCCATGTATGTCTGAACCTTGTGAGCTGAATATCTTGAAAAATAAGCGACGTACCAACTTCTAATCTGGTGTGTGTGTGTGTGTGTATCTACCCATAAGGGAGAACGCCATTGTAAATTGGGTCGCCACGTCAAACTCCAAGATGGCCGCCACCATATATATGTCTGAACCTTGTGCGTGGAATATCTTGAAAAATAAACGAACTACCAACTTCTAATCTGGTGTGTGGGTGTATCTCGGCATAAGGAAGACCGCTATTGTAAATTGGGTCGCCACGTCAAACTCCAAGATGGCCGCCACCATATGTATGTCTGAACCTTGTGAGCTGAATATCTTGAAAAATAAGCGAAGTACCAACTTCTAATCTGGTGTGTGGGTGTATCTCGGCACAAGAAAGAACGCTATTGAAAATTGGGTCGCCACGTCAAAATCCAAGATGGCCGCCTTGCGTCTTCCACTTTGTCAACTCACATCACTTCACCGACGGGGGACCTCGGTGTAACGCTTGTCTAGTTGGCTAATCAACTGGATTTAAAGAGGATCGATATATAAGAACATCACTGACAAGTTTCATGATTTCACAATGTGAACGGTTTTTTTGCGTTAGCCGCCAAGCTTTATTAGGCAGGAAAGAACAAATGCTCAATTCACATCAATGGAGTTTGCTTAGTTTCTCGACATGAAGGCCTCTGAGTGGGCTTGAAGCAGAAAACTGTGAGATCCAATAAATGGAAATACGAGTATTGTGTTCATAACACACCGTCGGGGTACTTTTAATAACTTTCGATTAAAAACAAAATTCTCTCTTGCTTTTTTTGGAAACTTTCCCTGGTGGTGGTCTGCCCAAGGGCAGGTTCAGGTCTGCTGCACTGCAGCTCATATCAAGGATTTTAAAGGGTAGGTTTAAACGGTAAAGGGTAGGTTTCCCTGGTGGTGGTCTGCCCAAGGGCAGGTTCAGTGCTGCTGCACTGCAGCTCATATCAAGGATTTTAAAGGGTAGGTTTTCCATTCCTCCGTTGTGGGAGCCACAGCAGGAATTTTCAACTTCGTCAGGGTTCCTGCGATAACTCGCCTGCTCTCTCGCAAAACGACACCGTGGGATCTTCGGCTTCCACTAACTTGTGCGAGCAGACGTGACACCGGGTTTAACGTCACATGCTCATTGATGCAACTTCCTGCCCGTGAGACACCAGTGAGGTCGTTTACAGTCGAGTCGGGAATCGAACCCAGACAATACAGTTCAAAGAAAGGTGACCGAACTCTGCATCATCCTGTCGAACTGTAACAATAAAATGAGCGTTATTAAAGGTCACAGGTGAACTCGGCAGAACGCACACAACTTGTCAGCGGTACATTGTTTTTAATTTATTATTATCACGACTGTTGTTGGGATATTCAATGATTTCGTTTGCAGGAGGTTAAAAAGAAACACCTCCAGCTAGGGCAAGGCACCAGTGAAATACAATCCGTAATAAAAATTCCTTTGGGAAAATGAACTGCCTTCGGGTGACATCTTCAAAGCACCGACCAACAATAACCGGGACAGGCCCGAGACGGTGACCAACTTCATTTCCGGGTCGTTCAACAAACCTGAGTTCAAAGCAAGCCCTCGATGACGTGTTATATTGACGAGCAATGAATCAACTTTGGAATGCCCTCGTTTGTATAGTCTGTAATTGTTTTGTTTATGAGTGTTTACATTTCTATCACTGAGCATCCTTGCAGACCAATCTGTCTGTCTGTGTTACGTCTGCAAAGCACAAAAATATCTGTGCTGACGTGTGAGCAGCTCCTTCCTCCCTTCCTAATATACCCTCAACTGTCTTGTTTGTTCCCCATAGGCTTTATTTTGATACGAGCATGTACCACCCATTGCTTTGCTGATGGGAATATCAAGAGAGGGAGAGAGGGGATGAGGAGGTGAGGAGAGAGAAAGAGAGGAGGAGGTGGGGAGAGCGAGAAAAAAGGAGAGGGAGGAGATAGGAGGGGATAGAGAGAGGAGGTGGAGAGAGAGAGAGGAGGTGGAGAGAGAGAGGAGGTGGAGAGAGAGGGCATGGAAGAGAGAGAGAGAGGAGGGGGAGATAAGAGAGAGAAGGGGGAGAGAGAGGAGGTGGGGGAGGGAGGAGGGGACGAGAGAGATGGGGGGCACAGAGAGAGCTGTGGGATAGAGAGTAAGGGGGTGGGAGGAGAGAGAGTATGGGAGGAATATCAAGCGTGCACATCTATATCTGTGCCCCCCATCTCTACAAGACGAGAGAGATGGGGGGCAGAGAGAGAGCTGTGGGATAGAGAGTAAGGGGGTGGGAGGAGAGAGAGTATGGGAGGAAGGAGAGAGTAGGGGGAGGGAGGAGAGAGTAGGGAGAGAGAGAGAGAGAGAGAGAGAGAGGAGGTTGGGGAGCACATCAGATATTGATGCAGATCAGAATATCATGAAAGCAGATCGCACAAAAAGGTGAAACAATGCAATCTTGTGAGAAGATGAAACAAGGAGCGAGGAGAGGAGGTTCGAATTTATTTAACAATTTACAAAACTAGAGAGTTCGTAGAATACCTTTCCCAGCGCAGAGTTCAATTGTATAATTAAATTGAAATAAAATAATGATTGCCGTCATGCACCACCGTAATGACATCACACCCCTGTCATGTGACTAGATCCTCAGCTCTGATTGGTGTACATTGTGAGCGACACACATACATACAAACAGGCAAAGACTGTTCTAGACAGCTTTGCCCTACGGGCTATGCTGTGAAATATGTACAGGTATGTACTATTTCCTTATGTTCAATGGGCGAATTATCTCACATTATGTGTACTGTGGACTTATCTTAAATGGCAGCGGTTTTTTTTGTTTTTTGTTTTTTGTTTTTTTTTGTATACAAGATCAAGGCTCGTGTGAGAGCTAAAATCAATAAAAAGAATTTTTTTAAACGACACACAAAACAAACAAAAAAAGGAGCGGGAGACAAGATTGGGAGAGAGAGGGAAGCACACAGGTACAACAGCAGAGAACAGGGACAACGGAAGATCTATGGGAGGGAGAGGGCTTTGGGGGAGGAGGCATGGGAAGGCGGGGGGGGGGGGGGGAAACATAAAACACATGGACACTGCTAGAACTTCCAGGAAAGAAAAAAGTCGGTATTTCAAAAAAAAACAGTGGATTTGGGGTGAAATTACAGGGGTAGAAGAGATCAAGGTTTTAGATGGGGGAAGATAAGAGATGGTGGTGAACAGCTGTTTTAAAGACCTGGAGGGAGGAGTGGGATTGAAGAGAGTGAGGGAGTTTGTTCCAGAGGCGGGAGAAAAGAGGAATGAAACAGTGAAGGTGAGCAGAGAGTCTTGATTTTGGCGGTTTAACCATAAGAGGGTTGCTGGCAGATCTTGTGCGACCTGTAGGAATATTTGGGGGACAGAGCCTAGAGAGAGCTGGGGGAGCAAGGCCAGAGAGGAGTCGGTAGAAGACAGAAAGACCACCAACCTGCCTGCGGTGAGTGAGTGAAAGGCCCTCGGAGTTAGCTTCATCGCGGAAGATTCCAATGATTCTGAAAGCTTTGGTTTCTACAGCGTGAAGCCGAGCTCGGTGTGAGGCAGGAGCACCAGCCCAGAGTGGAGAACATTATTCCATTGAGCTGCGGATGAAAGCCTTGTATGTGGTGAGGAGCTCAGGTGTGCCAAGGAAGACTTTGCACGACGGAGGATGCCCAATCGGCGACTGGCTTCGGAGGCTAGCTTGGAAATGTGGTTTTCCCAGGAAAGATCATGGCTGATAGTTGGACCCAAAAGATTGAGTGACAGAACTTCTTGGAGAGGATTATTCAGAAAGTAGATGGGAGGGTTGTCCAGTCGGTCTTTTTGGAGAGACATAGTAAGAGAGTGAGATTTGTCAGGATTGAGAGACATGTTCCACTTGTTTTCCCAGTCTGTGATTTTGTCCATGTCTGCAGAGAGTGAGGAGGCTGCAGACTGCCGATCTGAGGGATGAGGAATGGAGCGGCAGAGTGTGTAGTCATCAGCAAAGAGATAGAGAGGATTTTCCAGAGTGTCAGATAGATCATTGATGAAGACCAGAAAAAGCACAGGGCCCAGAACACTACCATGGGGAACTCCAGCCTGAAAAGGAAGGGGAAATTCGAGAAATCCATTTAGGGCCACACGTTGACTACGACCAGAGAGGAAGTCCGCAAGCCAAGCGTGGAGATTTCTATGGATACCATCAGAGGAGAGTTTGGTGAGCAGAGCGGGGTGCCAGACCGTATCGAAGGCACGTGATATGTCAAGGGAGACAGCTCTGATTTCCTGTTTGGCATTGAGGACCTCCATCCAATTTGATAATTAGAATTTGCGGTGTTGCAATTTGATAATTTAGGATAGGTGGCAAATATTGATGTGTGTGTGTGTGTGTGTGTGTGTGTGTGTGTGTGTGTGTGTGTGTGTGTGTGTGTGTGTGTGTGTGTGTGTATGTGTGTGTGTGATGTTTGCGGCACAGGGAAAAGGGAGGATCCTTATTGTATCAAGTGTTTCTTTTGTCACAAGTTGCCAGTACAGCAAAGCTGAGGGCTAGCCACGCATCGCCTGGATGACCCACTCGGCCGTATCCAGGAGGAGCCATCAAAAGATTCCAGTACGAGCAAAGTATGCACAGAATTTAGGTTTCATTGTGATCCCCTTCAAAATAGCTCCATTGACTTTTGATACATTTCTTCCAACGTGAGCAAAGTGCTTGGACTATTAACAGTCAGCCATTCCTGGCAGGCTCCCACAACACCTTGATCGCAGATGATGGCCAAAAGTGTCTGAGTCTGCGATCCAGTGAACCATAGACCTTCGTTTCAAGGTTGTTTTCCAGTTTGTTACCCTCGCCAGAGGAGAGGGTATTGCATTTGAGTCCGTTTGTCTGTTTGTCTGTTTGTTTGTTTGTTTTACACAGAATAAATATGATTTTCTCTGCGACCGTTGGTCCGATTGACAGGAAATTTTCACGATCGGTGCAACTCCACCTGTATAATTTTTAAGCGATAATTATGACGTTATAGGTCACGTGGTTCGGCCGCCATCTTGGAAAAATCGAAAAAAACTGCACCTCTATATCTCGGAAAGCGCTGAATACAAAAAATTGAGACATGGCTCATTGTAAAGAACTCTCCATGGGGAATAAAATATGTTAATGATGATGTCATAGCTGCCTCCATTATGACGTCATAATTCGACAAGTACAAAACTTCATCCGATCAAGATGAAATTTCTTGAGCGTCATGCAGGCATAAAGTGGTGGAGAAAAAAAAAATAATGATGACGTCATCGGTCACGTGGTTCGGCCGCCATCTTGGAACAACCGAAAAACTTTGCACCTCTATATCTCCTGAAAAAGCTGAATATAAAAAAATAGAGACATGGCTCATTGTAAAGAACTCTCCATGGGGAATAAAATATGTTAATGATGATGTCATAGGTGCCGCCATTATGACGTCATAATTCAACAAGTACAAAACTTCATCCGATCAAGATGAAATTTCTTGAGCATAATCTAGGAATAAATTAGTTTAGGAAAAAATAATGATGACGTCATCGGTAACGTGGTTCGGCTGCCATCTTGGAAAAACAGAAAAACTTTGCACCTCTATATCTCCTGAAAACGCTCAATATAAAAAAAATTGAGACATGGCTCATTGTAAAGAACTCTCCATGGCGAATAAAATATGTTAATGATAATGTCATAGGTGCCTCCACTATGACGTCCTAATTCGACAAGTACAAAACTTCATCCGATCAAGATAAAATTTCTTGAGCATAATCTAGGAATAAATTAGTTTAAGAAAAAAATAATGATGACGTCATCGGTCACGTGGTTCGGCCGCCATATTTGTTTTAACACAAAAGTCGTAAAAACCACTGAAAACATGTCCTGGCGAGGGTCTGCAATCTCTGATTGCTCTTTCTAGTTTGTTGTTGTTATTGTTGTTTTATATTGTATTTTCCCAGCTTTTTTATGTAACAATGCATGACTGCACCTTTGCACAGACTCTGATAATTGTTCCTTCATTTTAACAAACATTTCATTTTTTTAACTCTTCAAATGCTCTGGAAAATGTCGCACATAACCTGGCCATGAGAAAAAGGATGCACAAACAGATCAATTGGATGCATGAGCTATGTCACAATATTAAAGGTACATGGAATTGTGTAATATCATGTAATAAACATACACTACCAGTCAAAAGTTTAGGTACACCCAACATTTTATGATTTTACTATTTAATGTGAAAAATGAACATAAGATGTGAGCAAAACTCTTACCAAAGATATATCTCTTATTTACTGATAATGTATTGTGCTTCAATGTATCTCTCTTGTGCGAAACATAGGTTCAAAGCACTTTTTGGAAATAGGTCAAAAAGTGCAATTCTAAATCCAAACTGAAACGCGAAGTTAATGTTATTAACGTTTCATCTCAGAAGCAAAAACTTTACAAATAACCTACCGTGTGTGGAATGAATGTTTGAGCTTAGTTTCTTCATCACGTGCAATGTCTATTATTGCCAGGCGTTGCAAAAAATGTTTACTGAAAGGCCAGCCATACAAGCTAAGGAGTGTTTTTGTGTTTCAGATTTCATGAACATGGGTGCCAAAGCTCAGCTCATGCCTGAAAAAAGACAGGCAATTGTGATTTTGAGAATTTTTTTCATATTTTGTTCATATTTTGAACACGAATTGGAACATTAATCATAAAACAAACCTGCAGTTTAGCAGTACTTTGGCACTGAATTTATCCCGATCGCACATGCACAGAACTGCTTGTCTGGAAAGGTATTTTTTTTATCTGCCTGTCTGACAGTCAAACAAAAATGAAAATCAATCCAAACAGCACACACCACTGTTTCTAAGGAAGGACATTGTGAAGGACACAAACAACAGGCACGAATAACTCATTTTACGTGTGAAAATAAGGTGGGGCATATGATGCTGCGGCAACAGTGGAAACTTCCCCAAAAAATCAAATTTCGACAAACTTCAAATCCTTAATTTTATTTCAATTTAATTGCATGCTTGAACATTGAAGATCATAAATCGCCTTCTTGACATTTTCAAAACCTCCTGTTTAGCAATGCAGTACTTGGACAATATAATTACGGTCTCATGCCCTGAGGGCAAAGTAACTGTGAGATTCAGTCTTCACACCATCTCATGCCCTGAGGGAAGAGTAGCTGTGAGATTCAGCATTCACAACATCTCATGCCCTGAGGGCAGAGTAGCTGTAAGATTCAGCATTCACACCATCTCATTCCCTGAGGGCAGAGTAACTGTGAGATTCAGTCTTCACACCATCTCATGCCCTGAGGGAAGAGTAGCTGTGAGATTCAGCATTCACAACATCTCATGCCCTGAGGGCAGAGTAGCTGTAAGATTCAGCATTCACATCATCTCATTCCCTGAGGGCAGAGTAACTGTGAGATTCAGCATTCACACCATCTCATTCCCTGAGGGCAGAGTAACTGTGAGATTCAGTCTTCACACCATCTCATGCCCTGAGGGCAGAGTAGCTGTGAGATTCAGCACTCACACCATCTCATGCTCTGAGGGCAGACGAGCTGTGAGATTCAGCATTCACACCATCTCATGCCCTGAGGGCAGAATAGCTGTGAGATTCAGCATTCACACCGTCGCATGCTCTGAGGGCAGAGTAGCTGTGAGATTCAGCATTCACACCATCTCATACCCTGAGGGCAGAGTAGCTGTGAGATTCAGCATTCACACCGTCGCATGCCCTGAGGGCAGAGTAGCTGTGAGATTCAGCATTCAAACCATCTCATGCCCTGAGGGCAGACTAGCTGTGAGATTCAGCATTTTCACCATCTCATGCCCTGAGGGCAGAGTAGCTGTGAGATTCAGCTTTCACACCGTCTCATGCCCTGCGGGCAGAGTAGCTGTGAGATTCAGCATTCACGTCATCTCATGCCCTGAGGGCAGAGTAGCTGTGAGATTCTGCATTCACACCATCTCATGCCCTGAGGGCAGAGTAGCTGTGAGAATCAGCATTCACACCATCTCATTCCCTGAGGGTAGTGTAGCTGTGAGATTCAGCATTCACACCATCTCATGCCCTGAGGGCAGAGGAACTGAGATTCAGCATTCACACTATCCCATGCTCTGAGGGCAGAGTAGCTGTGTGATTCAGCATTCACACCATCTCATGCCCTGAGGGCAGAGTAGCTGTGAGATTCAGCATTCACACCATCTTATGCCCTGAGGGCAGAGTAGCTGTGAGATTCAGCATTCACACCATATCATGGCCTGAGGGCAGAGTAGCTGTGACATTCAGCATTCACACCATGTAATGCCCTGAGAGCAGAGTCGCTGTGAGATTCAGCATTCACACCGTCGCATGCTCTGAGGGCAGAGTAGCTGTGAGATTCAGCATTCACATCATCTCATGCCCTGAGAGCAGAGTCGCTGTGAGATTCAGCATTCACACCGTCGCATGCTCTGAGGGCAGTGTAGCTGTGAGATTCAGCATTCACACCGTCGCATGCTCTGAGAGCAGAGTCGCTGTGAGATTCAGCATTCACACCATCGCATGCTCTGAGAGCAGAGTCGCTGTGAGATTCAGCATTCACACCGTCGCATGCCCTGAGAGCAGAGTCGCTGTGAGATTCAGCATTCACACTGTCGCGGCGTCGCATGCTCTGAGGGCAGTGTAGCTGTGAGATTCAGCATTCACACCATCTCATGCCCTGAGGGCAGAGTAGCTGTGAGATTCAGCATTCACACCGTCGCATGCCCTGCGGGCAGAGTAGCTGTAAGATTCAGCATTCACATCATCTCATGCCCTGAGAGCAGAGTCGCTGTGAGATTCAGCATTCACACCGTCGCATGCTCTGAGGGCAGTGTAGCTGTGAGATTCAGCATTCACACCATCTCGTGCCCTGCGGGCAGAGTAGCTGTAAGATTCAGCATTCACATCATCTCATGCCCTGAGGGCAGAGCAGCTGTGAGATTCAGCATTCACACCATCTCATGCTCTGAGGGCAGAGTCGCTGTGAGATTCAGCATTCACACCATCTCATGCCCTGAGGGCAGAGTAGCTGTGAGATTCAGCATTCACACCATCTCATGTCCTGAGGGCAGAGTAGCTGTGAGATTCAGCATTCACACCGTCGCATGCCCTGAGGGCAGAGCAGCTGTGAGATTCAGCATTCACACCATCTCATGCTCTGAGGGCAGAGTCGCTGTGAGATTCAGCATTCATACCATCTCATGTCCTGAGGGCAGAGTCGCTGTGAGATTCAGCATTCACACCGTCGCATGCCCTGAGGGCAGAGCAGCTGTGAGATTCAGCATTCACACCATCTCATGCTCTGAGGGCAGAGTCGCTGTGAGATTCAGCATTCATACCATCTCATGCCATGAGGGCAGCATAGCTGTGAGATTCAGCATTCACACCATCTCACGCCCTGAGAGCAGAGTCGCTGTGAGATTCAGCATTCACACAATGTAATGCCCTGAGGGCAGAGTCGCTGTGAGATTCAGCATTCACACCATATGCCCTGAGGGCAGAGTAGCTGTGAGATTCAGCATTCACACCGTCACATGCCCTGAGGGTTGAGTAGTTGTGAGATCACTGAGATTGAGCAGTCAGACAATGATGGCACCTGTAATTATATTTCGTGAAAACACAAAGTAATAGATTAATAGATCATTCACAGGGCCTTTCTTTTTCCAGACTGTGCGGTGTAAGACGTTCTATGAACTCTCTGTCGTTTTGTTTAAATTTCTATCAAACGTTTAACAATCATTTATATTGATGATTGAACTTCAAATTTCTGAACTTTATTCTCTCAAATTACTGCAAATAAAACCCTCTTGGTGACTTTCAAGTTTCAAACAGCATTTTGGAGCATGGAATCACCATGGTTGCAAGACAAGGTAAACCAGGAAATGTTACTCGGCAACGATAGAAAAGCTGAGTCGTTGTCGCCTTTGAGCTGTGTGTGTCACGTGGGTTCGAATGTCGACACAGCTATAAACGGCCTTCCTGGTGTGTGGCAGGCAGGTGAGACGTCAACACGTGTACCAAATCAACGCTTGTGACGTTTGAGAGACGGATGACGAAGCAGCGTCGTTCCGCGTTCCCAAAGTCTCCGTGCTGGGACTACGTGAGCCTGGAAGCCTCGACGTTTTTAATGTGTCGCGGAATCATTTTGCCCTTCACGTGTTAACATGTTAATTGTGTTTTCTGTTACCGGAAGTGACGAGAGGGTTGCTTGGTTGGTCACGTGCGTCAAAAAAGATTGCACACGGATTCCGAACGCCTCTGACGTCTTTGCCTTACATCGGGTTCGGGTTAATATAGCGGTTTCTATTTGTGGGCAGGGTAAAGAGGAAGAAGAGCACGGAGTGGACAATGGTCGCACCGTACTCGTCGGCGAACGCAATGGCTGATTTGAAGGGCACGGTACAATAGGCAGTCTCAAAACCCACTTTGCATTCACGCTCAACGTGGAGCCATGACAACCCAAAGTAATTATTACGTCATTGCTGTTTTACACTCGCTGAACTAACTTTTTCGAGGGTCGCTTTGACATATTTATATAAATCGAAAAAGGCATTTTTAAGAATCCGTTTTTCTTATGAAATGATATTTTTTAAACTGACCTTAAAAGACATTTCGTTTAACAGATGTCGGGTCTTTATGTCCTTTCATCTCCGTCTTTCCGACAAGTGGCTCCAGGCTGGAAAAACTTTGTTCAACCCTCGCTGTCCCACGTCCGCCATTTATTGTGAAGCTGAAACTTTTCGCGGGTATTTCCCCTCCAGGTCATTAAGGAACACACATTGTGCCTCTATGCGGTTTAAATGGCTCCAGGTAACGAGTTTGACAAGGACCGGTGTAGTTCGCTGGAGGCTCCTTGGGTCCATCTGGTAACGCTTTGCCTTTGTCGTGTCATGTTGGTTTAACCCTCGACACGAAGCTTCCTCCCACACGTCCGTCTCAATCGCTCCGCACTTTGGGTGCTTGGATGGGAGGGTGGGGGTATGATTGGATGGATGGATGTGTGGAGGAATGATTGGATGGATGGATGTGTGGAGGGATGGTTCATTGGATGGATGTGTGGAGGAATGATTGGATGGATGGATGTGTGGAGGGATGGTTCATTGGATGGGCATGTGGAGGGATGGTTCATTGGATGGATGTGTGGAGGGATGGTTCATTGGATGGATGTGTGGAGGGATGGTTCAATGGACGGATGTGTGGAGGGATGGTTCAATGGATGGATGTGTGGAGGGATGGTTCATTGGATGGATGTGTGGAGGGATGGTTCATTGGATGGATGTGTGGAGGGATGGTTCAATGGATGGATGTGTGGAGGGATGGTTCAATGGATGGATGTGTGGAGGGATGGTTCAATGGATGGATGTGTGGAGGGATGGTTCATGGATGGATGTGTGGAGGGATGGTTCATTGGATGGGCATGTGGAGAGATGGTTCATTGGATGGATGTGTGGAGGGATGGTTCATTGGATGGATGTGTGGAGGGATGGTTCATTGGATGGATGTGTGGAGGGATGGTTCATTGGATGGATGTGTGGAGGGATGTGTGGTGGGATGGTTCATTGGATGGATGTGTGGAGGGATGGTTCAATGGATGGATGTGTGGAGGGATGTGTGGTGGGATGGTTCAATTAATGGATCGGTGGGTAGTGGGATGGTTGGATGGATGGATGGATGAGTACTTGGAAGGATGGGTGGATGAATGGATGAGTGATTGGAAGGATGGGTGGATGAGTGATTGAAAGGATGGGTGGATGAGTGATTGGAAGGATGGGTGGAGGAGTGATTGAAAGGATGGGTGGATGAGTGATTGGAAGGATGGGTGGAGGAGTAATTGGAAGGATGGGTGGATGCATTGATGGACGGATAGATCGATGAGTGGACGGATGGTTGAGTGGTTGGAGGAATGGATAATTACGTGGAGGGGCAGCTCGGTACACATGGATGGATGATTGTTGCATCAAGGTATACATTTTTAAACATTGGTGAAAACTTTCAAAACATCAATTAAAACCCCTGGTGCCTACAATTCTGATTTCATCCTACTTTGTACCACTGCAAGATCGTTACAGTCGAACATCATGAATCTCCCGGTCATGTGTTCCTCGAACGAGGGTGAAGACCATTGGCGATCGAGCGTTATTCAAGGTATTCCTTAACTGTGGAGTTATTTGCCTTTTAAAATCCGTACAATCTCAACCATTTACGGTTTTTAAATCTGGTGAATATGATTGGTGGGATCACTGGGATGGATGGATGGATGTACAGAGAGAGGGGTAGGTGGGTTGTAGTATTTACGATGATTTTCTCGTATTGTACTGCATATCCCTGTACTATGGTTTTTAATGGGTATAATGTAAGTGTTGAGAAAGCTTTGAGGGGCCTTCAAAACATATGAACGACAGAGTTCATAGAACACGATACGCCGCACAGTGTTCAGATGTATATTTCAACTTTAATAAAATAATTATTTTAAAGTTCGTAGAAAAAAGAAATCTGGAAGTGTAGCGCGACTGAAGTAGTCTTATACACCACCTTATGGAACATGTCGAAGTACGGTGCTGATAAACTTGGAGGTTCTTGGAAGTATTATGAAGGCAATTTGTGTTCTACAACACTAAAATGTGTAATTCAATTTTAATAAAGATTTAAAGAGGTTTAAAAGCGTATAAATTAATTAATTCTGTAGTTTACCGCCGTTGACGCGGCGTCTATTACATCACCTTATCCAACATGTTACTTTAGGTATTCGTGCCTGTTGTTTATGTCCTTTATAACGTCCTTAAAAACAGTGATTTCCTGTTTGGAATGATTTTCAATTTTGCTTGACTGCCAGGCAGGCAGACAGAGGGAAAATATTGTCTCACACCTCTGCGCCTGTGCGATCGGGATAATTCCCAAGTGCGATCGGGATAATTCCCATGTGCGATCGGGATAATTCCCGTGTGCGATCGGGATAATTCTCATGTGCGATCGGGATAATTCCCGTGTGCGATCGGGATAATTCCCATGTGCGATCGGGATAATTCCCATGTGCGATCGGGATAATTCCCATGTGCGATCGGGATAATTCCCATATGCGATCGGGATAATTCCCATGTGCGATCGGGATAATTCCCATGTGCGATCGGGATATGCAGAGAGGAGGGAGAAAGGCAAAGTACAGTAAAATGGCAAACTTCCCTTCCTATTCATGTTCCGATTTGTGCTCGAAATATAACATTGAATCCATTGCCAGGTGCACAACTTGCACAAAGCTACTCTTTACAATACATTCATAATACACCGATCTAGTACCGTAGGTACACCGATTTTGGTTCCCTGGGATCCTCATTCGGATGTACCATACTCTGTTACAGAATGTCGAAGTGACGTTGACCGATATGCCTCCGCCCACATTATTACATCATTATACGCGTACATACTTGTACTAACTGATTTACATCCATTCAGCTGTTCTCAAGTATCACATTTTTACCTGACATGACCTCGAACCTTTCAGCTTTGACACGGAAATCTAAACAGTAAATCTTTGCTTCATAATATATTGTTACGGTTTTTAGAACCTTCACTTTGTAAATTTAGTAGTAAATTTCCTGTGTACATTTCCCCTTAATTGGCTGTTAATTGAAATGAGCACCTTAGCTAGTCCATGTACAAGCATGTAGCCAATCATAGAACCTCTCTATAGTTATTTCATTAGTCTGTGTTTCAGATAAGGCTGTGTGTCCAATAGTCGATCTTACGTTGCACCAAAATCAAATAAGATAGATCCCCTTTCGATGGCCCCAGAACCTCCATTACCAACTGCATTTGCCTCCACTACTCATGTGCTCTAACTCAGAGAAGAAGGGCGTGGCCCGCCCATCGTCATCAAGAGGAGGAGTCAGCCAGCCCCGATCAACCAGCCAAGAATGAGTGGGTTTGGCTTGAGAGGGCGGAGAGAGAACGATCAAACAGTTTCGCGAACGTTCCAGGGTGTGGCGCTATATAACCCGTTGCGCAGAGCCCCCACCAGAGTTCTGTGGAGAGGTGAGCAGAGTTCTGTGGAGAGGTGAGCAGAGTTCTGTGGAGAGGTGAGCAGAGTTCTGTGGAGAGAGGTGTGGTGGGATGTGGTGGGAACAAAATCGGAGATCTCGCGAGATCTCGGAGACGGTGGGAGGGATTTTCGAAGCTCCACACGGTCTCCACGTTTTTCGAAGTTAAGTCTGTTCACAATTGTATTTTGTCGAAACTGTATTTATCTTTCGGTGTGTGAAGTTATTGTGTGCAACTTTGGTTGTTTCTCGGTGTTTATCTTTCATAAATTGATCGTCTGTTTGCCGTGTCGTGTCTTGAGGCCTTGTACAGTGTGCACTGTACAACCTTGAGGCTTTGTTTTTCTCTCAGCGGTCCGTCGTTTGTGATCTAATAACTTTCGTTCTCTGTATTCCCAGGCTTTTCACCCATAGCCTACTTCCTTGTGTAAATCTCAACTCAAAAAAAAAAACAAAACAAAAAAAACATTTCCTTCTCTGTTCTCATTCGTTTATTCATTCTTATTCGTTCGTTCGTTCTTCGACCACGTGTTTCTCCCCCATTTCCCCAGATAGTTTTCACTCATTAACCTTCAATGTTTACACTTTCCCCTCAAGTTATGTATTCCATCATATTTTATAACACCTTTTTCTTCTTCTTCTTTAAAAGGCTGCTTTCGACTTGCTCACCAAATCAATTCATCCCAAAAAAAATATCCATCTCCTATAGTGCCTTTTTTCTACATTCCCTAAACTCTCCTGCACTCCATCCTCCATCCAGCGTCCTTAAACGTATTTTTAACTCGAAGGTCACAAGAAACTCATTTTGCAATAAATGTTCGTTTCCCATAAATCGTACACTTTCAAAAATCCAATCTCACCCCTCCCCTCCAAATCTTCCCCATAACCCCTCCCCTCCAAATCTTCCCCATCACCCCTCCCCTCCAAATCTTCCCCATCACCCATCCCTTTCAAATCTCCCCCCTTGCCCCCTCCCTCCTAAACTACCCCCTCACCCCTCCCCGCCAAGACGCCCCCTCGCCCCTCCCCTCCTAGACTCCTGCCTCACCCCTCCCCTCCAAATCTCCCCCATATCCCATCCCTTTCAAATCCCTCCCCTTGTCCCTTCCCTCCCAAACTCCCCCCTCACCCCTCCCCTTCAAATCTCCCCACCCTCATTGCTTCTCAATTTCCCCCCTCTCACTCCCCCTCCTCAAAGCGTCCTCCCTGCTTCTTCCCCTTTCAAACTCTCACCTCCATCTCCCCCAACCTTCTGCCTCGCTCTTCCCCCTCCTCAAATAACACCTCATTGTGGCTCACCCAATCACCATCAAACCTTTTGTCCGCCCCATCCTTCCCTTTCTCCGAGCTATTCTGAAATCTCTGACACACGTTCAACAGCTCTCCCTATCTCTTCCACCTCTTCCACATCTTACCCTACCCCTCCTCCCCCCTGTTCTGTATCTGATGCTCCCCCTTCCTCCTCATTAACGGTATGGACCTCAAACATCCGGGGCCTTCGTTCAAACTTAACTGATCTCTCCATACAGGTTGCTTCTGTCAAACCAGACGTGATCTGCTTAACAGAAACTTTCCTCCTTTATGATGTCTCTGATTCCATAGTATCTCTCCCGGGCTACTCCCTCCTCCGGTATGATAGACCTGAGCCTCGTCCTGGAGGCGGGGTTGCTATCTTTATCAAAAACTCTCTTCCTCACTCGCCCTGCACTGCACTCTCTCCACCTCACCCCCAGGAATACCTCTGGCTACGGCTTCCCCTTCGCTCCCACCTCTTGTTCATATGTGTGTTGTACCGTCCACCAAACAGTGATGACTCCATCTACATCTCGCTGTCTGATGATATGGACCAACTTCTATCTACTCATCCCAACTCTCTCTTCCTCATATGTGGTGATTTCAATTGTCACCATGCCAGTTGGCTGGGTGTGGGTACCTCTCTCACCAGCCATGGCTCTTCAGCAAAGGACTTCTGCGACTCACTGGGACTGACACAATCTGTCAATTTCCCGACCCGGATCTCAGTCAACGGAACATCTTCTCTTCTGGACTTGGTTATGACTAACTTCCCTGAAAATGTCTGCTGCTCTTCTTCTGCTCCGATCGGATCATCTGATCATGTCCTTGTTAAAGTGGACATCTCTCTGACCATCCTCAGGGAGCCTGCTCAGCGTCGACGAGTCTGGTATTTCACTCAGGCCAACTGGCACGGTCTTCAAGCAGCCATCAATCATCTGGAATGGTCTCCCATCTCTACCACCTCTGACATCAACTCATCCTGGGAATTCTTCCAAAGTAAATTGCTCTCTCTCATGCACAGATTTATCCCATCTCGTCTTCAGTTGTCATACCCTTCCTCCCGTCCATGGTACACGGAATCTTGTGGTGAGGCTGTTGCCCAGAAACAACTTGCCTTCGTCTCCTGGAAAGCAAATCCAACGGAAGGAAATCTCATTTCCTTTCACAAAGCCCGAAACAAGTGTGTGTCCACCCTCAGGAGAGCCAGGAAACAATATCTCTCCGTTCTCAAGACCGAACTCTCTTATCTGTCTCCCTCTTCCAAATCCTGGTGGCGTCTGGTCAAATCCGTTTCTGGTGTTTGTTCCCCCTCCATCCCCTCCCTTATCTCAAACGGCTACACAGCTGACTCCGCACGTGAAAAAGCTGAATGCCTCAACTCTGTGTTTGCCTCTAAATATTGTGTCCCAAACCCATCCCTCTCTGTACCCACCATACCCAGTCGTACCCTGCTGCTCCTGGACTCCGTGTCCTTTCCTCCTGACAAGGTGGAAAAGTTTCTGTCAACCCTCGACTCTGATTCTGCAACTGGACCCGACGGCATCAGCCCACGGGTCCTAAAATCCTGCTCTGCTGCTCTATCTCACCCTCTCTCTGTTCTCTTCACCCTCTCGTTTGCTCAAGGTCAACTGCCATCTGCTTGGAAATCAGCCAACATCACCGCTTTGCACAAAAAAGGTGCAAAAACAGATCCTAGCAACTACAGACCAATCAGCCTTCTCCCAATTATCAGCAAAGTCATGGAATCCATCATTGCTTCGGATATGAAATCTTTCCTCTTCTCCAATGGCTTGATCTCTGATCATCAATTTGGTTTCAGACCAGGTCACTCTACTCTGGACATGCTGCTTCTGCTGTCTCAACAATGGATGGAGGTCCTCAATGCCAAACAGGAAATTAGAGCTGTCTCCCTCGACATATCACGTGCCTTCGACACGGTCTGGCACCCCGCTCTGCTCACCAAACTCTCCTCCTTTGGTATCCATGGAAATCTCCACGCATGGCTGGCTGACTTCCTCTCTAGTCGTCGTCAACGTGTGGCCCTGAATGGGTTTCTCTCATCTCCTCTTCCTGTTCAGGCTGGAGTTCCCCAAGGCAGTGTTCTGGGCCCCGTGCTTTTTCTGGTCTTCATCAATGATCTCTCTGACTCTCTCGAAAATCCTCTCTATCTCTTTGCTGATGACTCCACTCTCTGCCGCTCAATTCCTCTTCCCTCAGATCGGCAGTCTGCTGCCTCCTCACTCTCTGAAGACCTGGACAAAATCACAGACTGGTCAAACAAGTGGAACATGTCTTTCAATCCTGACAAATCTCACACTCTTACTATGTCTCTCCGAAAAGATCGACTGGACAACCCTCCCATCTACTTTCTCAACAATCCTCTCCAAGAAGTTCTGTCGCTCAAGATTTTGGGTCTCACTATCTGCCATGATCTTTCTTGGGAAAACCACATTTTCAAGCTGGCCTCCAAAGCCAGTCGCCGACTGGGCATCCTCCGTCGTGCGAAGTCCTTCCTCGGCACACCTGAGCTCCTCACCACATACAAGGCTTTCATCCGCAGCTCAATGGAATACTGTTCTCCACTATGGGCCGGTGCTCCTGCCTCACACCTAGCTCGGCTTCACGCTGTTGAAACCAAAGCTTTCAGAATTATTGGAATCTCCCGCGATGAAGCTATCTCTGAGGGCCTTTCACTCACTCACCGCAGGCAGGTAGGTGGTCTTTCTGTCTTCTACCGACTCCTCTCCGGCCTTGCACCCCCAGCTCTCTCTGTGCTCTGTCCCCCAAATATTCCTACAGGTCGCACAAGATCTGCCAGCAACCCTCTGATGGTTAAACTGCCGAAATCTCGGCTCTCTGCTCACCTTCACTCTTTCATTCCTCTTTTCTCCCGCCTCTGGAACAAACTCCCTCACTCCCTTCAATCCCACTCCTCCCTCCAGGTCTTTAAAACAGCTGTTCACCACCATCTCTTAGCTTCCCCCATCCAAAACCTTGATCTTTTCTACCCCCGCTAATTCACCCCAGATCCACCTTGTTTGAAATTCCAACTTCTTTCCTGGAAGTCCTGGCAGTGTCCATATGTTTTATACCTCTCCCACCGCCCCCTTCCCATGCCCCCCCCCCCAAAGCCCTCGCCCTCTCTCAGATCTCTCGATGTCTCCATGTCTCTCGGTCCCTGCTCTCAAATGTTGTGTTTGTGTCCTTCCCCCTCTCTCCCCATCTTGTCTACCGCTCCCGATGTTATATGTTTTATGTGTCGGTTTGTCTTTCTGTGTGATTAATGTTCGCTCTTTCACGAGCCTCGATCTTGTATACAAAAAAAAGAAAAGAAAAAAAAAGGTGGGCAGGCAAAGCAGTGGAGCGAGAACGCATGAGGCGGAGGACGTACGAGGCCTGAGGGAAACGCCGCTTGGAACACCCCCTGCGCGCGAAGCTCTGACGCGCTGCTGCACGTGAACCAGATTGCGGAGGAGTCGGCGGCCGTTCACCTCCAGCCTGCCATCCTGAACGGACTCTTCTCTCCCTTCTAGCCATCCACCCCTGCCATACTATCCATTCGTGTACGTGATTTTGTTTTGTTTGTTCTGTCCTGGGTATAAGTTAAGCTTGTTTTTAAGAATTGCTCTGTGTCCTTCTGCTCCTTCCATTTCCCTGTAAATTACTTCATTCCTTCTTCTTCTTTGGGTTTTTTTGGTGTAAATAATAATAAATCCTGTTATTTCTTACCTTTGGTTTCTTCTTCATTCACATCCGATCGTCTTTGTGATTTCCCCCATTGAGTACCTATGGTGCGATTTCGGCCAATGCTCAGGATCGGGTTTAGTTCTCTGTTAATGGCTCGAACTTTGGACTGCTAACCCGCTCGGCAAATACCATCTTGTCCGTGGTTTCGAGTGGAGTTACCCACCTGCCTTGTGGAGGGATTGGTGGAGGTGTACGGGAATCCCTTGACCAATCACCTCGGCCAATCCCACCCCACAGGGTCACGGGGTCGCTTCAGGATCGGAGACGGCCAGTGCAGCATAGAAGGGGGATTAACCCCCCCCCCTTTCTAAGGGGAGCGCCGTCCCCGTTTCCGTAACAATTGGTAGTCAGGAGTTGGGATCTGGAACCTGGGACTAAATTTATTTCGCCCAAATTTTGGACACCAATTGTGCCATTGGCCATAACAATTGGTGTCGGGGAGTGGGATTTGAGGCCCGAACCAAATTTTTAATCCATCTCGAAATTTGGTCGAAATTACGAGCGGCCGAAATTTTATTTAACATCTAAATTTTAAAATCGTGCCATGGATGATCAAGGTGATCGGATGCCGGCAGGGGAGCTAGAAGAGGGTTTAGAGTCGACCCAGGACCCCAGGGAGGAGGTGGGAGTAATGCGGGAGGAGCGCAACACGCATTCGGTAGCAGAGGTTTCAGGCGCTCAAAATGGCGGCGGCTTGCACGTGGCTGCGGCGGCCACGCCCGCTGCACCAATGGGGGTGGTCCAAATGCAGGCCCTCATGGAGCAATTTATGGCACAAATGCAGGCGTCCCTCAACCTGGAGGGGGACAAATCAAGGGCGGAAATCAGAGAAATGAGGGACGAAGCGAGGGGTACCAGTGCCCAAATTGGGAAGTTGGACAGTAAATTTGGGGGATTAGAAAACCAAATTGGGGAATTGAGGAATGATATGGGAAATCAAATCAGGGGGCTAGAAGCCAAATTTGAGGGTTTAGACAATAAATTTGAGGGGTTAGACAACAGGTTAGAAGGGCTAGAAGGTAAATTGGGGGTCCAACTGGAGGACGTGGGTAACCAAATCTGGGAAATGAAGAATGGGTTAACGGAGTTGGAAAATAGAATGGCCACCCAGGAGAACCAAATGGAAGGGGTGAAGAATGGGTTAGGGGGGTTAGAAAACACCATGGAAGGCAAATTGAGGGAAATAGGGGAGCAATCCGCCCGGGAAATTAAACAGATGGGGAACCAGATAGAGGAGGTAAAAATCGGGTTGGAAACCAAATTGGATGCCCAGAGGAATGATTTGGAACAGATGAGGGCGGCATCTACCAAAGAGATGGGAGAGATGGGGGAGGAGATAAGGCGTGGAGTGGGCGAAGAGGTCGCAAGGGTACGCGAGGAGGTAAAGCGGGGTGAGGAGCGCATGGAGAAAGAGGTGAGGAATAGTACGGCTAGGTTACAGGGGGGAATAGAAGACCTGACACGGGGAGTAGAGCAGCTGACGGTGGGACAAAAGGAGTTGGGGGAGCAAGTGGAAAAGAATACGGCGGTAATAGGAGGGTTGAAAGCGACCCAGAAGGAAATAAAAAAAGAACTGATAGCGACTAAGAGGGAATGTCAGATGGTACATGAGGGATTGACAAAGTTCTGTGGAGAGGTGAGCAGTGTTCTGTGGAGAGGTGAGCTGAGTTCTGAGGGAGGTGCGCTGAACCAAAGTGAGAGAGTTCTGAGGAGTCCTTCTGTGGAAATAGGTGTGCAGGCAAAGCAGTGGAGAGAGAACGCATGAGGCGGAGGACGTACGAGGCCTGAGAAAAACGCCGCTTGGAACACCCCCTGCGCGCGAAGCTCTGACGCGCTGCTGCGCGTGAACCAGATTGCGGAGGAGTCGGCGGCCGTTCGCCTCCAGCCTGCCATCCTGAACGGACTCTTCTCTCCCTTCCAGCCATCCACCCCTGCCATACTATCCATTCGTGTACGTGAGTTTGTCTTGTTTGTTCTGTCCTGGGTATAAGTTAAGCCTGTGTAAGTATAAGCTGCCCTGTGTCTCCTATCTTTCACTGTAAATTACCTTCGTTCCCTTCTTTTCTTTGGTTGTGTAAATAGTAATTAATAAATACCTGTTCTTCCTACCTTTGTCTTCTTCATTCTTGTCCGATCGTCTTTGTCTTTTACCAATTGATATATGTGGCACGATTCGGCCAACGCTCAGGATCGGGTTTAGTTCTCTGTTAATGGCTCGAACTTCGGACTGCTAACCCGCTCGGCAAATACCATCTTGTCTGTGATTTCGAGGAGAGTGACCCACCTGCCTTGTGGAGGGATTGGCGGAGGTGTACGGGAATCCCTTGACCAATCACTTCGGCCAATCCCACCCCACAGGGGAGCGGGGTAGCTTCAGGATCGGAGACGGCCAGTGCAAATAGAAGGGGGATTAACCCCTCCCCCCCTTGCTATGGGGAGCGCCGTCCCCGTTTCCGTAACAATTGGTGTCAGGAGTGGGATTCGAACCCACGCCTCCAAGGGAGACTGCGACTGCGATTAATGATGTCATGACGTACCGCGAGGCTCAGATATAGCGGACTGTGAAGATAAGTGTGTGTTACGGTTTTTATAACCTTCACTTTGTAAATTTAGTAGTAAATTTCTTGGGTACATTTCCCCTTAATTGGCTGTTAATTGAAATGAGCACCTTAGCTAGTCCATGTACAAGCACGTAGCCAATCATAGAACCTCTCTATAGTTATTTCATTAGTCTGTGTTTCAGATAAGGCTGTGTGTCCAATAGTCGATCTTACTTTGCACCAAAATCAAATAAGATAGATCCCCTTTCGATGGCCCCAGAACCTCCATTACCAACTGCATTACCTCCATTACCAACTGCATTTGCCTCCATTACTCATGTGCTCTAACTCGGAGAAGAAGGGCGTGGCCCGCCGATCGTCATCAAGAGGAGGAGTCAGCCAGCCCTGATCAACCAACCAAGAATGAGTGGGTTTGGCTTGAGAGGGCGGAGAGAGAACGATCAAACAGTTTCGCGAACGTTCCAGGGTGTGGCGCTATATAACCTGTTGCGCAGAGCCCCCACCAGAGTTCTGTGGAGAGGTGAGCTGAGTTCTGTGGAGAGGTGAGCAGAGTTCTGTGGAGAGGTGAGCAGAGTTCTGTGGAGAGGTGAGCAGAGTTCTGTTGAGAGGTGAGCAGAGTTCTGTTGAGAGGTGAGCAGAGTTCTGTGGAGAGAGGTGGGCAGGCAAAGCAGTGGAGAGAGAACACATGAAGCGGAGGAAGTACGAGGCCTGAGGGAAACGCCGCTTGGAACACCTCCTGCGCGCGAAGCTCTGACGCGCTGCTGCGCGTGAACCAGATTGCGGAGGAGTCGGCGGCCATTCGCCTCCAGCCTGCCATCCTGAACGGACTCTTCTCTCCCTTCCAGCCATCCACCCCTGCCATACTATCCATTCGTGTACGTGAGTTTGTTTTGTTTGTTCTGTCCTGGGTATAAGTTAAGCTTGTTTTTAGGAATTGCTCTGTGTCCTTCTGCTCCTTCCATTTTCCTGTAAATTACTTCGTTCCTTCTTCCTCTTTGGGTTTTTTTGGTGTAAATAATAATAAATCTTGTTATTTCTTACCTTTTCTTCTTCATTCACATCCGATCGTCTTTGTGATTTCCCCCATTGAGTACCTGTGGTGCGATTTCGGCCAACGCTCAGGATCGGGTTTAGTTCTCTGTTAATGGCTCGAACTTCGGACTGCTAACCCGCTCGGCAAATACCATCTTGTCCGTGGTTTCGAGCGGAGTTACCCACCTGCCTTGTGGAGGGATTGGCGGAGGTGTACGGGAATCCCTTGACCAATCACCTCGTCCAATCCCACCCCACAGGGGAGCGGGTAGCTTCAGGATCGGAGATGGCCAGTGCAGCATAGAAGGGGGATTAACCCCCCCCCCCCTTGCTAAGGGGAGTGCCGTCCCCGTTTCCGTAACAATATACTTATACCAGGTTTGGTCAAACTCCTATCACTGGTTCACAGGTTAGTGAAGTAACAGCATTTTTACCTTATGGGACCTCTGACTTTTGACCTCTTGACCCCATAATCGAATCACTTCAGCTTTACATCATTATACTTACTTGTACCAAGTTTGACTTCATTCCCTTCAGCCGTTCTTAGGTTATTGCAGTAACGAAAACCTATTACAGGCTCTGGGAGGGGTGAGGGAGAGAGAGAAAGCGGTGGGGGAGGGATAGAGAGGGTTGGGGGAGAGTTAGAGAGGGGTGGGGAGAGAGACGGAGAGGGAGGGGGTGAAACAGAGAGGGGTGGTGGAGAGAAAGGAGGGTGGGACAATACAGAGAAGGGTGGGACAATACAGAGAAGGATGGATAGAGAGAGGGTGGGAGAGAGAAAGAGAGGGGTGGTGGAGAGACAGGAAGGGGTGGATGTGAGAGACAGAGTGGGTGGGGAAGAGAGAAAGAGAGAGATTCAGTTGGGGTCTGGAGGGAGGGAGAGTGAAGCCTCGCAACATGTTGTTATACTGTATACTCCATACTCCAGGAGGGAGTGATGGTGTGAGAAGGAAGGGGGGGGGGTGGGAGTAAGGGAAAGAGAGAGGGAGGGAGAGGAAAATGAGGGGGAATGTGGGGCGGGTATAGAGAGGAGTGGGAAAGTGAGTATAAGGAGGGGGGAGGTAGAGAGGAGGAGTAGCGTGGAGGGAAGGGTGAGGAGGGGGAGGGAAGGGTGAGTAGGGGGAGGGAAGGGTGAGGAGGGAGAGGGAAGAGTGAGAAGGGGGATAGTCGAGTGAAGAGGGGAGAGAGAGGGGGGTGGGAGTTGAAAATCTGGCATATGCAATGCCCAGTTTAACGTCCATCTGAGGGACGGCACACAAATTGATGAATCACCCTGCCATCGAAACACCGAGATGACAGTTTATAGCTTGGTCGGGATTCAAACCGAGGCTAGACGGCTTCGAGCAAGTGTGCATTCCTCTCGCCATCATACTTGTCCCGTTGTTTTTAATACTCCAATTTATTTTGCCTTCCTAACTCCTGGGATGTCCCCGCAGAGTACCGCGCTGCCATATCACCATGGAAGCCAAGAGGCTTAAGTACTCCGGAAAGCACTCCAACAAAATGGTTGAAGAATAACACGTTTATTTTATCACCTTAACATTGCCCTTAACATTTCTAATTTTAATTTCAAAAACGACATCCGTTGTGATATAAAGTCAATTAATTACACCACTTGTGACTGTATCACCATGGCTTACAAGCTTCGGTTGATAAGGAACAGCTTGCTTTTATGGTATTACTTCGTGTGTCTCTATATACAGTACGCTATGTGGGCAGATCTAACAGCAGTGAATGAAGGAGCCTTTATTTAATCCATAATACTATATAGATTTCCAACTCTCTTAAAAACCTCAGAACTTTGATTATATAGTATACTTTAATTATTCTGTGCGAGTAGATCGTGTTTCCAACGCAAGGCACGTCTTAATTATTTTCATTGCACTCAATGAAATCACTCAATGAAGCTGGATAATTTTGACACATTCCTTAATCTTTTCTTCACTCAATATAATTCTTCGAACAGTAGAAAAAGATAAGTTTAATCCTTTGGCAATTTCACGTTTTCTTGCTTTGACAATTTCTTTCCTAAATTATCTTCAAAAAGGGTGTTTAAACACACCCAAACATCCAGTTTTCATTCATGCACTCCCTTAGAGTTAGGTAAGTATAACTGCAAAGTTCAGGGCCGCTAAGTTTCATGGTTTTGGAGTTATGGAGGAGACACATACACACACACACACACACACGCAAACACACACACCCTTTATTATTTATTTATTATTATTATATTGTGACTTTACTTTATTACTGCTTTACTGTGACACTGTTTACACTTTATTGTATTACTTCCGTCTGGCCACTCTGCCATAAAGCCCAGATCGCTGGAGTGTTGCAGTGATTGTTGTCCTTCTGGAAGTTTCTCCCATCTCCACACAGGATCTCTGGAGCTCAGCCAGAGTGACCATCGGGTTCTTGGTCACCTCTCTTACCAAGGCCCCTCTCCCCCGATTGCTCAGTTTGGCCGGGCGGCCAGCTCTAGGAAGAGTCCTGGTTGTTCCAAACTTCTCCCATTTAAGAATTATGGAGGCCATTGTGCTCTTGGGAACCTTCAAGGCAGCAGAAAATTTTTTGTAGGCTTCCCCAGATCTGTGCCTCGACACAATCCTGTCTCTGAGCTCTGCAGGCAGTTCCTTCGACCTCATGGCTTGGTTTTTGCTCTGATATGCATTGTCAACTGTGAGACCTTATATAGACAGGTGTGTGCCTTTCGAAATCATGTCCAATCAATTGAATTTACCGCAGGTGGACTCCAATCAAAGTGTAGAAACATCTCAAAGATGATCAAGAGAAATGGGAGGCACCTGAGCTAAATTTCATGTGTCAAAGCAAAGGGTATGAATACTTATGTCAATGTGATATTTCAGCTTTTTTCTTTTTAATAGATTTGCAAAATTTTCTAAAATGCTGTTTTCTCTTTGTCATTTTGGGGTATTGAGTGCAGATTTATGAGGGAAAAAATGAATTTAAACGATTTCAGCACAAGGCTGCAACATAACAAAATGTGAAAAAAGTGAAGGGGTCTGAATACTTTCTGAATGCACTGTATAAACTAATAAATCGGCACGTTTACAGCCAAACTTGTATGACGTCACGTATAATATAACATCACCTCTTCCCCCAAACACGAGAAGCGTCAAACAATCACAGAGTGATTGAGGATGGAGCGAGGCCAACAGGAGGGTGTAGATCTTCTCCCGATGGGTGTAATCGCTGCCCCCTGATGACCCCTAGTGGTATTTCAATGTAAAATGATATTGTGGCCATATTTTCTGAAAACAGTGCGAAAATTGGCGAATAAAATTGTCATGTATTCGTAGCAGTGTTGTAGTCAAGTCCACCTGGTCCCAGTTCGACTCTGAGCTGTCTGAGTCAAAGTACGATTCCAGCAGTACCGTGTGCGAGTACTTGGGAGTCCGAGTCCTGTGCTGAACATGTATTGGAAAGAGGCAAAAAAGAGCGAATTTATTTGTGCTTATGTATCTATCTATAATTCCAGTAATCTCTGTGTGTATGTTTGTTTGTCTGTGACCGCTGTTTCTCGACAACCACGGGTCCGATATACTTTAAACTTGCCAGGTATATTGCTGGGGACCTGAGGATGTGCCTTTTCAAGGTTTCATATTAATCGGACAAGTAGTTACCGAGCTATGTCCAAAAAACGATTCAACCAATCAGAGAGCAGCGAGCTATCACGTGTGCCGAACGTGCCGAACAGACTCTGCCTCGGACGGCACATTTGAGAGCGTATTCATTTATTTCACGTTGGCAAACTATGTTGGCGTTAAACTATGTTTTAAAACTAATTAAAACTAATTTGCGATTCTTTCGCTTTCCTGCGCGTTTGTGCACGCTATGGCGATTTCTTTACCAAACTCCGCAAGCCGTTCGCTTTGGACCAAACCATTTCATGTAAATAGAGGGGGGGGATTGTCACCGTACTCGCAAGCCGTTCGCTTTGGACCAAACCATTTCATGTAAATAGAGGGGGGGGATTGTCACCGTACTCGCAAGCCGTTCGCTTTGGACCAAACCATTTCATGTAAATAGAGGGGGGGGGGATATAATTTTAGATATATATATAGTACGGGCATGCCCTAGTTATGTAAATGAAGACAATTAAATATCAAAACCGACAAAAAGCGTAACTTGTTACTGTTATTCTGTGTTATTTGTTACTGTTGCGATCAAGTTTTGTCGAAATTGTGTGTGTAGTTTCGGAGAAGAGAGCAAATATCTACTTTAGGGGGTCAAAACTCCCGCAAACCTCTTTAGACCCTGATTTTTTTAATGACGTGAAAAAGTTTGGTACATCACAGGTGAGGAAGGTTGTGGTGAAATTTCATCCAGAGAAGGGAGCAAATACCTATTTTGGCGGTCAAAGTCCCGCAAACCTCCTTAGACCATGATTTTTATTTTAATGCCATGAAAAAACTTTGGTACATCACAGGTAATGAATGTTGTGGTGAAATTTCATCGAAATCATGTGTGTAGTTTCGGAGAAGAGAGCAAATACATATTTGGGGGGAGGGAGGGTCGACCCCCCCCCCCCCCTCCATTAACCCTTTTAGTGAGGGCAAATTTTGATGAGGTCAATACACCTTCATTAGGCATCAGTATGAAGCTGGTGACCAAGTTTCATCAAAATCGCTATTTTGGTTCAAGCGATAATAACTGAAATGTTTACAGACTCACTCACTCACTCACTGACTAACTTACCTACGGACACTGCTCGATCGCATAAGCTCACCGGACTGAAGTCCAGGTGAGCTAATAATAGTAGAAGGTTGAATCAGCTTGCCAAAGTACTGTCGGGGAATTTCAAAAAGCAGCAGTTTTAGTAAAAATGATAGGAGAATATTGTGTTGGATTTCCAAAGTACTGTTGGGAAGTTTTAAAACGCAGCAGTTTTAGTAAAAATGATAGGAGAAGATTGTGGCAGATTGGCAATGTGCTGTCGGGAAGTTTTAAAACGCAGCAGTTTTAGTAAAAATGATAGGAGAAGATTGTGGCAGATTGGCAATGTGCTGTCGGGAAATTTCAAACCGCAGTAGTTTTAGTAAAAATGATATTAGAAGATTGTGGCAGATTGGCAATGTGCTGTCGGGAAATTTCAAACCGCAGTAGTTTTAGTAAAAATGATAGTAGAGATTGTGGCAGATTGGCAATGTGCTGTCGGGAAATTTCAAACCGCAGTAGTTTTAGTAAAAATGACAGTAGAAGATTGTGGCAGATTGGCAATGTGCTGTCGGGAAGTTTCAAACCGCAGTAGTTTTAGTAAAAATGAGAGTAGAAGATTGTGGCAGATTGGCAATGTGCTGTCGGGAAATTTCAAACCGCAGCAGTTTTAGTAAAAATGATAGTAGAAGATTGTGGCAGATTGGCAATGTGCTGTTGGGAAATTTCAAACCGCAGCAGTTTTAGTAAAAATGATAGTAGAAGATTGTGGCAGATTGGCAATGTGCTGTCGGGAAATTTCAAACCGCAGCAGTTTTAGTAAAAATGATAGTAGAAGATTGTGGCAGATTGGCAATGTGCTGTCGGGAAATTTCAAACCGCAGCAGTTTTAGTAAAAATGATAGTAGAAGATTGTGGCAGATTGGCAATGTGCTGTCGGGAAAGTTGAAACCGCAGTAGTTTTAGTAAAAATGATAGTAGAAGATTGTGGCAGATTGGCAATGTGCTGTCGGGAAATTTCAAACCGCAGTAGTTTTAGTAAAAATGATAGTAGAAGATTGTGGCAGATTGGCAATGTGCTGTCGGGAAATTTCAAACCGCAGCAGTTTTAGTAAAAATGATCGTAGAAGATTGTGGCAGATTGGCAATGTGCTGTCGGGAAATTTCAAACCGCAGCAGTTTTAGTAAAAATGATAGTAGAAGATTGTGGCAGATTGGCAATGTGCTGTCGGGAAATTGCAAACCGCAGTAGTTTTAGTAAAAATGATAGTAGAAGATTGTGGCAGATTGGCAATGTGCTGTCGGGAAATTTCAAACCGCAGTAGTTTTAGTAAAAATGATAGTAGAAGATTGTGGCAGATTGGCAATGTGCTGTCGGGAAATTTCAAACCGCAGTAGTTTTAGTAAAAATGATAGTAGAAGATTGTGGCAGATTGGCAATGTGCTGTCGGGAAATTTCAAACCGCAGTAGTTTTAGTAAAAATGATAGTAGAAGATTGTGGCAGATTGGCAATGTGCTGTCGTGAAATTTCAAACCGCAGCAGTTTTAGTAAAAATGATAGTAGAAGATTGTGGCAGATTGGCAATGTGCTGTCGGGAAATTTCAAACTGCAGCAGTTTTAGTAAAAATGATATTAGAAGATTGTGGCAGATTGGCAATGTGCTGTCGGGAAATTTCAAACCGCAGTAGTTTTAGTAAAAATGATATTAGAAGATTGTGGCAGATTGGCAATGTGCTGTCGGGAAATTTCAAACCGCAGTAGTTTTAGTAAAAATGATAGTAGAAGATTGTGGCAGATTGGCAATGTGCTGTCGGGAAATTTCAAACCGCAGTAGTTTTAGTAAAAATGATATTAGAAGATTGTGGCAGATTGGCAATGTGCTGTCGGGAAATTTCAAACCGCAGTAGTTTTAGTAAAAATGATAGTAGAAGATTGTGGCAGATTGGCAATGTGCTGTCGGGAAATTTCAAACCGCAGTAGTTTTAGTAAAAATGATATTAGAAGATTGTGGCAGATTGGCAATGTGCTGTCGGGAAATTTCAAACCGCAGTAGTTTTAGTAAAAATGATATTTGAAGATTGTGTCGGATTGGCAAAGTACAGTCAGGAAATTTCACAACGCAGCAGTTTTAGTAACAATGATAGGAGAAGATTGTGTCGGATTGGCAAAGTACTGTTGGGAAATTTCAAAACGCAGCAGTTTTAGTAAATTGATAGTAGAAGATTGTGTCGGATTGCCAAAGTAGTCAGGAAATTTCAAACCGCAGTAGTTTTAGTAAAAATGATATTAGAAGATTGTGTTGGATTGGCAAAGTACAGTCAGGAAATTTCACAACGCAGCAGTTTTAGTAAAAATGATAGTAGAAGATTGTGTCGGATTGCCAAATTACAGTCAGGAAATTTCACAAGGCAGCAGTTTTAGTAAAAATGATAGAAGATTGTGTCGGATTGCCAAAGTACTGTTGGGAAATTTCAAAACAGCAGTTTTTGTAAAAACGATAGTAGAATATTGTGTTGGATTGCCAAAGTGGTGTTGGGAAGTGTAAAAACGCAGCAGTTTTCATAAAAATGATAGTAAATATTGAGTCGGATTGCCAAAGTACTGTCAGGAAATTAAAAAACAGCAGTTTTTGTAAAAATGATCGTAGAATATTGTGTTGGATTGCCAAAGTAGTGTTGGGAAGTTTAAAAACACAGCAGTTTTAGTAAATTGATAGTAGAAGATTGTGTCGGATTGCCAAAGTACAATCAGGAAATTTCAAAACACAGCAGTTTTTGTAAAAATGATAGTAGAAGATTGCGTCGGATTGCCAAAGTACTATCAGGAAATTTCAAAACACAGCAGTTTTTGTAAAAATGATAGTAGAATATTGTATCAGATTGCCAAAGTAGTGTTGGGAAGTTTAAAAACGCAGCAGTTTTAGTAAAAATGATAGTAGAAGATTGAGTCGGATTGCCAAAGTACTGTCGGGAAATTTCAAAACACAGCAGTTTTTGTAAAAATGACAGTAGAATATTGTATCAGATTGCCAAAGTAGTGTTGGGAAGTTTAAAAACGCAGCAGTTTTAGTAAATTGATAGTAGAAAATTGTGTCAGATTGCCAAAGTACAGTCAGGAAATTTCAAAACACAGCAGTTTTTATAGAAATGATAGTCGAAGATTGCGTCGAATTGCCAAAGTACAGTCAGGAAATTTCAAAACACAGCAGTTTTTGTAAAAATGATAGTAGAATATTGTATCAGATTGCCAAATACTGTTGGAAAAGTTTCAAAACTCATTGAATGGGTTTTGCCAAAGCGAAAGTTGTGGACGGATTGTGTCAAAACATGGTGGATGAGTTGGGTAGGTGACTAGAACTAGCCAATTAGATTTTGGTTCAGGTCGGTATCCAGATCTGGCCTTTCAGTGGGATACAAAACGCAAACCTTTCAGCCTGGCGGAGGTATGCGCTTTACCGAGTGTTGTTCAAATTTGCTTCTGCTCCTCTTCTTCGTTGTTCCTGCTGCTTAGACGGTTCATGCAGTTTGTACAGTTTCTATGGTTGGTTGCCTGCTCGTCACGATTATTGCATGGTCCTTTGTGGTGATGAGATACACTGTGCCTCATGGATTTTAGAGTACCAGAGGAGAGATGCCTGTGAGAGCAGCAGAGACATGCAAATCTGCACCATTTCACTCTAATGACAAACGGGCCCCAAACACTAATCGGGTCGTGGAGCGCCCCCCCCAAACCAAGACCCACGTCGTGTGCACGTGTGAGTATCGCGCACACGGAGCAGCTCTCTCTATGTTTCCTCTTCTTCTCTCTCAGTCCCATGTTCCCTGAATAAGAGGACTGAAGGAGCTATGCTCCAACGCGAGTCGGAAGGATTAACGCGACAAAAGACGGAAATTCGTCCGAGTTGCTTTATTGCACGTATCAAACTCGGGTACTCTGAAAAGCCCGTTTATCGGGCAGCAATATATTGTTACGGGTCGCGGACAAGATGTTACTTTGGGCCGAGCGGATGGTCAACCGCGACCGTTACAGGATCCCCGATTAGCCCGACTCCCCCAACGTTGACCAATCGCGCCACAGGTATTCAATCGGGAAACCTCTAAAGCGACCGAATGTAAAGAGGAAGAGAGAAGAAGACAGAGTACGGAGGAATAACAGGATTTATTATACACACAAGCAAAAAGAAGGAGCGATCAAAGTTATTTACAAGCAATGGATGGAAGAAGCAGTCACACAGTGAATCGTTAGCTTATACTATTCAATTTACTTAAAAACCCCAGGACAACATTCAAGACAGACAACGTTCACACTTACACGGGGGATATTGCAGGCAGGTATGGCTTGAGGATGGATGGTTGTTTTGGGAGGCAATGGAGGGTCCAGCGTGGATTGCTGCCTGGCGCGTCCTTTTCGTGGCCTGCGGCCCCTTAGCTGCCCCCTTAGCTGCAGCGCAGCTGGTCGCACGATGGCTCGCACACACCTGCTTGTTCAGGCGTCTTCCTTCTCCCCAGCAACAACGAGCGACAGCAAGCAAGAGGACGGGGTCAGAGCAAGAGGGTGGAGTGCGTCCCGCGGCGGCTTATATTGGTTTCTCACCGAACCTTCGCGCACTTTCTCGGGGGTTCCCGCTCCGCCCTCTCTTAGCCAAACCCCTTGTTCTGGGTTGGATGAGCGGGGCCGACTTACTCCTCCCCCCTATGCCTATGACGAGGGGGGCGACCCGTCTTCTCTAGCCACTCCCCTTGTTCGTAATGGCCGCAAATGGCGAAAACCGGTCAGCAGCTGCAGGTAAGGCGCCGTCACGTTGCACAGCAGTTCAGTACTGCAATAAACGGTTGCTGTCAAAGCTCAAGTGGGGGAATCCCTGGCACTTGAGCTGCCATGGATCATCGGAGGGGCCTACGCTTTATTTCGTTTGATGCAATGCAGAGTCAATCTAGTGGGAAACACATATTTAGCCTACATAGAATAAGGAAATAAACGATTTAAAAAGATATATCGTGGCCTGTGTGTAAGTTTCATGGAATTAACTAGGAGGACGGCTGCGACCATTATTTACATTACGAGGGTGTTACACACAACAAAACCATACTTTTCACATTCGTTACACTTTCTCCAAAATTGTTACACTTCTCAAAACCGTTACACTTCTCAAATTCGTTACACTGCACCCTCCTTTCTTCAGGCCCGTCCTCGGGCCTACAAAACTTTAACTTAGTGTGACACGTAGGTGTAATTCCCTCTACAATTAACCTGACCCTGAGTGTGACGATTTTAAAATACAAATAAGTATGTCCCCCTATTGCATTGCACCCTGTCTAACAGACTCAAGCCCACAGCTAACCGAATTACGGAATTGTTCTCAAACTATACATTTACGGTGGGGAGCATTATTTACAGTGACGTTATTTCTTATTTACAACGCAACCCAGGACCTGTGTTTTTTTTTTCTTTTTAGGGAACAAGAAAAAGAAATTCCTGTTGGGAGGGAGGAGACAGCACGCATTGCATCGATGCACCAGTACCAATACCACAAAAGCACCAAAAGCACCAAAAGCACCACTCGGTGCACAGTCACCACGGTTCATAATAAACACAACAAAACAACTGGTGGTGGTCTTCTCTTTTTCTGCTGGGCCGATGTTCTTCCCGACGTCTTCTGGCTTCATGCGGCCTACTTGGAAATAATAAAAAGCACAACTTGTGTTCATTTTTATTTAGGGCCTCAGGGGCCAACTAAGGGTGGTCCACCTGTTTGGCATGGGTGCCACCTTACCGAGGTCCGCAAGCAAGATTCCCTGGCCACTATGGCCGGTCTCCAACAGAGGTGCCCTGCCCCAGAACCTGGGGTCCATCAAGTGGTACTTGGCCGCAGAACAGCGGTCCATAAAGTGGTACATCAACGCAATGCATGCTGGTTCTGGGAATCTCGTGCGCACAATGGCCACCTCACGCACGCTCCCCTCGGCGCCCAATGGCGCACAGGTCCTCAAGTGGGAGACAAAAAGGGGGGAAGACAAATGAGCGAGGGGTAAGGTCACAAGGGTACACGTCAATAAAGGCAATGCAGGGTGAAGTGCGTACGGAGAGCGAAGTGAGAAAAACTCGTCCCTACCGTACGTCACCCCCCCTGTCACCTACACTACCCTTGCTCTTACCCCATATTTACAACAATTTACACCTTTACAAATCCGTCGCTACTGTCACGTCTTCCCCTTATTTCCCATACCAAATTCGTCTCCACAATCCCACTATCCAAAATTTGCCATCATCAATTCATCATCAATCCTCATAAGGAGGAAGAGATGGAACATCAAGCACAATGTCACACCCACGTCATGATGCGTCTCACAATCCAAAACATTTGCATCAAAAATAATTAAACATGGCATGGTGCGGAGTACCTGTCACCTCAGGTGAGTGGATGCAGATGGTGCGAGGAGACTCCAATCCTAACTATCCTCTAAATGACTTTAACACACTTTACACTACCCAGGGTCTTTCCCTGCCAATCCATTGGCCAACTTACACTATGGGTTCTAAAAACCAAATTCCCATTGACCAAACTGTGGTGCTTCTCAATTTGGGGTCTCACTCCCCCGATTCATCTCCCGGTGCCCTTGCACAATTTCTGGGCTGTGACGTGTACCTCTCCCAGCAGGTCTACCCACCTGCACACCTCCACCACTGTAGTTGCCACCCGAGCTTACCTGCTCCTCACCCTAACCTATCTAGCTGGCGAAGGCCCCTCCTGGCTCTGTCACCCCACTCGGTGCCCTCTGGCACTGGGCTACCCGGGTCCGTCCTCCGGATCCTCGGGCCCCATCCACAACAACTCTACCGGCTCCCAGAGCCCACCTGCGGCCTCACCTGGCCGACATCCTCACAGTGGTGGAGTGCCCAAACCAACTACACACACTAACAGGCTACACGCCCAGCCATTTCCACAACACTAATGCACCCATCCAAACATCATTCTTCCAACCGCACCACAGATGCCAATATCCAACCACAATTTACCTGTACCCTCTACCTAACACTTACACTACCCGCCCCGGGTATTCGTGATGGGGGTCCATCCTTCCCCCATTCACACCTTCGCACCATCCACTCCACTCCATAGTTTCCACCATACTCACTCCACGACCATCCATCCCAATACGCCATATATCCCATACCATTTATTCCACACAACCATTCTCCATACCTGTTGTTGCACACCTGTGCACTCACACCTGGTGCCACCTGCACCCTCCTTTCTTCCTGGACCATTTGGTCAACACAACACGCAATCACCACTACTCCCTCATACACTGCTCCATACACCTGTTCAGTTGCACACCTGTGCAATCACACCTGTTCAATCACACCTGTTCAATCCTCAAACACACGGCATCATCTCATCTAACTACTCCCCTCTGAAACTTGCGCTTCCCAGTCACCCCTTTAAACTATTGCGCTCCCACGTCATTATCATCCACACTAAACTACCTGCGTCCCCACTACAGGTATCCTTGTCACTAACTAATCTTATCGTTACCTAATGTCATCTTCTAGGGCCCTACACACAATATCCTAACCCACCCGGGCTAGTTTTCACTGCCATACACCCCATAATCTAGAGCGCATTTGCCCCCTTCTGTGAGGGATGACAGAGTTGCCATCCCACCACATCGGGGAGGTCCTACTATCAATTTGGCACACCAAATTTCAGCCAATCAAAAATTTTGCCAATCATCTGCCAATCACCGTACCAATCATCAAATTTTGCCTTTTTCTAATTTTGGGTCCAAAACACTAACCTCATCACTCGTCTCCTTATTAGATCCTCTCGGTGCGCCAATTCCCTTCTAAAGCTCGGCTTCGTACAGCCGAGCAATGAATGCGGGTTGTTTTGTGCCAGCGGCTGGATACGTCCCGCATTCGGGGCAGGGGCGGGGCTTACCCGGGCCGAGATCCCACGCACCACCTCGGCGTGGAGCCATCCAATGTCCCGTTCTCGACCTGCCGGCACGTCTCAACAAAAAGTGGTCGCCATGACGACCCTTCCTATCGAGCTGCCCGCTCCGCCTAGTTGAGCACGGACGCGGCCGTTCCAAGCGAGGCCCAGCGTGGATCGCGTACGGCGGTCCTTTCGAACCCGCCGTGGCTCGGATCCCCGCTGGTTCTCGCGGCACGCGAAGCCCGGCACGCACCGAGGGCCCGACTCGGCTATAAGTCGCTCTAACCGCTAACCCGGTTACCGTCGATGCCTCACCTGCATGCTTACACGCATACGCTACCCCTTTCTTGCGCATACATCCAGCTATTCCCATGCTCCTCGTCATTGCACCTTCTCTTACACACCTTGGTACACTCATTCCGCTCACAGACTTGGTCACACACCTGACCACCGAACACTTTGGCACACATTCGTTGTTCGCACACCTCACCAACACACCTCTTTGCGCCCCTTCCTCGGTCACCTCCTCTGTGACAATCACAGGTGTGCTCTCACTCGCACACCCAACCACGTGCCTCACGACCAACTCAAGTGTGCATTCCCACACACGCTCTACCATTCCAGGTGTGCATCCTTCCATTCCAGGTGCACATCCTCGCTCACCTGTCACAACCAACTCACGCTCCGTGTCACTCTCCCTACTTTCACCTCCACTCTCGGTCGCGCACTCACCCTTACTCTTGACAGCGCACTCTTTTCTCATGCCCCTGTCTGTTACACACCTTTCTCGCGCATCCTCTTGCGCACACTCTTTCGTTACATCCTCTGTAACTCTCACCACAGGCGTGCATTCTCCTTCACTCTTGACAGCGCACTCTTTCCCCATGCACCTGTCTGTTACACACCTTTCTCGCGCATCCTCTTGCGCACACTCTTTCGTTACTTCCTCCGTAACACTCGCCACACCGCGCTTCCATGTGCTCCCTCGCACACGCGCTACGACCGACTCACTCTCGACAGCACACTCACTGGTCGGCGCGCACTTTTTCCTCACACACCCCATGGTCGGACATTCTCGCACACCTCTTTTTTCGCACACCAGACCTGTCGCACACTTCACCAACGGCCTTTCACGAACACCCGGATCCAAACCAATCCCCAAGCCGACTGAAGCTTTCCTCACATCATATACATTGCCGAATATTTCGCCACTCACCTTGGCACCTCGTCTCCGCACCTCTTTTGCCACCTGCAAACTCTTTATTTGGTTAGTGAGCAGCACATCATGAGTTGAGCACCGACCTTGTACATATTCCATTACTTCCTCCTTTATCTCCCTCTTAGTTTCTGTCTGTCCCTTCTTAATTTCACTCACCTCTTCTTCCACTTCCTCTAATTTTTGCTTCACCTCTTTTATTTCCCGGTGCGTCTCCTCAAGTTCGTCCTCTAAGGCTACCGTGACCGTCTCTATGTGCATCCTCACCTGCCGGTCCTTTGTCTCCATTACCTCTGTCACCTCGTCCAACCTCATTGTCAGCCCCTCACGTACCATCTGACATTGCCTCTGTGTCGCTATCAAGTCATTTTTAATTTCTTTTTGTGTCGCCTTTAACCCTCCGAGTACTGCAGTGTTCCTTTGAACCTGCTCCACTAACTCCGTCTGTCCCTCCGTCAGCTGTTCCACCTCCTCCGTCAGGTCCTCTATGCCCCCTTGTAACCTCGCCGTATTATTTCTCACCTCTTTCTCCATACGCTTTTCGCCTCGCTTTACCTCCTCGCGTACCCCCGAGACCTCCTCACTTACACTTCGTCGTATCCCCTCTTTCATCTCCTCCATCTCTTTGGTAGATGCCACCCTCATCTGTCCCAATTCATCCCTCTGAGCAGCCAGTTTACTTTCTAACCCGATTTGCACCTCCTCTATCTGGTTCCCCATTCGTTTGATTTCCCGGGCAGATTGTTCCCCTACTTCCCGCAATTTGTCTTCCATCGTATTTTCTAACCCCATTAACCCATTTTTCACCTCTTTTATCCCATTGTCTAACCCCTCAAATTTTTTTTCTAATCCCTCTATTCTACTCCCTAACCCTCCGATCTGGGCTCCCATGTCCTCCCTCAATTTCTCGCTATTGGACCCCATGTCCTCCCTCAATTTCTCGCTATTGGACCCCATGTCCTCCCTCAATTTCTCGCTATTGGACCCCATCCTTTGTTCTAACCGTTGGCTATTGGCCCCCATGTCCTCCCTCAATTTCTCGCTATTGGACCCCATCCTTTGTTCTAACCGTTGGCTATTGGCCCCCATGTCCTCCCTTAATTGCTTGCCCATTCTTTGTTCCAATTGTTCGCTATTCTGGGCCATAAGGGCCTTCATTTGTATTAAAAAAAGGTTCAAATCCACCAGCGGCGCTGCTACGGTTGCGGGCGCCGTGGCCATGTGCGAGGCGCCATTTTGCGCGCCCGTAACCTCGTGCGCGAGGCCGCCATTTTGTGCGCCTGATACTCCCTCAACCACATTGCCATTGCTCTCCTCCTCCCTTTCCTCCACATACATTTCCCCAAGGTCCTGGGTTACCCCTAACCCGTCTATCTCCCCCACCGACATCCGATCGCCTTGATTGTCCATGGCGCGATCTCAAAATTCGGGTTTTATAAAACAACGCAATTTCGGCAGCTCGTAATTTTGACCAAATTTTTTTTTTTTCTACACGTTTTAAAAATTTGGTTCGGGCCTCGTATCCCACTCCTAGACACCAATTGTTACGGGTCGCGGACAAGATGTTACTCTGGGCCGAGCGGATGGTCAACCGCGACCGTTACAGGATCCCCGATTAGCCCGACTCCCCCAACGTTGACCAATCGCGCCACAGGTATTCAATCGGGAAACCTCTAAAGCGACCGAATGTAAAGAGGAAGAGAGAAGAAGACAGAGTACGGAGGAATAACAGGATTTATTATACACACAAGCAAAAAGAAGGAGCGATCAAAGTTATTTACAAGCAATGGATGGAAGAAGCAGTCACACAGTGAATCGTTAGCTTATACTATTCAATTTACTTAAAAACCCCAGGACAACATTCAAGACAGACGACGTTCACACTTACACGGGGGATATTGCAGGCAGGTATGGCTTGAGGATGGATGGTTGTTTTGGGAGGCAATGGAGGGTCCAGCGTGGATTGCTGCCTGGCGCGTCCTTTTCGTGGCCTGCGGCCCCTTAGCTGCCCCCTTAGCTGCAGCGCAGCTGGTCGCACGATGGCTCGCACACAGCTGCTCGTTCAGGCGTCTTCCTTCTCCCCAGCAACAACGAGCGACAGCAAGCAAGAGGACGGGGTCAGAGCAAGAGGGTGGAGTGCGTCCCGCGGTGGCTTATATTGGTTTCTCACCGAACCTTCGCGCACTTTCTCGGGGGTTCCCGCTCCGCCCTCTCTTAGCCAAACCCCTTGTTCTGGGTTGGATGAGCGGGGCCGACTTACTCCTCCCCCCTATGACGAGGGGGGCGACCCGTCTTCTCTAGCCACTCCCCTTGTTCGTAATGGCCGCAAATGACGAAAACCGGTCAGCAGCTGCAGGTAAGGCGCCGTCACGTTGCACAGCAGTTCAGTACTGCAATAAACGGTTGCTGTCAAAGCTCAAGTGGGGGAATCCCTGGCACTTGAGCTGCCATGGATCATCGGAGGGGCCTACGCTTTATTTCGTTTGATGCAATGCAGAGTCAATCTGGTGGGAAACACATATTTAGCCTACATAGAATAAGGAAATAAACTATTTAAAAAGATATATCGTGGCCTGTGTGTAAGTTTCATGGAATTAACTAGGAGGACGGCTGCGACCATTATTTACATTACGAGGGTGTTTCACACAACAAAACCATACTTTTCACATTCGTTACACTTTCTCCAAAATTGTTACACTTCTCAAAACCGTTACACTTCTCAAATTCGTTACAATATATACACATTATGCCGGAGCGTTTGCCCGGGATTGTTACACTTCACATTGTTACACTGGACCTGCCCGGGCATCCTGGGCGAGCCCTGGAAAGGCGAGGGCAGGCATGCCCGGGCGTCCTTGGCGAGCCCTGGAAAGGCGAGAGCGGGCATGCCCGGGCGTCCTGGGCGAGCCCTGGAAAGGCGAGAGCGGGCAATCGGGCATGCCCGGGCGTCCTGGGCGAGCCCTGGAAAGGCGAGAGCGGGCATGCCCGGGTGTCCTGGGCGAGTCCTGGAACGATGCGTCTGGGCATGCCCGGGAAAGACGAGACCGGGCGTGCCCGGGTGGCTTGGGCGAGCCCGGGAACAGCGAGTCCGGGCATGCCCGGGAGAGGCACGTCTGGGCCTGCCCGGGCGGCCTGGACGAGCCCGGCATGGTGATTGCTCCCTGGCCGCGGCCTTGGTAGGTGCAAGGCGATTGTGTACACCCAGCGGTAACTGCTACACACGCCCCTCCAGAATCGACTTGCACCGGCAGGGTCAATTTAAGGGGGGTCCTGATGACCCGGCCGAAGCGACCCCTGGAGGGTCGTGGGGGGGGGGGGGGTTCCGATGTGGTGGTGGGTGGTCGAGCGGGGCGAACTGTGGACGGGGGGCGGCCTCGCCGCGGAGGAAGGTTCAACCGTGGTGGTTGGTCGACGTCCACGTGCGCCGGCTTGAGGCGGTCCACTGAAATCCGGTCCGCCCGGCCGCCGAAGTCGATGACGAATGACCCGTCGTACGGCGGCCGGAGTGGCCCCCGGTGTGCGTCATGACGCACAAAGACGTACTCCGCTGTGCGAAGCGCTGGGTGGACGTAGGACTGGGGGCCACCGTGGCGGGACGTTGGCACGGGGGCAAATCGTCGGGCAGCCTCCTGGAGGTCCGAGCGCTGGCGAACTGCGGACCAGGGACTGGTAGCGTCGGGCATGAACTCGCCCGGGACGCGGAGCGGCTGGCCGTAGACGAGATCGGCGGTGGATGCCTGGAGGTCCTCCTTGGGGGCCGTGCGGAGGCCCAAAAGGACCCACGGCAGCCGGTCGGCCCAACCGTCGTCCTCAAGGCTGGCCATGAGCGCGGCCTTCATGGAGCGGTGAAAACGCTCGCACAACCCATTGGCTTGGGGGTGGTAGGCCGTGGTACGGTGGAGCTGGACTCCCAGGTTGCGGGCGACCGCGCCCCACAGCTCGGAGGTGAACTGCGGACCGCGGTCCGAAGAGATGTCTGCCGGTGCGCCGAAATGGGCGACCCAGGTGGCGATGAAAGCCTGTGCCACGTCGGCGGTGGTGGTGGAAATGAGGGGAACGGCCTCCGGCCACCTGGTGGTCCTGTCCATCATGGTGAGCAGGTGTGTGAAACCCCGCGAAGGGGGAAGGGGGCCAACCAGGTCCACGTTGACGTGGTCGAAACGCCGTTCGGGCACGGTGAAAGGTGCCAGCGGGGCCTGGGTGTGGCGGTGGACCTTGGCCCGCTGGCAGGCCGTGCAGGCATTGGCCCAGTCGCGGACGTCCCGTCGAAGGCCGTGCCAGACGAAACGCGCCGACACCAGCTTCTGAGAAGCTTTCCGGCCCGGGTGAGAAAGGCCGTGGATGGAGGCGAAGATGCGGCGCTGCCAGGTAACGGGCACGATGGGGCGAGGTTGCCCTTGGGAGACGTCGCAGAGCAGGACAGTGTCCGCGAAGGGGATGTCGGCCAGGCGGAGGCCCGTGTCCACCGCCCGGAGGGCCTGCACCACGGTGTCGGTGGTTTGGTCGGCCGCCATGAGCGCGAAGTCCAGGCCGAGGTGGACCGCGTTCGTGCTGGCCTGAGAAAGACAGTCGGCCACGGTGTTGTCTTTGCCGGCGACGTGCCGGATGTCCGTGGTAAATTCCGACACGGCGGAGAGGTGGCGCTGCTGGCGGGCCGACCACGGCTCCGTGACTTTGGCCATTGTGTAAACCAACGGCTTGTGGTCGACGAAAGCCGTGAACGGGCGGCCCTCCAGGAGGTGCCGGAAATGGCAAACGGCCAGGAATAGACCGAGGAGCTCGCGGTCAAACGTGCTGTATTTTAACTCGTTCGGCCGGAGTTGAAAAAAGCGAGTGGCTGCCAAACCCCGTTCACCCATTGTTCATGGACGGCGCCCACCGCGTAGTTGGAGGCGTCCGTAGTGAGGGCGATGGGAGCGTTGAACACCGGGTGAGCCAGCAGCGTTGCGTTGGCGAGGGCCCGCTTCGCGCTCGTGAATGCCGCGTCCATGGCCGCGGACCAGACGATGTCATGCTTGGCCGGCTTGCCCCGGAGGGCTTCGTAAAGGGGCCGCATGAGCTGAGCAGCGCGGGGCACGAATCGGTGATAAAAATTCACCATGCCGAGGAACTCTTGCAGGGCCTTGATGGAGCGGGGACGCTGGAACTTGGTGATGGCCTCGACCTTGGTCGGCAGCGGCACGGCCCCAGTCTTGGTGATGCGGTGGCCCAAAAAGTCAACGGTCGTCGTGCCGAAGTGGCATTTGGCCGGGTTGACAATTAAGCCGTGCTCGCTGAGGCGTCCGAACAGCGTTCGGAGGTGGAGGAGGTGCTCAGCTCGGGACGTGCTGGCGACGAGGATGTCGTCCAGATAGACGAAAAGAAATGGCAGGTCGCGCAGCACGCCGTCCATCAAGCGTTGGAATGCCTGGGCCGCGTTCTTGAGGCCAAACGGCATCCTCAAAAATTCGAACAGGCCGAACGGCGTGATGACGGCCGTCTTTGGGACGTCGGCCGGCCTGACAGGTACCTGGTGGTATCCCCGTATCAGGTCAATTTTTGAAAAAATAACCCGTCCCGCCAAACGAGCAGAAAAGTCTTGGATGTGCGGGATCGGATACCTGTCGGGGGTGGTAGAGTCGTTGAGGCGGCGGTAGTCGCCACACAGGCGCCATCCGCCCCCCGGCTTTGGCACGATGTGCAGTGGTGAGGCCCACGCCCCATCGGAGCGCCGCACGATGCCGAGGCGCTCCAACGCGTCGAACTCGGCTTTGGCCACGGCGAGCTTGGCCGGGTCGAGGCGGCGGGCCCTGGCGTAGACCGGCGGGCCCGTAGTGGGTATGTGGTGCTCGATCCCATGTCGCACTGCGACGGCCGAAAACGTCGGCCGCGTGAGGGCCGGGAAATCCGCGAGCAGGCGAGCGAACGCGTTCGCCGTCGGGAGGGCGCATGCCAGTTCGGTCGCCGCGGAGCTGCTCATCGTACATGCCAGGGAGCTGAAGGTCTCGGCGTTGACAAGGCGACGCCGTTTGACATCGACCAGCAGCCCATGCGCACAGAGAAAGTCGGCGCCCAGCAAAGCCATGGGGACGCTTGCGGTCACAAAGGTCCACTGAAAGCGCTGGCTGCCGAAGCAGAGGGTGACGTTGCGCGGGCCGAAGGTGCGTATGGCCGATCCATTAGCAGCGACCAAGGAGGGGCCGCAAACGGCGTTCTGCCTGTCCTGCTCGGAGGCGGGTATGACGCTCAGTTGGGCGCCGGTGTCACAAAGGAAACGCCGCCCAGACGCTTTGTCCTTAATAAAAAGCAAGTTGCCCGAGTGGCCGGCGCTCATGGCTGGTAATGAACGCCGGCCCGGCCGTTTCCCGACTTGCCGAAAGTGCACGGGGGTCGGCATGTCCGAGCCTTGTGTCCGAACCTGGCGTAGTAATGACACCATGCCTGGTCAGGTGGAGGCCCCGGCCGTCGTGTTGGAAGCGGTCGGCACGGCGTGGCGGCCGCCAGTTGCACCGGCAGTTCAGCCTCCAACCGCGCAGGGCGCTCAGGCGTCATGGGCGTCACCTCGGACGGCGGCGGGCTCCAGGTAGCCGCTCCGATGTGCTGGCCTGCCGAGGAGATCTTGTCGGCTTCCCTGGCGAGGGCGCGGGGATCCGTGATCGACGTGCCTGCCAGGGCGAGGCGTACCTGGTTAGGCAGCTGGCGGAGGAACAGCTCTCGGAACAGAAAATCCGGAGAGTGCTCGCCGAGCAACGAGAGCATGTAGTCCATTCGCTCGGACGGGCGCGTGTCGCCGAGCTCGGGCAGGTCGAGCAGGCGTCGTGCGCGTTCCGCCGGTGAGAGGGCGAAAGCGTCGAGGAGGAGCGTCTTGATCGCGCCATACTTGTCAGCGGCTGGCGGGCGCTCGAGGAGGCTCAGGGCACGGGCCGCGGTGGCGGAGCCGAGCGCTGCTACCACATGGTGGAAGCAGGTATCGTCGGCGGTGATGCCTCGTAGGGCGAACTGGGAGTCCGCCTGGGCGAACCAAACAGCCGCGTGAGCCTCCCAGAAGGTAGGCAGTTTAAGGGCAACTGCCATGTCCATGTTCGGGGTCACCAATGAAGGAGCTATGCTCCAACGCGAATCGGAAGGATTGACGCGACCAAAGACGGAAATTCGTCCGAGTTGCTTTATTGCACGTATCAAACTCGGGTACTCTGAAAAGCCCGTTTATCGGGCAGCAATATATATACACATTATGCCGGAGCGTTTGCCCGGGAAAAGCGAGACCGGGCATGCCCGGGCGTCCTGGGCGAGCCCTGGAAAGACGAGACCGGGCGTGCCCGGGAGGCTCGGGCGAGCCCGGGAACAGCGAGTCCGGGCATGCCCGGGAGAGGCGCGTCTGGGCCTGTCCGGGCGGCCTGGACGAGCCCGGCATGGTGATTGCTCCCTGGCCGCGTCCTTGGTAGGTGCAAGGCGATTGTGTACACCCAGCGGTAACCGCTACAGGACAAGGTTATTTTTAAGGAGGTCGTGGTTCCGAGGGCACTCTGGTTTTATTTCGTCATTTATTAGGGGACCATTGGTATCCTTTTCAAATAGCTAAGATTATTATTATTTTGATTCCATGAAATTTATTGGTGACCTACAGGTCAAACCGCTTGTCGTAGGAACTTGAAACTTTGACCACATGGTATACCACATGAGTTGATGCATATCCTAAGTATGACGTCATAGGTCATGTGACCTGGTGGCCATATTCGATTTATTGAATATCTTAAAAATCTATCTCCTTCATTTTTCAACCTATTGAGTTGAAACATGGCATACATATAGTCCACCTCAAGGTGAAGAACGCACTTTTCTCCGATTTTTAAAAATGTTTTTGCTAATTAGTCTTAATCTTAATTAATTAATTAGTTTTTGCTAATTTGCATCACCATGGTGCACCAATTAAAAAAGTGCTGACTCAGCATTTTAAAAAATATTGTTATGTTTGTGGCGTAGTGGTATCATGCTCCAGATGCCGGGTAAGAACCATCACCATGTAATAAGTTCTATTTAGCCGAATGTCGGAGTAAGGTGTATCTTCGTCCCCGTCATGAGGGGGAGGGGCATGTTAACTAGCTTAGGGCATAAGGATAAATTATCCCTTGTAAGTCTTACCCTATGTGATTTACATCCTTTGTCCTTTATGGCACCGCAATAGACACGAGCGAGGAAATGGCCATTAATTGCACGGAATAATAAATAATAAAACCAACCGGAAGCCAGTTCTGAGCACGGACATTTGGACGCACCAGCTACATCGCCACGGAAGACAGGCAGGCCAAAGACACGCCCCAAGGAGCCGTGATTGGCCAGGGCAGAGCAAGAAGCAACTCACTGATTGGTAGAAGGAAGGCCGAGGAGGAGGCAGAGCGCCAATTGGCAAGGACCAACGATGTCGTCGGAGGCGAGCAAGAAGCGGCACGCTGATTGGTGGAGAAGCACTGATGACGTCTCGACCTCGACGATAAAATAACTCTAAAACCGACATTTTCTCTCTTGATTTTTGCCCTTCACGCCTTGCCTTTCGCCCTTCACGCTTTGATCTTGCCCTCGACGACCTTTTATCCTTCCTCGCCTCTCGCATCTTCCTCTGTCCCTCGACGTTCCTGCCTCTCACTCATCCCTGGTCTTCGACACTCTTGCTGACACCATCCTTTGGCGTGCAAGGAGAACGGAGGCCTGGCTTTGTGCGCGAGCGCCAAATGACGAGCGGTTTCTTGCCAACACCGGAGCCGCGTCCGGACTGCGCGCTCGGGGCCTGACAATTGCTGATGATGCACCGCGCGAGTTGAGCTAAGTGCCACAATTAAGTTACACACCACATAATTTATTTTATCCAGTTTATATTCCCCTATGTCTGTGTTTCTAAGTCTGATGAGGGAGCGCTCCATTTAGGAATTTAGTTTATCGTCGCGCTTTTCTTTGTCCCGGCATTCCGTTTTAATAAATCCTTTCATTATTTTCTGTACATTTGTAAATCCGTTTCCGTTTGAGTTATTTTTGCAGGGTGAAGACGTCGGCGAGACCCTTCCAGGTAAGTCGGTACTCTTCTTCCTCCTCGCGTATAATCCACTACATAGTTGGATTAAAAACGCCTCCATTAACGCTCGTTTGCCTTCCGTGGGTTCTTTCATTGTTAACTGAGGGAATCACACGACAATATTAATATTGTGATTCCATGAATGTTGTATCAACCTACAGGCCAAATAGTTAGTCAGATGAACTTGAAACCGTGACCAATTATAGTATGTCACTTGATTGGATGCATAGCCTAAATATGACGTCATAGGTCACGTGACATGGTGGCCATATTGGATTTTATGCAAACATTTAAAATGCATCTCTGCCTTAATTTTTCGATTGATTGAGTTGAAACTTTGACCGCTTATAGTATGCCACGTGATTGGATGCATCTCATATGTCATGGATTTTATAAGCACCTCGTTAATTATAAAAATAATACATGCATGGAAGATGCTGAAGTGGCGTGTAGGATAGTAACACCAGTATGGATGACATCACTGTCATTACAATCATGCACAGCCCGCACCAACATCTCAGTGAGCCAGAACCCGTATTTGGCTTAATATACTTTCCCTGAGGGTCAGGATAACTCCAAACAACATCTCATGTCCCTCCCCATGGACTGCCGTCTCAAAGATAAATTTGTACAGAGTTGGCAAGTCAACGCCTCGTAGGGAAAGAATGTTTTGCAAGGTCAAACATGCATAGAATATTATGATAACAGATCCTCCAAAGTCAGACAGTTAGCCACCAGGACTGGAAATGGGCCACAGTGTGTCGCTGCTGCGACCATCAGGATAGGGAATTCAATGAAATCCCCCACACATACATATGACATCATAGGTCGTGACATGACTGCCATATTGGATTTTTTGAAAACCTTTAAAATGCATCTCTGCCTTCATTTTTCGATTGATTGAGTTGAAACTTTGACCACTTATAGTACACCATGTGATTGGATACACATCCTAAATCTGACGTCATAGCTCATGTGACCTGGTGGCCATATTGGATTTTATGAAACAGAAAAAAAACATTTTAAAAATGTTATTTATGAAAAAAAAAAAATGAAAAAAAAAATTCTGAAAATATGAAAAAATGATTTTAAGAAAAAAACCGACCAGTTTTCTCCTCCATTCCTGCTGGCAGTTTTGCCGTGGTCGTGTGTCTGAGATGTTGTTTCGTGCCTAAATTAACTAGCTGACGCAGGGACCTTTTTGACCATTAACCTCGGGGGGACTCAATGGTCTTCAAAAACCACGTGACCATAACAATACATTATATTGTGTGTGCACCGACCCTCTCCATATTTTTAAATCCTTCATATATCATTGAACGTTCAGAAAGGTCATTTGTTGGTGTCCATGGAGAGGAATCTACCAGCAGAGCAATTACCATCAGCTCCAAGACAATGATACAAGTCACGTTTATTACATGGAATCTGTTAGGCTATATATTTAAATCATAGGAATAATGTACACGTTCCAAATGTTTTATTCTATAGATCTGAGTCGTGTAGAAAAAGCCACGATTGTGACGTCACACAATGACGGACGCATCTCTCCGCAGGTGGAGAAGCTCTTTTAAAACATTAGAGCTGCAGACCATCTGTCCGTGCTCTGCGAGACGTGCAACCGGCAGCAGGCTCGCGATGTGATGGACAGGCTGGGGGAGGAGAGGTGGGGATCAACGGGTGGGGGAGGAGGACAAGGGGACGCCATCGAATAGCCACAGATGGATCTCTGTGAGAAGGAATGGAGAAGCGCAATTAGGCAATGAAAGTAAAATGAAAACAGATGAACTTTTCAAAAGCACTCTACTATCGTGTGCTGAATATTTACTACCTTGTCATCAAACGACAGCAATGATTCCCACCTCATCTTGACGGCAGGCAGGGTCCAAGTCTTTCACGAACCGGCTGGCCAGGCCTGACGTTCGAATGAAGGTGGTTCGGGCATGAATTTGTCATTTGTTCATGGTGTCGGATGTCCTTTGGACGTCTACCAGGTAAAAGCTGGGAGACGGGACAGCCAGTTTAACATCCCCTCCGAAGGACTACGTACATCTTGAATCAAAGTACGAACTCTGTTGGCATTTCATAAATAGATTATTTGAGTGCACCTCATCCGAGCAATATCTCCTCCTCCTCCTCCCTCTTACAAAACCCTTCCATCCAGCAGTGATCTGATCCAGTGATCTGATCAGAGACAAAGCACCGTGGGTCGAACCCGATCGGTCCGTTTAATTCGCGCCCATTGGGGTCTCGCACAACTGACAGATGGCGAAGCGGACACACTCGGACAATCGGAGAGCTCCGACGTTCGGCTGGAGGGGATTCGTGTTTATACTTATTGTTCAGCGTGCGTGACGTCACAAAGGCTCTGCCAGACTCCACGAGGCTCCGCTGAAAGCTTGGGGTTAAGTGTCACAGGCTAATAGTGGAGTAAGATTATACGGAGATGAATGGACATGCAAAACGCAACGCCACGTTGAACACAAAAACGCAACGAAGACGCCATTACAGCAAGCTTCAGCAAAACTGAATATAAATGATGACATCAGTCAGATTGTCAGGCACAAAGTATTGTTTATTTAATGATAAATGATTAGGTTACCAATATGTGGTTATCCTGAGAAAGCCAAAATAGAAAGAATAATCTTTTTTTTTTGTACATCTAGTCGAGGCTCTTCTAAGAGCTGACACATATAACATATAATAAATGGAGGGGGATGGAGCACAGCAACATTAGAGAACATGGACATCGGGAGATCTGTGGAAGGGAGGGGGCTGGGGCAGGGTACACAGTACAAACAAGATGGACACTACAAGGATTTTCAGAAAAGAAAACGGAATTTGAAAAAGGTGGATTTGAGGTGTATTAACGGGGGTAGAAAAGATCAAGGTTTTGGATGGGGGAAGATAAGAGATGGTGGTGAACAGCTGTTTTAAAGACCTGGAGGGAGGCGAGGGATTGAAGAGAGTGAGGGAGTTTGTTCCAGAGGCGGGAGAAAAGGGGAATGAAAGAGTGAGGGTGAGCAGAGAGCCTAGATTTCGGAAGTTTAACCATAAGAGGGTTGCTGGCAGATCTTGTGCGACCTGTAGGAATATTTGGGGGACAGAGCACAGAGAGAGCTGGGGGAGCAAGGCCGGAGAGGAGTCGGTAGAAGACGGAAAGACCACCAACCTGCCTGCGGTGAGTGAGTGAAAGGCCCTCGGAGTTAGCTTCATCACAGGAGATTCCAATGATTCGAAAAGCCTTGGTTTATACAGCGTGAAGCCGAGCTAGGTGTGAGGCAGGAGCACCAGCCCAGAGGGGAGAGCAGTATTCCATCAAGCTGCAGATGAAAGCTTTGCAAGTGGTGAGTAGCTCAGGTGTGCCAAGGAAGGACTTCGCACAATGGAGGATGCCCAGTCGGCGATTGGCTATAGAGGCCAGCTTGGAAATATGGCTAATCTTAATTGTTTAGTAATATTGGAAAGTATTTATTAATCTGTGTAATAGAGCAGCATGGCTGTGCGTCTGTTACTAGTAGGCTGCTACTCATTTTGCTGACCTTGGAAGGATGACAGGTTAAGTCAATCCACCTGGTGTTATTTCAACAGCACAACAAAGACTTGACCTCAAGACCCTCACATCGCAACCCGCCAACCCAGCCACCATAACCATTAAGCCAACAACAGGATTATGGAAATAGCAAAAAATAGCAACAAATTTGGTGTAAAAAACAATAGAAAAACAGAAAAATATAAGTACTATAAGTAGAAAATATAAGTAGAAAATATAAAAGTATAGAAAAATACTGAAACTAGAACAACACTCTTCGCCGTCATGACATCGATCGATATGACTCCGCCCACATTACTACATCATTATACATACTTGTACCAAGATTGATTTAAATCTCCGAGCAACGGTACCTGCCCAAGGGGCGGGGCTTCAATTGGGAGGCCCAAATGAAAAGGCAAAATATCAGAAATTGAAGGTTTTTATTTTAATTTTAAACGATTTATATAAACATCCGTTGAATCATATCACACGCAAATCATCAAAATATAAACAGTATTTTTAGAATTTCAACAAAAACCACATCACTGTTTATATAGGTAAATATTATTCCATCGTGTTTGAAATCGTGATATCAACTGTACGCTTTTCTTTAAGAAAAAAAAATGGAATGATTTTGTACCTCTTCTTCAGCTTCGAACTTCAGGATAGACGACATTGCTGATAAAAGTCCCTTTTCTGTCTTTGAAGTTCTTGGCAAACATTTTGATATTGTCGCTGCTGCCAACGAGACTCATAGCGACATAAAGCTGTCCATGGCTGAAGAAATCTGTCTTTAGGTGGATGTCTACCTTTTCTAATGTCTGACCTTGAGCCTTGTTACTGGTCATTGCAAAGCAGAGTCGGACAGGGAATTGTTTTCACTGCATCTGGAAGGAGAACAGGTTTTCGAATGGAATGATTGGAATCCTCGGTATGAAGATCTTGTTTCCAGCATGAGGCCCAGTAGCTAGTGTCGCATCGATGAGATTCGGCATCAGGTTGTCCACGATGTAACGACTCCCATTGCAGTGGCCATTTTTAGGGTCAAAGTTTCGCAGCAGCATGAACGGAGCTCCGTTCTTGAGACAGACTTTGTGAGGAGGCATTCCTGATGCGCATATCGAATTTAAAAATTCTACTGGATATTGGTGTCTGTTCTCTACTTCCATTATCTTGTCGCTGCTCAAGTAGACAGATTCCTTCCCAGGGTATTGCCGCAGTACGATGTTGTGACGATGTTTGTGTTCACGGTAGTGTTTGATGTGACGGTGTGAACGTAATTTCGTAATGTTTTTCGTTTTTATTTTCATAATCGTTTAATGAACGTTTAATGTTTAAGGAACGTTTAATGAGCGTAATGATCATTAAATGAATGAATGAATGCAATGATTATTTGATGTGAAGCGAAAGACGCCTCAGAGCTGTCACATTCACAATCACGATGTAGTTTGTACTCCCGATACGTGTTTCCTTCATTGTAAAAACTACCAAGTCAACAGTTAAAAGGATTTTGAGCCAATAGGTGTTACGGCCTTGGCAAGATCGATGGGGACAGCGATCTGTTAGCCTATACACCACCCAAATAGCTATGTGGAATTCTCTCATGTAGAGATTAAACCCACGTCATTTGAACTTTGGCTGAGGTCATTATTTACTTTTAATGATGTTTATATATGAATCAAAAAGAAGATAATTGGTTTTGGGTCGTCCTTTCCGCATATCTCATGGGATTGTGAGTTGGAGAGATGACCGTGATGGCTGGGAAGGGGTTGGCATTCTCTCAAGCAGGGATTCAACCCATGTCCTTATAAAAGGTCTTTGTCCGAGGTCATTATTTTTACCTGTGTGTTTTCATTCATCAGGTTGCGATCGGTGCAGCCGTTTGTACGGTACCTGGGAAAATAATGTTATGCGGGAGTCCAAACCTGAAAATTGGTATATTGGTAAAATATAATCAGTTCATCTTTACATCATATATACTGTTACGTTTGTGGGAGTAGATGATGAAATACCATAGTGGAGGCAGGATCGTATAGTAATAGCATGGACTGTGGACGAGTAGGAGACATCTCGATGTAGTAAGTAGGGAAACCGAAGCTTAGAGAGTGTTTATGTGTCTCCACACGGGGGGTGAATCTGTGTTAAGAAGATAGGGGTTAAGATTAGTTTCCCCCAGTATGTGATTGCCCCCCTGTGGCTTTTCCCCTATGTTTTTACAAACTAGAAGGCCGGAAATAAAAACCGTCATACAATGACAACAATAACAACAACCTCCCATTAACCAACAATAACCAACATAACTGCCGACAGAACCTCAGAACATTACCGATCGGGCTAAACCCCGCCCACCACCGCCGACAGGACCCGAGCATTTGCCGATCGGCAAATAAACCCCACCTCCTAGGGATCGTAACAGACAGGCCACACCCCGAGCTTCGTGATTGGTCGAGAGGATAAGAAGTGTTTCGAGAGAGCACGGCCGTTGGTCGGAGTGATATCAGGGTGACGTCAGAGCTAGAAGGTTGGAGCGAACGAAAAGAAGAAGAATCGCTGAATCTCTTTCTCTCTGGCTCGGTTCTTGGACAAGGAAGGCTGTGCCATTTTTTGGTTCTGGAGCTTGGAGTTTGGGCGCACTTTCGAAGAGAGTGAGAAGCTCTTGGCTGCGTGAGCAGCATTGTGAGGTGTTGTTTTGGCTGTCGTGCTCTTCGGGGGCAAAGGAGGCCGTCCTATCTGCTCACCTTATTCCGGTGGCTGCGACGGACGCGGTGCCGCCACCGCCATCCTGTGTGTTTCCCAACTGTGGGGCTTCAGGCTTGATAACCCCTGAGCTCCTCAAAGACCTCCTTGTGGAACAATGCTGAGTGCTGGCCAGCATAAAACATTTTATTTTATCATTCCCCTGTTGTGTATTTGTGTCTGAGTGGAGACGTCTCAAAGTAGAATCTTAGTTTTAACTCACCTTTCATTTTTATCGCATTACACTTACTTTCATTATCGTGGTACTTTCATTTGTTGCGTCATCTTTATTCGTTGTGGGTTTCGAGAATCAACCCATGTGCTTCGTCCAGGTAAGCACCTCGTCGCCTTCTGTCCCGCACGTGCAATAAAAACCACCGCCATTATTCGGCCATTTGCCTCGGGAATTGAGGACCGTCCGGCTATCCGTCCATGCTGATGTTCATCGGGCACGGACTTGACAATACTTATAGAGAGCTTCGTAAGTGAACCTCTATGGCAATTGCATGTATATGTAAATCCATTCAAAATTTTATGTAAATCCATTCAAAAGTTCACTTTCATTTCAAATTTCACAATTTTTTTTTTAAAATTTTTTGCCCATTCCATTGGGAACAAAATTTCATGTCGTCATTGGAAATGTCCCTTCCATGATCCGCCATCTTGTCCCTTCCATGATCCGCCATCTTGTCCCTTCCATGATCCGCCATCTTGCTCACGTGACCTTGCTTTGGTCTGGCGCGACTGATAAATTATTTTCACCTGGTGATTAAAATCAATATTCAATATATATATATATATATATATATATATATATATATATATATATATATATATATATATATATATATATATATACAGTATATATATATATATATACATATATATATATATATATATATATATTGTTACGGTCCGCGGATAAGGATGTTGTTTGCCGAGCGGAGGCACCGCGGCCGAACAGTTTTCCCCGACTAAGCCCGATTCCCGAACGTTGGCTGGATCGCGCCACAGATATTCAATTTGGAAACCTCTAAAGCGACTGAATGTAAAGAGGAAGAAGAAGACGTACAGAAGAATAACGGGATTTATTATTTACACACACAAGCAAAAGGAGCAGTCAAAGTTATATACAGGGAACATGGAAAAAGCAGGTGACACAGTGAAAATACTAGCTTATACAAACTTAATTAAATACCCAGGACAGAACAAACAGAACAAACTCACGTACACAAGAAGGATGGAATGGCAGGAATGAATGCTGGAAGGAGGAATGGGAAGGTTCAGCTGGGGCAGATGGTTCGGGCTTGATCCCGCACGGGACATCGGCTGGACCTCGACGGCCACCGATGCCACCGCTATCTGGTTCCCGCGGGGTAACGGGTTGAAGCTGCCTGGTGGAGTCAACGCTGCTTCTCTGGCTCACCTCAGGACGCGTCTGCCGTCTCTGGCGCAACTGTTTGTAATTGACCTTGAACCTTCTCTCTCTTCAAAGCTCATCTGGATCTTCTTACGCAGTACCTTGCGCGCGCGCTTTTATAACGCCTCCGGCGATCAAGCCGCCGGCCTTCAGGACACGCCCATTGGTGTGCTCACCTCGGCCCTGGTTGGTTGCGCGACCCTCTGGCTCCGCCCTTGATGACGACGGGCGGGCCGGGCACGCCTTTCTTCCCCGACCCGAGCACATGTTCAATGGTGGTTTTGGAGGGGATGTAATATTGGCAATCGAGGCTTGGCCATGACGAAAGGGGAAATGGAGGTTTTGGGAATGGGAATGAAGAATGAAGGGAATCTATCTTATTTCACTTGGTGCAATGGAGTGTCATTTTAATGGAAGACAACGCCTTAATCTAATACACAGAATAAGGAAATAAACTACTGAACAAGGGTATTATAGTGTCCTTCAATGTATGCTTTATGGAATTAACTACCGGAACGCCCTTTGACCTTTATACACACTGGAGCAAGGAGGGCTCAGACTAAAACAGTAATTCACAACCATTTACTATACAATACAATAAAAAAAAACTCAATCCTCATATACGCAACAATATATATATATATTATATATATATATATATATATATATATATATATATATATATATATATGTATATATGAATTCATTTATTCATTTATTGTTCATTGTTCGCTTTTTTGTCCCCCGTCGCACCGCGGAGCGAAAGGGGGACTATGGTTTTTGCGTCCGTGCGTGCGTGCGGGCATGCGTACGTATGTGCGTGCGTGCATAAGCGAAGGACCGAATTCTAATTTGGTGTGTGGGTGCAACCCACGTCAAAATCCAAGATGGCCGCCGCCATGTATGTCTGACGCCATGTATGTCTGAAACTTGTGAGCGGAATATCTTGAAAAATAAGCGAAGTACCATCTTCTAATCTGGTGTGTGGGTGTATCTAGGCATAAGGAAGAACGCTGTTGAAAATTGGGTCTCCACGTCAAAATCCAAGATGGCCGCCGCCATGTATGTCTGACGCCATGTATGTCTGAACCTTGTGAGCGAAATATCTTGAAAAATAAACGAACTCCTAACTTCTAATCTGGTGTGTCGGTGTATCTACGCATAAGGGAGAACGCTATTGAAAATTGGGTCGCCACGTCAAAATCCAAGATGGCCGCCACCATATATATGTCTGAACCTTGTGAGCGAAATATTTTGAAAAATAAACGAACTACTAACTTCTAATCTGGTGTGTGGGTGTATCTACGCATAAGGGAGAACGCTATTGAAAATTGGGTCGCCACAACAAAATCCAAGATGGCCCCTTGCGTCTTCCACTTTGTCAACTCACATCACTTCACCAACGGGTACCTTGGCGTAACGCTTGTCATAAAAGCATCTTGCTCACGTGATCTTGCTTTGGTCTGGCGCGACCGATAAATTATTTTCACCTGTTGATTAAAATCAATAAATTACAATACGGTACTGTACAGAACGGATTTTGAATTCGAAACCGCTCATCATTTATGCCAGCTACACCGACTTCTTTTTTTCCACCAGGTACACCGGCTTCAGTTTTCCGCCAGCTACACCGACTTAATTTAAGCCAGATACACCGATTTCAGTACGTACCTACCAGTCGACCAGAAGTCTAGACGATATAGCCTACAGTAGGTAAGTCCTGCATTCTATCCCAATCTATCCATTCAATAAAATTAATTTTAATTTTAATTCTAAGCCCAAGATATAAACAACCTAGCCTAGCTAGGCCTAGGCCTACAGATGTTTGCGAGGGCTGCGTACTCGATCGACTGACTATTGTCGACAAAGCTCTCACTCTACGCAATGCGTATTCATATTACCAAGTTTATTCAAAATCCCATCAGTTGTTCTCAAGTTAGAACAGCCACATAATTTGTAGTTAACATGACCTCTGGGCTTTGACCTCTTGATCCTAAAATTTAATCAGTTCATGTTTACATCATTATACATACCTGTACCAAGTTTTAATTGAAATCCCTTCAGCTGTTCACATGTTATCACGTTTTTACCTGACATGACCTTTGGGCTTTGACCTTGGAACCCCAAAATCTAATCATTTAATCTTTACATCGTTATACATATCTGTACAAAGTTTGAATTATATCCCTTTAGCTGTTCTCAAGTTAGACATATTACAGACTTTGACCTCTTGACCCCAAAATCTAACCAGTTCATCTTTACCTCATTATACATACATGCACCAAGTTTGACTAAGATCCCTTCAGCCGTTCTCAAGTTATCAATTATCGCGGTAACGAAAACCTATCATGGACGGACGGACGGACAACCTGAAAACATAATGCCTCGGCGCCTTAGTCTGTGGAGGCATAAAAAGTGGAGGGGACCAAGTGTTCGATGGGTGTTGGTGGTCTGAATGGATAAACACCAGACGTCTTTTCACAGAGGATTCCGATTAGCTCACGGTACGGACTGATGATGCCTGCGGTTCGGACGTGGACACGGTCCGCCATTTGAGGACCCTTGGCACTCTAATTACACATTCATCTCCAATACAATGACTAAATAAACATTTCTTACCTGAAAATTCCACTATGGGCGAGCAAAGCGACTCCCACAGAATAAAACTTGGGAATGTCTGCCCGTATCTCGCTTTCACGAATCACGTGATACATTTTCAGCCCATGCACACCGTCCAACGCGACACGCACTGGTCTCTCAATGCATTCGCTCGTGTGTGTGTGTGTGTGTGTGTGTGTGTGTGTGTGTGTGTGTGTGTGTGTGTTTTTGAACAAGATATCTGGAAAAGTTCTGAACGGATTTGGATGAAAGTTGGTGGGATGATTGCCCTTGGGATAAGGAAGAATTGATTAGTTTTTGGTGAAGCTCAGGATATTATTCCGGATCCAGGAAGTTTTTGAAGGATTTGTTTACCATTGGAAGATAGGGCTCAGTTTTTAAACATTATCTTCTATATATTCTATATTTAACATTGTGATATGAAAATAGTTTTCATATTTGTTGTAAATGTAGTTTAAACTCGTGGTTATGCATTAGAGCGGTGTATTTTTTTAGCAGCGTCGTCTTCAATGCTCTTTTTTTTTTCTAATACACATATTCTGTCATTTTAAAACCACCAGAGTGTGTATTAGGTTTCCCAGTTTCATAAAATGTATCGTTTGATAGTATAATGCTTTAAAACTGTTTTTTTTGTTTTGTTTTTTTTTAACCTCAGAAGAGATATCAACATTTACCTCAGCGAATGTCAATCGCGTTGTCAGTATTTGATGAACTTAGAAAGACTTAGGTGACTTATAAGTGTGACAAGCATGTGCACGGGATTCTTCCCAGAAGAATGAGTGTCCGCATTAGCTTGTACGACTTAAAATGAGCGAGTTTTGTTTTGACGTTTGGGCCAGTTTTACCTGTTGTATCCCTAAGGAATGAAACGAACGTTTTCCCTGGCTTACAATTTTATTTGAAGTCACACATGCCTCAAAATACACTCACTTGTATAGAATTGAACGCTGAATCCGAAAATGTAAGTGAAATTGCCTTGTTTTTTTTTTTACATTATCTTCTATATATATTCTAAATATATATCTGTGCAGTGTCTGTCTAGTGTCTTGTGTTGTCTTGTCTTGTGTTGTCACTGAACTACTCCCTCAAACTTTTGTGAAATCGTACTATTCCAACTTGACCCACGGCAGGAGTATGCGCTCTACTGAGTGGCGTTATAGTTAAATAATGATTTCAGAGATAACACTTTATTTGGGCAAAGTTAATATTGATTTATACATAATTACTCCCGCTCGGGAGTAATGCATTCGATCGTGCCTGTCCGTGTGTGTGTGTGTGTGTGTTTTTGTGTTTGTGAACAAGATATCTGGAAGTTGGTGGGATGATTGCCCTTGGGATAAGGAAGAATTGATTAGTTTTTGGTGAACCTCAGGATATTATTCTGGATCCAGGAATTTTTTTGGGGAATTTTTTACCATTGGAAGACAGGGCACTTTTTTTTTTACATTATCTTCTATATATTCTATATTTAACATTGTGATATGAAAATAGTTTTCATATTTGTTGTAAATGTAGTTTAAACTCGTGTTTATGCGTTAGAGCGGTGTATTGTTTAACAGCGTCGTCTTCAATGCTCTTTTTTTAAATTTTAATAAAGACATATTCTGTCATTTTAAAACCACCAAAGTGTGTATTAGGTTTCTCCGTTTCATAAAGTGTATCGGTTGATACGTATAATGCTTTAAAACTGTTTTTTTTTTTTGTTTTTTTTTACCTCAGGAGAGATATCAACATTTACCTCAGCGAATGTCAATCGCGGTGTCAGTATTTGATGAACTTATAAAGACTTAGGTGACTTATAATTGTGACAAGCATGTGCACGGGATTCTTCCCAGAAGAATGAGTGGTCGCATTAGCTTGTACGACTTAAAATGAGCGAGTTTTGTTTTCACGTTTGGGCCAGTTTTACCTGTTGTATCCCTAAGGAATGAAACGTACGTTTTGCCTGGCTTACAATTTTATTTGAATTCACACATGCCTCAAAATACACTCACTTATATAGATGTAATTGAACGCTGAATCCGAAATTGTAAGTGAAATTGCCTTGTTTTTTTTATTTAACATTATCTTCTATATAATATATATATTCTAAATATATATCTGTGCAGTGTCTGTCTTGTGTTGTCTTGTCTTGTCACTGAATTACTCCCTCAAACTTTTGTGAAATCGTGCTATTTCAACTTGACCCACGGCGGGAGTATGCGCTCTACTGAGTGGCGTTCTAGTTAGATGATGCATTTGGGTGTACCATCGTTGCATGAATTTTCTTTTGTACAGAGCAACTTATTTGATGTTATATTTGAGTATAATTAAAGTCGGCGGTGGGGGGGGGGGGGAGAGAGCTAGTCCCTCCTCGTCAAAAAAGTGTTAGGGGAGGGGGCTAGCTAGCTGCTTGGTATCTGAACACACCCCAGGGGACAACTCATGGCTCTTGATCAGCGGACGTATCTAAAAGATTATTAGTGAGTTTGAGAACAATACCGCAGACCAATAATTGTTATTGTTAACCTGCCTGGTGGTGATGTGCGGTGTAACTGGCGGTTGTTTAATGGGCGGTGTACCTTCGCATCGTTTTACTCCAGTAAAGGACAGTTAATGTAACCTTCATGGTCAACCAAGTTTTATTGATGACCATCGACATAAATGACATATAAATATTTTAATCGTTTATAAAATAAATGTATTGTTGGTTCATGTTATCATACAGTAATACTAATAATATATATAAATATGCATATTTCCTCAGACAACGATTTTTTTTGTAATACGTTGCTTGCTTGACAGCTCATTCATAATTTTCTTCGCGCAAGTGTTTTATAATCAGTTTTAACACGAGAGTATTATGGTTAGCGTCGCATCGGATTCGAAACACATTCAAACTACAGTGTACAAAAGGTACGAAGAAGAAGAGAAAATACTCCCGGTAGGCGGAGAATCGCCGTTTGGTGGAATTTGTGCAATGGAGAAGATTTCTGAAGTGAGCGTGGTGCCCTGCACAGAATCAAAGTACCTTCGTCCGTTCCGTGTGTTCTACTCGCAGGTGAAGCATTTATATCGCATCGCTTCGGATACCAACTTCCACCATTTTACCCAATCCGTGCAGCTACTACCTCCTGATACTATGACTATGTCGGTTCACTCAAATCCCTCACTTGCCGTGACTCTGCCATTGGTTTTGGCACTTTATCGACTTCAGGGTGTCGTCTTGTATAATCCACTCTTGGACCGCAGCCGACCCCACCCAAGTGCTCGTTGTTGCAGGATGTTCCGTGACCTTTGTACCCATTTAATGTCTGCCTCATTATTGTTCACCTCTACATGCTGCAGGGTCTTTATACCGACGAAGTCACTGGAGGCATTATACTTATACTTATAGTCTGGTGTACCTGTATGAGTGTATCGTGTCATCCTGTGTAAAATTATGCCAGTGATTTTTTTTTTTCAGGGATGCATGTATGATGAAGGATCTCAGAAGACAGAAAAATATGGGTGACTATTTTAAGTCGTTAATTTTTTATGGGTTTTCACACATACCTATGACAAATACCCAGGTACTTTCACCCAAAACGGCCACATACGACATTAAAAAGGAAAGAAAAAAAATCATCAAAAATTCCAATGAAGCTCAGGAACCAAGAACCCACCAATATACAAATATTTATTCAATAAATTGTATATCTTTGGATTTATTGAAATAAACGCGGTTTTTACAGCGTAGCCCGTAAGGCAAATAGTTGCCCTTAGGGATATTTTGGGGCTGTTTGGTTCAAATTCTTCCAAAAGCACCAAATTTGGCCCAGATGTTGCCCATGCCATACTCTTTCGATTTTTGACGGGCGCCCCCCCCCCCCCCCCCGGGGGCCCCATATTGTCGAAATACTAAATGGCCGCCACCCGGATTAGAGGAAAATCAGTTAAATAACCAAAAGGGTTGGACTCATGTATGATACCACTTTTCAGTGGTTTTCGAGGTCGAGGAATCCAATTATGATGTCATTTTGATGATTCGAGGTCAAGGCCAACCCTCAAGGTCATCTTAAAGGTCATTTTTGAGTCAAACATGTCGGTTTTTGAGTTTTTTGTCAAGATTTACGCGAGGTTCACCATTTTATGTTTCTGGGTTGGGTAATCGAACTCTGACCTTGTTTTTGACAATTATAGGAAATATTTACATGTCTATTTCCTAATTTTCAGGCATATGCAGTTCATCAGTCTAATTACAAAGGTACGGATTTTGATGTTTTATGAACTGTATGCCATATCCTTGTGTTTAATTTTTGTGCGATCATGATCCGGGTTCATGTATACATGATTGTATACATGTCATAAATATGACGTCATAGGTCATGTGACCTGGCGGCCATATTGGATTTTATGAAAACATTAAAAATAGATCCCTGCCTTCATTTTTCGATCGATTCATTTTGAACTTTGACCACTTATAGTACGCCATGTGATTGGATGCATATCCTAATTATGACGTCATAGGTCAGGTGACATGGCGGGATGGACCGGTATGGTCCCCGGATCATACCGGCCTTGGCGCCCGTCAAAAATCGAAAGAGTATGGCATGGGCAACATCTGTGCCAAATTTGATGCTTTTGGAAGAATTTGAACCAAAATATCCCTAAGGGCCCTGACTAAATGCCGTCTAGAACAGCGTTTGTCTGTCCGTATGTCCCCACAAACGTACACCAATCAGAGCTGAGGATCTGGTCACATGATAGGGGGACAGCATTTAGTAACCATTGATTGCAGTTGCATATTTTACGAGAAGGAAATAGAATGACTTTCTGTGGAACATTTTGAGGTTCCAGTGGGTGTCGTAAGGTGGGTGGGAGGTTTCAGAAATTCCTCAATACAATTGTGTGAAATGTGATCAACACGGATCTTGCTCGCGAATCCAGAAGTGAACAGATGACGATGGCTTGCTGGTTTGATATCTCAATACAATCGTGATTTAATATTATATTTTGATATATTAATATGATCGTATTAATTTGTGATTGGGATGATGAACGATGTTGTTTGGAATGAAAATATAGAGATATTGAGTTTAAAGCAGAATAAGGAAATTACGTAAGCGTTCGAGCTTTGGTTCTGAGCAAAACCAAGAGTGCAACACAAGTGACCTTTTTAACATCCATGAAATATTATTTAAATTGTTAGATTAACTTAAACTTTTTCCATCACTGGGGACGGATACTTTTGCTATCTTTTCCTGTCACTTGGGATGGGTACTCTTCCTAGTAATTGCTAATACAACTAGAACGGCACTCAGTATCACTCACCTGGTTGGCCATATCACTCAATGGTGAAGAATCACTTTAAAAAAAAAATACACTAGCAGGATCCGGATCCGGACCTTCACCAAAATTGAATCGACTCTTCCTTGTCACACGCACAACATGTCCAACAAGTTTTGTCCAAATCCCATCCATAACTTTTTGAGATATCCCGCTATGTATCGTTTTTGGCCCTATCTCCCAATGGTGAAGAATCACTTAACAAATTAAATAATTCTCGTATCCGAATCCATATTCAGATCTTCACCAAAATCGAATCGAATCGTTCTTGTCACACACCAACCGGTCCACCAAGTTTCATCCAAATCTGTTCACAACTTTTTCAGATATCCTGCTATGTATCGTTTTTGGCCCTATCTCCCAATGGTGAAGAATCACTTTAAAAATTATAGTAACCAGATCCGAATCCGGATCTTCACCAAAATCTAATCATTTCCTCCTTGTCATATACGCTACATCTCAGCCAAACTTCGTCCGAATCCGTCCACAGCCTTTTGAGATATTTTGTTTAGAAATAAACAAACATACGAACGGACGGACAGACAAACAGACAGGTGAAAACATAACCCCCATCCACCTTTGGTGGCAGAGGTAATAAATATTAGTTTTGCATGTTAGCATTTGTTTTTTGTAATGAAAAATATGGATTGAAGCTTGAGGTTAAGGTATGCACCTGAGTGAAAAATTGAGTGATGAAATAAATGTAGTGTCCATTTTTGGCCAAGGTGGCATCGTGTGAAAAACAAATGACGTTTATTTCAATAAATTGAAAGAAATTAAAGATATTGACTACATATTTCGTATACAGTATAATTAGCTTCTTGGTTCCCAAATGCTCCTGAATTCTTTCAGAATTTTTGAATGAATAGTTTATTTTCTATAATCTAGCTAGTAATGTGGAATGCAGAAATTTCAGGCGTAAATACAGGTACTTTGGGTGGGTATGTTTGAGACAGCATAAAAAATTTAAAAACTAAAATTGCCACCCACATTTTTCTATTTACTAACACAATAGAGAAAAAAATAAATGCAAAAAAATCACTTTTGGCAAAAACTATACACGGGGTCATATTCTAGGTACACTGTATGGTAATAATAATAATAATAATGCATTTATTTTATATAGCGCTTTTCAGGAAGCCCAAAGACGCTTTGACAGAGTGCAAAACATAATGCATAGCAAAACATAAAAACATTTTACAGCAGGCTATTATGTTTTTGGGTTGTCCGTCTGGTTCCGTCCGTCCGTGATAGGTTTTCGTTACCGTGATAACTTAAGAATGGCTGAAGTCACAATTGGTAAAAGTATGTATAATGATTTAAAAAATTAGTGTATTAGATTATGGGGTCAAGAGGTCAAAAGTTAGAGGTCCCGTTTAGGTAAAAATTCTGTTACTGTGCTAACTTGTGAACCAATGATGGGATTTTGACCAAACTTGGTGAACGTAAAGTGCCCAAGTATTGGAACAGTGAAGGCAAATTTGTTATTATTGCTATATTCTCAAGATCAAACTTGAGTTGAGATCAAAAGATGAATATGAGGCAAGAGTACAGAAGGTCAGCTTTTATTGGCGCTGAGGAAGCGCCTTTAGCGATTGACTTCCAGCCAGTGTAACGCTAATTCCTGTCACAGGAATTCGGAGATCATATAAGTGGGCGTGGCAGTTCCTGATTGGTTCGTGTTGGGGAACGCCTTCTCGCTGCCGACGTGACGTAAATTCGCGCACGCGCACTGGTGATTGGCGCTGAGGAAGCGCCTTTAGCGATTGACTTCCAGCCAGTGTAACGCTAATTCCTGTCACAGGAATTCGGAGATCATATAAGTGGGCGTGGCAGTTCCTGATTGGTTCGTGTTGGGGAACGCCTTCTCGCTGCCGACGTGACGTAAATTCGCGCACGCGCACTGGTGAAGCTTACTCGATCTTACTCGATCCCATATTACATGTACTTTCATTGCATACAAATTATACTTCCTCCTAGAAATTCCAAGCCCGAACCTCAGCGCAATCCAAGAGGATTCACTTGTTTCTTGGTATTTCTATGCATATATGTTTTACCATTGTAGAACAACAGCACTTTTATGTTAGGTAAGCATATTAAGTATTGGAGCAAAAGAATGGCAGATGTTTCTTGTTGCTCAGGTGTTTCTTGTTGCATTGATCGTTCACGCATAAAAGAGCTGTGAATGTCTAGTCTTGGTTTTAGACTTTGCTTTTGCATGGAGAGTCTGTCTTTGGAGTCGGTAGGCATAAACCAACAACAGAACTGACTATGAAAGAAAAGCAAGCGATTTGGAAGCTGAAAGAACAAAATAATTCAATTAGAACCACAGCACAATAATTAATCGGGCAAAGCAAATGCAACAATTTGGAATATCTTGAAAAAGAAAGAAACCACTCATGTCATTCATAATAGACAACTGCTAGGTCAGCCAAGGAAAATGACTGTAGTTAATGAGAGAAAAATCATCAGAGCTGTGAAGAAAAACCCTAAAACCATGGTGAGTGACATAACCAACACCTCCAGGGTGCAGGGGTGAAATTATCACAATCTACTCTGCAGAAGTCTTTGACAGCAGAATTACAAAGACTACACCACAAGATGCAACAGCAGAATTACAAAGGCTACGACGCAAGTCGAAGCCAGTGGAGTTCTGGAACAAAGTTATTATTATTATTTTTTTTTTTTTTTTTTTGGACAGATGAGACCAAGAAAAACCTTCACGAAAGTGTTGGAAATGTGAGAGTGTGGACAAGGAAGGAACTGCATATGATCGAAAGCATACTACCTCATGTGTGAAGCATGGTGGAGGTAGTGTCATGGCTTGGCTTACATGACTGCCTCTGGAACTAGCTCACTCATTTTTATTGATGATGCAACTAATTCAGAAGTGTACAGAAACATTTGGTCTGCTTATGTACAAGAAAACACCACCAAACACAGTGTGTTGCTTCACCATGCAGCAAGACAATGATCCAAAACACACTGCCTATGCAACCAAGGAGTTCATCAAGGGAAAAAAGTGGAAGGTTTTAGACTGGCCAAGTCAATCTCCTGATTTAAATCCAATGGATCGTGTATTTCCCTTGATGAAGAGGAGACTAAACTCAAAAACCCCCAAAACAAAAACAATAATTGAAAATGGCTGCAGTAAAGACTTGGCAGAGCATCTCAAATCAAGATACCAAGAGTTTGGTGATGTCAGTGGATCATGGGCTCGATGCAGTTATCACATGTAAGGGATATGCAACCAAATACTAACTATTGTCGTGTGACTCCCCTTGGTTAATACCGGGGAAATCACGGATAGCCAATAGCGAGCTTTTAAACTCCGAAGGCGATGCCTAAATGCGGATTTCACTATATATGCGCGGGAGGAAGAAAGAAGAAGAGGAGGCTGAAGCCCTTACCTGAGCGATCCCGCAGGGCAGTCTTCACCCTGCAAAAAGTAACTCAAACCGAGGCGGATTTAAAATTTACAAAAATTAACAGGTTTATTAAAACGGATGCCGATAACAAGAAAAACGCGACGGTAAAACTAAATTCCTATAGGATCCTCCACACCAGACTTAAACACAGTCGAGGGATGAAATAACGTTGGAAAATAATGGTGTGATGTATTCTGCACTTAGCTCTGATCAGCTTGGGGTGGGGGGGGGGGGGTCTCACCAGGGTCGGCGAATGGGTCCAGCCGGCGTGTGCGCGCAAAACGCGTGCGTTGGTGGGAACTAGGCCTCGTTGCCCAGTTCCCATCCCATTTCCCACTTGTACTTTCCTCTGCCCCCCCCACCCCCCTCAAACAACCCCTCACTTTGCCTTATCCCATCACCATCAAACCGTTTGTCCTCCTCGTCCTTCCCTTTCTTGTAACTCTTTTGCAATCTCTGACACACTATTAACAGCTCTCCCTACCTCCCCCTATCATCCTCCATCTGACCCTACCCCCCCCCCTCCTGTTCTGTATCCGATGCCCCCCCCTTCCTCTTCATTAACGATATGGACCTCAAACATCCGGAGCCTTTGCTCAAACATGATTGATCTCTCCATACAGATTGCTTCTGACAAACCTGACCTAATCTGCTTAACAGAAACTTTCCTCCTTCAAGATGTCTCTGATTCCTTAATATCTCTTTCTGGTTACTCCATCCATTCCTGGTTACATGATAGACCTGAGCCTCATCCTGGTGGTGGGGTTGCTATCTTTATCAAAAACTCTCTTCCTCACTCTCCTTGCACTGCCCTCTCTCCACCCCACCCACCAGGAGTACCTCTGGCTACGGCTTCCTCTCCGCTCCCACCGTTTGTTCATATGTGTTCTGTACCGTCCTCCAAACAGTGATGACCCTATTTGCATTTCGCTGTCTGACAACATGGACCAACTTCTATCCACTCATCCCAACTCCCTCTTCCTCATATGTGGCGACTTCAACTGGCATCATGCCAGCTGGCTGGGTGTGGGTTCCTCTCTCACCAGCCATGGCATCTCAGCAAAGGACTTCTGCAACTCATTGGGACTGACACAATCTGTCAATTTCCCAACCCGGATCTCTGTCAACGGAGCTTCTGCTCTTCTCGACTTGGTAATGACAAACTTCCCTGCAAATGTCTGCTGCTCTTCTTCTGCTCCAATCGGTTCTTCTGATCATTTGCTTGTTACGATCATGTTAAGATCTGATCATGTGCTTGTTAAGATCAGTTCTTCTGATCATGTGGATATCTCTCTGGCCATTCTCAGAGAGCCTCCACAGCGTCGACGAGTCTGGCATTTTACTCAGGCCGACGGATACGGTCTTCAAGCAACCATCAATCATCTGGGCTGGTCTCCCATCTCTACTGCCTCTGACATCAACTCTTCCTGGGAATTCTTCCAAAGTAAACTGCTCTCGCTCCTGCACAGATTTATCCCATCTCGTATTCAGTTGTCATACCCTTCCTCCCGTCCATGGTACACTGAATCTTGTGGTGAGGCAGTTGCCCTGAAACAACTGCCTTTGCCTTTTGGAAGGATAATCCAACTGAAGGCAATCTCAGTTCCTTCCACCAAGCTCGGAACAAGTGTGTGTCTACCTTTAGGGGTGCCAGGAAGCACTATCTCTCCACACTCAAGAATGAACTCTCAAACCTGTCTGCTTCCTCCAAATCCTGGTGGCGTCTGCTCAAATCTGTTTCTGGTGTTTTTTCCCCCTCCATCTCCTCCCTTACCTCAAATGGCTACACAGTTGACACCGCACGTGACAAAGCCGAATGCCTCAACTCTGTGTTTGCTTCAAAATCCTGTGCCCCAAACGCATCTCTCTCTGTACCCACCTTACGCAGTCGAACCCAGCTGCTCCTGGACTCTGTGTCCTTCTCTCCGGACAAGGTGGAGAAGTTTTTGTCAAACCTCGACTCTGATTCTGCAACTGGACCAGACGGCATCAGCCCCCTGTCTCACCCTCTCTCTGTTCTCGTCACTCTCTCTTTTGCTCAAGGTCATCTGCCATCATCTTGGAAATCAGCAAACATTACCGCTTTACACAAAAACAGATCCTTGTAACTACAGACCAATCAGCCTGCTCCCAATTATCAGCAAAGTCATGGAATCCATCATTGCTTTGGATATCAAATCCTTCCTCTCCTCCAATGGCCTGATCTCTGATCATTAATTTGGATTCAGTCCAGGTCATTCTACTCTGGACATGCTGCTTCTGCTGTCTCAACATGACGGATGGATGTCCTCAATGCCAAATAGGAAATCAGAGCTGTCTCCCTTGACATATCACATGCCTTCGATACGGTCTGGCACCCCGCTCTGCTCACCAAACTCTCCTCCTATGGTATCCATGGAAATCTCCACGCAAGGCTTGCAGACCTCCTCTCTGGTCATAGTCAACGTGTGGCCCGAAATGGATTTCTCTCATCTCCCCTTCCTGTTCAGGCTGGAGTTCACCAAGGCAGTGTTCTGGGCCCTGTGCTTTTTCTGGTCTTCATCAATGATCTCTCCAACTCTCTGGAAAATCCTCTCTATCTCCTTGCTGATGACTCCACTCTCTGCCGCTCCATTTCTCATTCCTCAGATCGGCAGTCTGCAGCCTCCTCACTCTCTGCAGACCTGGACAAAATCAGACTTGTCAAACAAGTGGGACATGTCTTTCAATCTTGACAAATCTCGCACTCTTACTTTGTCTCTCTGAAAAGACCGACTGGACAACCCTCCCATCTACTTTCTGAACAATCCTCTCCAAGAAGTTCTATCGCTCAAGCTTTTGGGTCTCACTATCGCCATGATCTTTCCTGGGGAAACCACATTTCCAAGCTGGCCTCCAAAGCCAGTCGTCGACTGGGCATCCTCCGTCATGCGAAGTCCTTCCTTGGCACACCTGAGCTCCTCACCACATACAAGGCTTTCATCCGCAGCTCAATGGAATACTGTTCTCCCCTCTGCGCCGGTGCTCCTGCCTCACACCTAGCTCGGCTTCACGCTGTTGAAACCAAAGCTTTCAGAATCATTGGAATCTCCGGTGATGAAGCTAACTCCGAGGGACTTTCACTCACTCACCGCAAGTAGGCTGGTTGTTTTTGTCTTCTACTGACTCCTCTCCGGCCTTGCTCCCCCAGCTCTCTCTGTGCTCTCTCTGTGCTCTGTCCCCCAAATATTCCCACAGGTCGCACAAGATCTGCCAGCAACCCTCTTGTGGTAAAACTGCCAAAATCAAGACTCTCTGCTCACCTTCACTCTTTCATGCCCTTTTCTGCTGCCTCTGGAACAAACTCCCTCACTCTCTTCAATGTTCTCTGTTCACCACCATCTCTTATCTTTCCCCATCCAAAACCTTGATCTTTTCTACCCCTGCTAATTGACCCCAGATCCACTTTTTTTGAAATACCAGCTTCTTTCTTGGAAGTGCTGGCAGTGTCCATGTGTTTTATACCTCTCCCACCCTCCCCCCCCTTCCCATGCCTCCTCCCCCCAAGCCCTCTCCCTCCCACAGATTTCCTAATGTCCCTGCTCTCAAATGTTGTGTTTGTGTGCTTCCCCCTCTCTCCCCATATTGTCTTCTGCTCCCCTTGTTACATGTTTCATGTATCTGTTTGATTTTTTGTGTGATTAATGTTAGCTCTTTCACGAGCCTCTATCTTGTATACAATTTTTTTTTTTTAAAGATCTTCACCAAAATCGAATCGATTTTTCCTTGTCACACACTCAACCTGTCCACCAAGTTTCATCCAAATCCATCCATAACTTTTTGAGATATCCTGCTATGTATAGTTTTTGGCCCTATCTCGCAATGGTAAAGAATCACTTTAAAAATTCTAGTAGCCGGATCCGAATCCGGATCTTCACCAAAATCGAGTCATTTCGTCCTGATCACATACGCTACATCTCTGCCAAATTTAGTCCGAATCCGTTCACAACTTTTTGAAATATTTTGTTCACAAACAAACAAACAGACAGACAAACAGACAGGGGTGTAAACATAACCTCCATCCACCTTTGGTGGCCCAGGTAAAGACTGTAGCCCGCACAATTTCTCGGGTTTCGATTTTTCGATTTCAAATTTTACCAACAGATTGCTCTGAAACCCAATACATCCCTTCTTCTTGATGGCCCACAAAATCACTCAGGCTTCTATTTTCTGATTTTGGATTATAGGGGCTTCCAGGGGGTCGATTTTGGATCAGGGGACCTCCCAATGGATTCGGGGTCTCCCAGAGAGGTTCCTCCAAATCAGCAGAGGTCTGAACCACAACCTGAAGAGATGACTGCCAGCCCGCTCGGGGCTATTTTGTTACATTAATGTACTTTAAGTTAATCTGTTCCAATACTTATGCTTACCTAAGATGGGGGGACTGAACGTAAAAATAGTTCAACAATGGTAAAACGTATATGCATAGAAATACCAAGACATAAAAGCTGACCTTCTGTACTCTGGCCTCAAATTCATCTTTTGATTTCAAATCCAAATATTTTGATTATATAACAACTAGCGGGAGTACCCAGCGTTGTTGGGGAGGGGAGATTGGGGGGGGAGGGGGTGGGGAGGAAGCAGGAGAGGGAGGGGTGAGGAAGGGAGTGGAATTGGGAGGTGAGGAGAGTGGAAAGATATACAACATATACATTTTTTTAGGGGGGGGGGGGGGAGGTGGCTTTGACAGGCCCCTCCGTTTTGGGGGAGGGATGGAAGGGAAGGAGGGAAACTTTTCTCATGCAGAGTGCTTCACAACCTCAGTGTTGCCCAGGTAAAAAAGGAAATTGTAATACCCTCTGCCATCATCACCAGGTGGCGCTACACTGTACACATTTACATGGAGAATTTCCGCCCCTCTCCCGGTCTCCCACACCCCCGAATGACGCCGCGGCCACATTGCCGATGTTACCCACCAGACAAAGTTGTTTTTGTATTTGTACCCCGAGTAAGGTACAAAAGCGTTTATAGCTGGAGTACCCGGCATTGCTCAAGCGAAAAAGAAACATTAACATATTTGAAATGAGGGCAAATATAATGGAAAACCAATTACATCCAAATCATAATCATCACAAATGTCAAATTATCATTTTATCTTTTCGTTAAATATATGCTGGTGAATGTGCCGTTCATCATGTTTCTGAGTTAAGTATGATGACATTCAGGAAGAAGAAGAAGCCTTTTTTTTTCTTTCTTTTTTGTATACAGAATCGAGGTTCGTGAAAGGGCTAATATTTATTTCACAAACAAATTAAACAGACAAACAAAATATATAAAAAGAGGGAGCAGTAGACAAGATGGGGAGAGAAGGGGAAGCACACAAACACAACATTTGAGAGCAGGGACATCGGGAGATGTGTGGGAGGGAGAGGGCTTGGGGGGAGGAGGCGTGGGAATGGGGGGGGGGGGGGGGGGAGAAGTATAAAACACAAGGACTTCCAGGACAGAAGTTGGTATTTCAAAAAAGTGGATTGGGGTGAAATTAGCGGGGGTAGAAAAGATCAAGGTTTTGGATGGGGGAAGATAAGAGATGGTGGTGAACAGCTGTTTTAAAGACCTGGAGGGAGGAGTGGGATTGAAGAGAGTGAGGGAGTTTGTTCCAGAGGCGGGAGAAAAGAGGAATGAAGGAGTGAAGGTGAGCAGAAAGTCTTGATTTTGGCAGTTTAACCAGAAGAGGGTTGCAGGCAGATCTTGTGTGACCTGTAGGAATATTTGGGGGACAGAGCACAGAGAGAGCACAGAGAGAGCTGGGGGGGGCAAGGCCAGAGAGGAGTCGGTAGAAGACGGAAAGACCACCAACCTGCCTGCGGTGAGTGAGTGAAAGGCCCTTGGAGTTAGCTTCATCGCGGGAGATTCCAATGATTCTGAACGCTTTGGTTTCAACAGCGTGAAGACGAGCTAGGTGTGAGGCAGGAGCACCAGCCCAGAGGGGAGAGCAGTATTCCATTGAGCTGCGGATGAAAGCCTTGTATGTGGTGAGGACCTCAGGTGTGCCAAGGAAGGACTTCGCATGATGGAGGATGCCCAGTCGACGACTGGCTTTGGAGGCCAGATTTGAAATGTGGTTTTCCCAGGAAAGATCATGGCAGATAGTGAGACCCAAAAGCTTGAGTGACAGAACTTCTTAGAGAGGATGATTCAGAAAGTGGATGGGAGGGTTGTCCAGTCGGTCTTTTCGGAGAGACATCGTAAGAGTGTGAGATTTGTCAGGAAGTGTGAGATTTGCCTTACGACCAACTTCGACCGCTTCTGGAATTGTTTTATTATTTGTGTCCAAATGTCTGGTGATTGTTTGGTATTATTTATTCGAATGTGTACTTGTATATAACTGTCATTAATCAAAAAGGCTTCGGCACAATAGAGCGATTTTTTTTTTTTTTTTTTTTTTTTAATAATCCAAAAAATCGAACTTAAAAAAAAATTAAAATTCCCGTAAACACTCCCAGGCACTCTCTGATGAACCTCTGAAAGTTTCATGAAGATCCGTTCAGCCCTCTGAGAAAAATGGTGACACACACACACACACACACACACACACACACACACACACACACACACACACACACACCAACGGCTCTCCTATATCGCAGAAACTAACAAATTTGACCTTACTGTTCCAATACTTATGGAGGGCACTCTATATATTATGATGCAATGAACTGATTAGATTTTGTCATCAAAGGTCATGTCAGGTGAAAATGTGATACTGGAGAGCAGGTGATGGGATTTAAATCAAACGTGATGCAAGTATGTATAATGATGTAATAATGTGGGCGGAGCCATATCGGTTGAAGAGCGCTGTTCTAGTTTTTAGTCTTTTAAAAGTTTATGGTGTGATTAAAAAAAAGAGTTTATAACTTTCTCACGTTGCGGTGCCCACATCATAGTGCGCCAAGCTTAGCTTCACTATGCAATGAATACCGCTGTCGCAGCGATTATACTTTATCGTCTTTTCAGCCAAAGAAACAAGAAAAATCAAAGGCCATTTGCATTATCAAGCGACTAAGATCCATCCATATGGGCGTGTCTCTTGGTGAACGCATTTAGTTTGCATTATTTGACCCTTGACCATGTGTTTGCAGCTGTGTTGACTGACCTTTGACCTAATTTAACATCGTTAATGCAAATTGACATTTTTCTGGACGAACACCACCTTTTGTTAGACTTTCCCCGCTCGCTCCCCCATTATGAATCTCCAATGCAAGTTTGGAGTGGTTGTCGTGGAAACCCATTGATTATATAAGTACATTTTCCCATTTGTATAAATTGTTTGTGCTCCATCACCACAAGCTAAATTTTAACTGAAGTGGTTATGTCATCTGCTGAAGAATATCCTGCCATCACAGGGACCATCTACCTGTTTACAATGTTACCCAACCTTTTATTGCAGAATGGTGTGAAGAAGTCGTGGGATTTTATGAAAACGCATGACTGGTATGTCTATTGGCTTTTATTTTGCACATTCCACTTCTCAATCTGGCCAGCCCGGTTTAATTCCTGACCTGATTATAAAATCGGAGTAGGCCTTTACAAGTAGGGTGCTGCATTAAACATCACTCGGGTGGACGTTAATGGGGAAGATAGGGGGTGCTCTGACTTTTTTTACGCTTTCTTTTTTAACCGTATGGTTTGATTTTTAAACCACTGATGCAGAAATATTATCACTTATCTCCAGATGCTTCCATCGGGCAAGGGCAGCGAATCAATGAAAAGCATTGTTCGAATCTCCAACGCCCCACACCCACTCCAACTTGTCCCATTTGCCAGCATTATTTAGTGGATATTAAAGATCCCAGGGTGTATTTCAACATAGAGTAGGTGTGTTATCACCGGTAAGGTATCACCGGTATTGAGTGTAGATTGATGAGGGAAAAAAATGAATTTAAACGATTTCAGCATAAGGCTGCAACATAACAAAATGTGAAAAAAGTGAAAGGGTCTGAATACTTTCTGAATGCACTGTGCATATATACATACATACATATATATATATATGCATGTGTATGTCTGTGTATATGTGTGCATGCATGCGTATGTATGTGTGTGCCATTGGTTGTTATCTCCATTTGCGGGTTTGAGGAGGTGGAACGGAGTCCTCCCAGGACCCAAAGTATCCACCTCTCTCCTCGGTAGGGGATCACAGTTAATGGTGTGTGTGTGTGCGTGTGCGTGCGTGCGCGCGCGCGTGCGTGTGTTTGGGAATTCCCTCCGGCTTTTATTAACTAATAAAAATAAAACAAAGTATTTGTCCATATGTTACGTTCTACAGCCACGCTCCCCTATCCGCATTGATCCCATAAAGTCTTAAGCTTGTGCAACTCGGATTTGCTGAATGCACCGTTTTCCAGGAACCTAACCCCTGTGTTGGACGAGGGTTTAATGCTAGTCTACATGGCACTGAAACAATCTATTTGTTCCAAGTACCGATGCCAACTTGAGGCACATTGAGGCAACAAAACGTTGCCATTTATTGACACTGCAAATGATTACATTAATTTGATTAGAACTACAGCTACTGCAAAAGGCTACATTTTCCCCCAATCCTCTTCTGGGTTCGATCAGGCAAAATTTTGGGCCAAACCCTTCACAAACTGGATGGCCAGACATTTGGTATTTGTTCAGGGTACCGGTGATAACACACCTACTCCATGTTGAAACACAGAACCTTGCTTCTCACAGTCTGAGAGTCCTTTAGGTGCTTTTTTGCAAACTCCAAGCGGGCTTCCATGTGTCTTTCACTGAGGAGAGGCTTCCGTCTGGCCACTCTGCCATAAAGCCCAGATCGGTGGAGTGTTGCAGTGATGGTTGTCCTTCTGGAAGTTTCTCCCATCTCCCCACAGGATCTCTGGAGCTCAGCCAGAATGACCATCGGGTTCTTGGTCACCTCTCTTACCAAGGCCTTCTCCCCCAATTGCTCAGTTTGGCCGGGCGGCTCTAGGAAGAGTCCTGGTTGTTCCAAACTTCTTCCATTTAAGAATTATGGAGGCCACTGTGCTCTTGGGAACCTTCAATGCAGCAGAGATTTTTTTTTTGTACGCTTCAAAAATTTATTACACACACACAAACTGTGTTTTATGTTCAATGGTTTGGCGGCGGGGATGGAACATCACGTGATCGCTCTGAGCGAATCAGCGCGCTGCTTTGCCACCAGGTCAGATTCCGTGTGTAATATTCCTCGCTGAAATGCGCTGAGGTAAATATGAATAAAAAATATGGATCTCGTCAAATATTTTTAGGTCGGCCATGTCCTTCCCAGGCTCAATGGCCATGTCTGTGTCAAATATCAAGTACGTGAGCCTCTCCGTTTAGGAGTCTATCGGTAACATTACACACACACAAATGTGTTTTATATATATAGATATATATATACACACACACAAAGGGTGGGTCTTAAAAATGAAAGTTCGAAAAGTCATGCTCTGAACAGTTTTAAAATGTTGTATGTATGAAAAACCCTTGTGGTGGAATTTTAAGCCATTTTGACTAAATTTAGCGGTTGCACACAGAGTTAGTAATTTCACATATTTGGCTCGCATAAATGTTTGGAGTTGATTTTTCTTTTTCTTTTTTCTTTCCACTGCTATACTTGTGATTTTGACCATTGCAGTTGACCTATGACCTTGCTATG